>NC_091467.1:47149086-47456794 GCF_027789765.1 Dendropsophus ebraccatus
TAAAGGAATTTTCCAATAGTTAAATGAAGAGTGTGTGACATGGAGCTCTGAAAATTCCAGAGTGTTGCACTTTGCTCACTTCACCAGGCCCATAGGTCTAAATGGAGTGTCATGAAACATGCCTGACTGCTGCTTCATTTAAATGGGGGCAAAGGGCACCCCTGGTATATATCTTTTTACATAAGTAGTCAACCCCCAAAAAACGGACCTTAAAGAGGAGAATATCTCCATAAAATAGTGGCACATGTGAGCACCATTTGGTAGCATATAGAGTGCACGTGGCTCCACAATCAGGGCCGTATTACCAGCTGCTGCTGCCCTAGGCACTAAACCTGCAGACGCCCCATCTTCACTCAACAATTAGCATCATGATTTTCGAGTTTCTGAACATCATATTGATATATGATCAGTCTTAGGCCACGTTTCCTCATTTACTGTACATCACCACATGCATCCAAAACCAGGCCCTCATGAGGTAACCAATAGACGTATGGCCAATAATCCTGGTAACAGCACATGACTACCGGGGAAGAAATGGGAGCCTGGTTTCGGCCACATGCATTTCTCTACATGTAGAAACATTGTCTGAATCATGTTTTTCATGGTTTTTAACAGCTTAAAACATAAACAAATTTCCACATTGAGCCAATGATTTGAGCCGTCTGCATATTGTGTGAGGGAATTCTCACCACAGGATTGGTAGGTTGGTAGGTAATAGTTCCAAGCGTCACAATTACCCCTGTCACATCAAACCTGACCAATACCACCATATTGTGACTGGATAACACTGCCACACCAGACCTGACCAATACCGCCATACTGGGACTGGATAACACCGTCATACCAGACCTGACCAATAACATACCCCCCCCCCCTTCGAAAAGACACCAGATTTATTGGCAAGTCTCAATAGGAGACGGGGGACTAAAAAGAGAAAAGTTGTTTCCTTCCCCCTGCTCCCTGGTGCTGCCCTAGGCACTGGACCACGGGTGCCTAATGGTAAATACGGCCCTGTCCGCAATGCATTGAGACATTAAAAAAATACCTTGGGCAAACATTATATACTGTGTTATGCCTTTGCAGGGCTGAAGGGGAGGGAAAATGATTGTGGTAATTTCTAAATCCTTCGGTCAAGCTCTGGCTTCTCAGGTCTGACTTTAAAGTGTACCTGTCATAATGGCCTCTGGTAGAACGTGTGGCACAGATCCAGGGAAGACAGAAGGTCCAGTACTAGCAACGAGTAGTTCGGCCGCGGTACAGCTACTAGTTTGCTCAGATCACAACCAGTAAGTGGGGCCACACTTTGGGGAACAGACTAAGTGCAGCTCAGTACAGGGGAGTCAATGAAGGAGACGACTTGGCACTACTAGACCAAGCAGCTTCTGTAGCGTTAGATGGAACCTCTAGTGGACTGGACATGCCTACGGTGGTGCGCTACAACTGGCAACAGTCAATGCAATATCAAACGAAGAAAGGAAGAAAGAAGTGGCACTTACCAATGCTTGTGTGTACAAAACATATTTATTGTACATCCATTACATCCCAGTGATGCGCAGTGAGAGTGGACATGGCGGGAGCATCAGCACAGAGACACACGTTTCATGTTGAACAGTACTTTCTTAAGCCATGAAGCTGACGTTGTGCCACATCCACAGCATGCGTATATACACCCGTCCTGGCCATGAAAAACTATAATACAAAAATAGTGTCAAAACAAAATTAAAGCGACTCTGTACCCAAAATCTGACCCCCCCTCCCCCAAACACCTTGTACCGTTGGATAGCTGCTTCTAATTCAAGATCTGTCCTGGGGTCCATTTGGCAGGTGATGCAGTTATTGTCATAAAAAACAACTTTTAAACTTGCAGCCCTGTGTCAAATTGGCGTGGCCTAGAGTGTCTATGCTCTAGGCTTGCAATACTTCTCTGTCCCTCCTTCCCACCCTCTTCATCATTAGGAATGCCCCAACAATTTTTCCTATTCATCCCCTGTGTGAACATTACACATAAGCTTGATTGTTAACCCCTTAAGGACAGAGCCTGAAATGGCCTTAAGGACAGAGACAAATTTTATGAATATGACCTGTGTCACTTTAGTCATTAATAACTTCGGGATGCTTTTACCTATCCGGCTGATTCTGAGATTGTTTTCTCGTGACATATTGTAATTCACATTTCTGGTAAAATGGAGTCGATACTCATAACGAATCTTTATGAAAAACACCAAAATAACGTGAAAAATTGTGAAAAAATGCATTTTTCCAACTTTGAAACCTTCCTGCTTATACAGAAAAGGGTAATGCCACATAAATTATATATTAAATAGCATTAGCAACATGTCTACTTTATGGTGGCAGCATTTATTAAACTATATTTCATTTTTTAAGACAATAGAAAGCTTAAATCATTAGCAGCAATTTTCCAAATTTTCTGTAAAATTTCAAAATCAGATATTTTCAGGGACCTGTTCAGGTTGACAGTGTATTTGAGGGGCCTGTATGTTAGAAAGCCCCACAAAGCACCCCATTTCAGAAACTGCACCCCCCAAACTCTGCAAAAGCACATCCAGAAAGTGTTTTAACCCTTTAGGGGAGTCACAGAAATAAAAGCCAAGTGTGTAAGAAATTTGAAAATTTTTATTTTTTGTGCAGAGATTTTATTGTAATCCAATATCTTTCATAATGATAAACCTATTACCAGAGAAATGCACCCCAATATTGATTGCCCCGTTTCTGCAGTTTATAGAAATACCCTATATGTGGCCGTGGCTATTTGATGCAACCACAAGCCTCAGATATAAAGGAGCGCCCAGTGAATTTTAACGCCTCCGTTATATTTGGTTATTTTTGACCGTACCACTTCAGGTTGGCAGAGGCTCTGGGGTGCCAAAACATTAAAAACACCCCTAAAGGGACACCATTTAGAAAACTACACCCCTCAAGGAATGTAACAAGGGGTGCGGTGAGCATTTGGACCCCAAAGGGGCTTCACAGATTTTCAGAACAATGTGGTGTAAAAAAGGAAAAATTCTATTTTTTACACTAAAATGTTGTTCTAGCCTTCATTTTTCATTTTTACAAGGGGATAAAAGAAAAAAAAACACCAAATGTGTAGCGCAGTTTCTCCCGAGTACAGAAATACCCCACATGTGGACATAAAGTGCCAAGCGGGCGCAGGACGAGCCTCCAAAGGGAAGGAGCGCCAATTGTCCTTTGCAAGCTGGATTTTACTGGAATGGATTTCAAGGGTCATGTTGCATTTACAGACCCCTCGTGCTGCCAAGACACTGGAAACCCCCCACAAGTGACCCCATTTTGGAAACTACACCCCTCAAGGAATCTAACAAGGGGTGCAGTGAGCATATAGACCCCACTGGTGACGGGCACAAATGTGGAACAATGTGACGTGAAAGGGAAAATTTTCATTTTTTCACTTTCTCGGCACAAATGTGGCCGTCATCAAGGGGTCCATATCCTCACTGCACCCCTTGATAGATTCCTTGAGGGGTGTAGTTTCCAGAATGGGGTCACTTGTGGGGGGTTTCCAGTGTTTTGGCAGCACGAGGGCTCTGTAAATGCGACATGGCGTTCATCATCCATTCTGGCCAAATCCAGCCTCCAAAATCCAAATGGCGCTCCTTCCCTTCGGAGGCTTGCCCTGGACCCACACGGCGCTTTATGTCCACATGTGGGGTATTTACGGACTCAGGGGGAATTGCTCTACACATTTTGTGTGTTTTTTTCTCTTTTAACCCCTTGTGAAAATGAAAAATTTAAGGCTAAACCAACATTATAGTGTAAAAAATGTAATATTTAATTTTCACGCCATATTGTTCCACATTTGTGCCCGTCACCAGTGGGGTCCATATGCTCACTACACCCCTTGTTACATTCCCTGAGGGGTGTAGTTTCCATAATGGAGTCAATTGTGGGGGGGTTCAACTGTCTTGGCAACACAGGGGCCTTTTAAATGCAACAAGGCCCTTGGAATCCATTCCAGCCAAATCCAGCCTTCAAAAACCAAATGGCGCTCCTTCCCTTTGGAGGCTTACCCTGCACCCACATGGCGCTTTATGTCCACATGTCGGGTATTTCCATACTCAGGGGAAATTGTGCTACACATTTAGTGTTTTTTTTTATCTTTTAACCCCTTGTAAAAATGGAAAAATCAAGACAAGATCAATGATTTAGTGTAAAAATTAAACATTTTTTACACTAAATGTTGGTCTAGCCTTGATTTTTTTCCTTTTCCACGAGGGGTTAAAAAAGAAAGTGAACACAAAACGTGTAGGGTAATTTCCCCTGAGTACGAAAATACCCCACATGTGGACATAATGTGCCATATTGGCACAGGGCAAGCCACCAAAGGGACAGAGTGCCATTTAGAGGCTGGAATGGAGGATGGACGCCATGTCGCATTTACAAAGCTCCTGTGCTGCCAGAACAGTAGAAACCCCCCACAAGTGACCCCATTATGGAAACTACACCCCATAAGGAATCCAACAAGGGGTGCAGTGAGCATATGGACCCCACTGGTGATGGGCACTTACGTAGAACATGTGCCGAGAAAATAAAAAATACCATTTTTTTTCATTTTCACGTCCCAAATGTGGCCGTCACCAGGGGGCCATATCCCCGCTGCCCCCCTTGTTAGATTCCTTATGGGGTGTAGTTTCCAGAATGGGGTCACTTGTGGGGGGTTTCTACTGTCCTGGCCGCACAGAGGCTTTGTAATTGCATCATAGCATCCTCTAATGGGAATGGCAGCCATACCTACTTAGCTGGGGAAAAGGGACAATTCTAATTTATTTAGGGGTATTAGGCCAATTATTAGTTTATAAGGTTGGAAATGACAGGTGTCCATCAAATTCAACCTGTGTTGATCCAGAGGAAGGCAAAAAACCCTCGTGAGGCAGACGACAGTAGCCTCATCACTGGGGAAAAATTCCTTCCCGACTCCATAATGGCGATCAGAATAATCCCTGGACTAACGTGACCCCTGAAATAGGAATAAGGGACAGAATTTAGATAATGTAGAACCCCAGTGACGTGTGGTGCACCTTGAAGCGATCCAGTATGCAGAGGCCGGGGTGATCAGGACCAGTGGCGGATTAAATGTACCCTGGGCCCCGGGCTGTCCACCCAACCTGGGCCCCCCCCCCCAGCCACCCCAGCAGGCTGTGTGGGGTATATAAGAATACAGAGGTCTGAGGGGGATCAGTATATAGAAGTGACCCCAGAACATCACTAATAGGGGATAGGGGGGATGTTTTTGTTCTATCCCCTATTAGTGATGTTCTGGGGTCACTTCCCTGCACTAATCCCCCACAGATCTATGTATTCTTATATGCCACAAAGAATCCAGTGTATAATGCACCTAGGACCAAACTACAACAGCTACATGCACTACAACTCCCAGCATGTACTGACAGTCTGCAGCCCTCATAATATGCTGGGAGTTGTAGTGCCTGCAGTTGTAGTTGGGTTCTAGTTTAAAAGTTTTCACTAGTGTACTGTAGTGACCCCGGGGCTGTGTCAGTACACTACCGCAAACAAAACACTGACCCATTTAGACCCCAATGGTACACAGGCTCTGCACACTATAGGGCTGGGTTCACACTATGTATATTTCAGGCAGTATTTGGTCCTCATGTCAGGTCCTCATAGCAACCAAAACCAGGAGTGGATGGAAAACACAGAAAGGATCTGTTGACACAATGTTGTAATTGAGTGGATGGCCGCCATTTAACGGTAAGTAACGTCCATTATTTCAATATAACAGCCATTGTTTTAAAATAACAGCAAATATTTGCCATTAAATGGCGGCCATCCACTCAATTACAACATTGTGTGAACAGAGCCTTTCTGTGTTTTCTATCCACTCCTGGTTTTGGTTGCTATGAGGACCACAATACTGACTGAAATATACTGTGTGTGAACCCAGCCTATAAGTGATTACAGTGCAGTTACTAATGACTCACAGGTGACGTCTTCTCCGATTGCCGTCGCTCACTTTTTCCTTTCCTCTCTATTTGGCGCAGCATCATGAAGACTTCTCCGGCCCCAACTCAACTGCAGGCGGGGAGCTGGGGGTGACTGGGGAAGGGAGGCAGCTGGGGCGACAGGGGGAGAAGCTGGGGCAAATGAGGCCGGGGAGGGGGGGGGGGAAGCTGGGAAGGCAGGGAAGCAGCAGGGGGTGAACATGATGGGGGTAGCAGCAGGGGGAGAAGATGATGGGGGTAGCAGCAGGGGGAAAAGATGATGGGGGTGGCAGCGGGAGGAGAAGATGATGAAGGGTAGCAGCAGGAGGAGAAGATGATGAAGGGTAGCAGCAGGGGGAAAAGATGATGGGGGTAGCAGCAGGGGGAGAAGATGATGGGGGTGGCAGCAGGAGGAGAAGATGATGAAGGGTAGCAGCAGGGGGAGAAGATGATGAAGGGTAGCAGCAGGGGGAGAAGATGATGGGGGTGGCAGCAGATGATGAAGGGTAGCAGCAGGGGGAGAAGATGATGGGGGTATCAGCAGGGGGAGAATATGATGGGGGTGGCAGCAGGGGGAGATGATGGGGGTATCAGCAGGGGGAGAAGATGATGGGGGTAGCAGCAGGGGGAGAAGATGATGGGGGTGGCAGCAGGGGGAGATGATGGGGGTAGCAGCAGGGGGAGAAGATGATGGGGGTGGCAGCAGGGGGAGATAATGGGGGTATCAGCAGGGGGAGAAGATGATGGGGGTAGCAGCAGGGGGAGAAGATGATGGGGGTAGCAGCAGGGGGAGAAGATGATGGGGGTATCAGCAGGGGGAGAAGATGATGGGGGTAGCAGCAGAGGGAGAAGATGATGGGGGTATCAGCAGGGGGAGAAGATGATGGGGTAGCAGCAGGGGGAGAAGATGATGGGGGTATCAGCAGGGGGAGAAGATGATGGGGGTATCAGCAGGGGGAGAAGATGATGGGGGTAGCAGAAGGGGGAGAAGATGATGGGGGTAGCAGCAGGGGGAGAAGATGATGGGGGTGGCAGCAGGGGGAGAAGATGATGGGGGTAGCAGCAGGGGGAGAAGATGATGGGGGTGGCAGCAGGGGGAGAAGATGATGGGGGTGGCAGCAGGGGGAGAAGATGATGGGGGTATCAGCAGGGAGAGAAGATGATGGGGTAGCAGCAGGGGGAGAAGATGATGGGGGTATCAGCAGGGGGAGAAGGTGATGGGGGGTAGCAGCAGGGGGAGAAGATGATGGGGGTAGCAGCAGGGGGAGAAGATGGGGCGGCATGGAGAGCAGCTAAGGGGCAAGGGGTACAGCCGGGTGGCAGGGGGTATATTCGGGCGGCAGGGAGCCAGGGTGAGCTTCCGGCAGAGAGAGCAGGCCGGAAGCTCACAGTGCAGCCCCGCGGTGCCCGAACTTCTCTGCTTGGCGGCGCGCAGGATGTGACGTCATCACGCCGCCAGGAGAGAAGTACGGGCACCGCAAAGACGGCAAGGAGAGAGGGGGCGGTGCCGCGGCGGACTCCGACGACAGCGCGCCACAGCAGAACATCACTCGGGGGCCCATTGGGCCCCGAAAGTGATGTGCTGCTGGCGCTGCTATGCAAGATCTTAATGTGGGCGGCGCGGGCCCCCCCGGAGCCTTGGGCCCCGGGCGGCCGCCCAAACCGCCCACATTATAATCCGCCATTGATCAGGACAGGTGTCACACTGGAAAATGTTGTCCTTCCTGATCCCCCTATTACGCCACACTCTGCACTTCTTCTGGGGTCTCCCTTTCTCCAGTGTGGGGGACGTCACCTGGAAAATGTTGTCCTGGTGCGATACGGGGTCCTTCATATCCAGAAGCGCTGGGTCCGCTCCATGGCTGCTAAATATTAGGGCTTTATTACGGCTTCTGATATTTTTGGATTGTGCCGCAAGCTACAGTAGCTCGGGCAGCGAGGGACCAGAAGAGGGGGTGCTGGTATAAAAGTTATCCGTACGGGTGGTGACCTTTATCCAGCAGTGGGAAGATCAGTTCCTGGACGATCTCCCCACTAACTCCGAGGATGGGGGGGGGGAGGGGGCATCTGGGGGCAGGATTCGCTTGTCCCTTCCTTCATACACTGTAATGGTACATGTACACTGCGGAATGGCGAAGGATAACCCTTTGTGCATTCCGCAGCTGGCACCCGCCGGCGGACTGATGCAGGCGCGCGTCTCCGCTCGTGTCACACTCCATTCTATGCACGGGCGGATTCCGCCCTCTGTCCAAAGAATGAACGTGTTCATTCTTTGGACGGACAACGGAATCCGCCCGTGCATAGAATGGAGTCTATGACACGGGCGGAGACGCGCGCCTGCATCAGTCCGCCGGCGGGTGCCAGCTGCGGAATGCACAAAGGGTTATCCTTCGCCATTCCGCAGTGTGCACGTACTCTAATCTGTAAGTGTACCCTGAGGTACACTCACAGAGTTTGTAGAATTTCACGCCATACCGTGATCTCTTATTGGGACGGTACTGGCGGAAAAGACGTGTCTGGGGGGCAGCGTACGCTACGCTACCCCCAGACACGTCACTTGATGATGATGATGATGATGATGATGAGGATGAATGGAGGAAAGAAGGATCCCCCCCATTCATTCTCACTGGCTGTTTCGGTGTTGGAGGCAATAATAGCATATGCGTCCGACGCCGAAAACACCCTGGGGGCCATCTTTATACGGGGACTAGTATATGGGGTATGTAAATGTTTATTGTAAAACTTTATTTCATGTAGTGTAGTGTAATGTAGTGTTTTTTAAGTTTTTTTGACAGTAAGAAAATAATATCCCTACGCCAAGAAAGGAGCTGCTGATAAATGCCGCACTTACGTGCGGCACTTATCAGCAGACAGTGGCGGTAGGATATAGGGGGGAAAAACGCTCCTACGCCAAAAAGGAGGAGTTGCTGATCAGTGGCGCACTTACGTGCGATGCTGATCAGTACTCAGCGGCGTTAGGGCGCAAAAAAAGTAAAAAAAAAAAAATTGGGGAAAAAAAAAAAATAATAATCTTTTTAACCCAAAGCAACTGATCAGTGAATGATATTCACTGATCAGCCGCTAGGGGGCAGTAGAGCGACGCTGCCGGAGATTACCGAGGCCTGCCGAAAAAGAAGACCCGAGTGTTTCCGAAGATTTCCGACGCTGGACGAACGAACCCGGAAGTGACGCGAAGAAGAAGCGAGGACGGCCCGGACCGCAGATCTTCGCTCCGGACGGCCAGATCAGGTGAGTATGGTACACCTGCACCACGCACACCTGTTCTGCACCTCTCAGCTACCTAGCTGGGGGGTGTAGAACTCGGCAATACTGTTTTTTACAGTATGATCGCCGTGATGGGCCGGCCAGTACTGGCCGGCCTATCACGGCGATAGTGGGGGTGGCACCGCGGCCATCTTTGTTGGGGACACTTATGGCGATTGGTGCTATCTCGGACAGCACCAATCGCCATTGCTTTCCGGGCCACCGGGTCACCGATGACCCGGAAAGCTGTTTTCAGCTGCTATATGCTGATCTGTATTGATCAGCATATAGCAGCGATCGTCGGCACGGGAGGGGTTAATCACCCCCCCCGTGCCGACGAGCAGAGATGGCCTGCTATACTTTATAGCAGGCCATCTTCCCCGACCGCTGTGTGTGAACACACAGCGATCGGGGAAACATCGGGCGTACCTATACGCCCGTTTGCGTTAAAGCCCACCCTGCGGGGGCGTATAGGTACGCCCGATGTCGTTAAGGGGTTAAGGCACCCGTGCAGTGTTCAGACAGGTGATGAATAGGAAAAATCCTAGTAATGAGGAGGGCGAGGAGGTGTTGCAATCCTAGGGCAGGCACACACTCTAGGCCACGTCAATTAGACACAGGGCTGCAAGTTTTAATGTTGTTTTTTAGGACAATAACGGCATCACCTGCCAAACAGACCCAGGACAGATCTTGGATTAAAAGTAGCTATCTGACAGTACAAGCGGTTTTGGGGGGGGGGGGGAGCAGATTGTGGGTACAGAGTCGCTTTAATGATAATAGTTTCATCATATTACCAGTTCCTTAGTAAAGTTACATTGTTCACAAGCCATTATCTGTCTCTATTACTGCATGTGTCTAGTACATTACATGTGGACCAGAAGTCACTTTCCTCAAGGTCACTTATCACTACTCACCAGACTTATGCTAGGCAGGCAAAATTACATGGTCACTGGAGTGTGTCCTGAAGCCCGGGTGCCAACACAGTTACATATCTGTATGCTTAAAGCGACTCTGTACCCACAATCTGACCCCCCCAAACCACTTGTACCGTCAGATAGCTGCTTTTAAACCAAGATCTGTCCTGGGGTCCGTTCAGCAGGTGATGCAGTTATTGTCATAAAAAATGACTATTAAAATTGCAGCCCCGTGCCCTATGGGCGTATTGGTGCCCTAACTTTGCACCACCCCCTCCGTCCCTCCTCCCCACCCTCTTCATCATTAAGAATGCCACTGGAACATTTTCTCCATGCTGAACATTGCACAGGTCCTTAACGATCCAGCCCATGTGCTGTGGTAACAGAGGTGGTGAATAGGAGGCAATCTGCCTGGAACATTCCTAATGATGAGGAGGGTGGGGAGGAGGGACGGAGGGGTGGTGCAAAGTTAGGGCACAGATAGCTGCAATTTTAAAAGTAATTTTTTATGACAATAACTGCATTATCTGCCAAACGCACCGCAGGACAGATCTTGGATTAAAAGCAGCTATCCGACGGTACAAGCGGTTGGGGGGGGGTCAGATTGTGGGTACATGTGGGTACAGAGTCACTTTAACTAGCAAAACTGAGCCTCTCCTAATGTCTGGGTCACTAGAGTTGTGACACAGTTGCATCCTTCCTCACACAGACAGCTTCCCCAAGTGTAATGTCTTTCTTAATAATAACTTTCATTACATACAGACATCAGGGGAGGCTCAGTATAGCTAAAGCTGCATGCAGATATGTAACTATAACAGAACCAGGGCTTTAGCAGCCCTGCAGTTCCCAACACAGCTAATGGTGGCAGCAGAGTGGCTGTGTCACCCCATACTGCTGCAACTCAATGTAAAAATGTACATAAACAATTTCTTATAATAAAGTTATATTACAAAGTTATATAAACTTTATTAAATAAATATTAAAAAATATGGTTTATATTGTCTCCCATAACACTGGAGTATGTATGTATTTTGGCCAATGTCCTTCACATATCTTACTATCTACTAACACAGTCCCAGATTTTTGTGCAACTTTGCTTTATGCTAGATACGGGGAGGAGAGACGTGTTTCCAGGAATTGGACTGAGGCCACAAAGAACAATATGTGATAGATGTGAAGCACTCTCGTTCTATTGATTTCTATTATTTTCTTCTTAAGGCTTTTTATGGTTAGATCTGGAATTTAACTTCCCTGGACTCCATATTTCTTAAGAGTTCTCACACAAAAGTCAAGAAGATGAAGTGTTTAGTGTATTGGCTGAATCTGGTGTCCCGGTCTCTGTTACACAGCTGCTGTAGGGTTAATGTTGTAGGGTGGCTGACATGCATTTTATTTTGCGTCTTTTAATTTGTTGGGGTACCATGTGTTAAGGGTTAATTTTACATGTTTCTGCTGAATCATTATGCCACACCCTGTCACATGCCTGAGAGTTTGTCTATCGGGTCACCACCCCTTTCTTAGCCACAAGTCACCTCAGGGCTCTTTTTTATCACCAATGGGAACCATTCCTGTAGTCTTTAAGTAAGGGTGGACAGAGACAGAAGAATCACTCAGCCTTTAGTAGGAGTCTTGTTCTAGATATGGTCTGTCAGAGCCAGATGGAGTTAGTCTCTTCAGGGGCCTGACCTTAGGCCAGTGCCCACGTCTGTCAGTTTCTACAGGTTAGAACCAGTATTCCTAATCCAGTCATCCTGACAACCATGTGTCAGTAATCTCTCAAGTCGGCTATCTCTGAATCTAGACCAGTCCACACTGCGACGACCCATCTTTAGCTTTATACTTTTTCTAGACCAGGGTTGGAGAAATTGCTTTTCTTGCTTCTGGGTCCCCTAGATTCATCCTTCTCTTCTAGACCACCAGTTGTGGACAGTTCTATTCGGTTTTAACGTAGATGGTTGTGCTCCTGCATATGTCCCATGTGACAGGTCTGCAGAGTTGTCCTATGAATATGTGTTCCTCTTGTTTCTCAAGTCACAGCAAGCCAAATGTCCATGTCTTCATCAGTATGATGTATGTATATATAGTCCACAGGTTGTACAACTGGTAGATACAATACTGTGGACATATAAAGGTTGTTGAGGGACCTAGACCCACACTGACCACCTACTCTGGGCAGAAGAACCTCCTTAATCCTACAATACTGAGGACACAAACAGCTGGTTGCTCTGCCCTGGTTGGCAAAGCCTGGTCACATAATAAGGGCATTGCCCATGTTTTTGTCTTTCTTATGGATGTGTGAGAAGTTACTGTATATAGCAAAAAGAGAATAATTTATTTTTTTACACATCAAAATAAAATGTCTTGTATTCCGCTTCAGGGTTTACACATTAATAATTTAGGATAAATTTTGGCAGCATAAAGCTTTCACCGCAGCCCTCCTATTATACACAAAATCTCTCCTAAATGTCTTCCACCATAAAAGAAACCCTGAACTGGAAATCAGCAACGTGACCGGCAATTTAGAAGGCGAGCGCTGAATATGTTTTATTTATGGCAGGCTTGGCCTGTAGATTCTTCTACAGTGAAAAGGTCGCCTGTCTCCGGGCTGCCACATCACAGCACTGATAGGGACACAATTCATTGTGACAATATAAAGCCGTGCATTTCACGTTGTATGGATAATAAGTGAATAACTCCTCTTAACTCTGAAATAACCTAACAAGAGCTAAAATTTGAGTCACACAGGAAAATCAATAAAATAAGGCATATGGTAACATCCATTCAGAGGGAGCGAGTGATGTAAAAACAGAAGAGGATCAGTGACCATGACTTTTATGGTCTGGTTGCAGTAAGGATCACAGTGGTCACTGTGGCTAGGGGTCTTCGCCTACCACAGTGACACTCTCTGTTTGTGACTGATGTAGGTTGGGGTGACCTTGATAAGCTCCATTCTATGCTTAAACAGATTCCGCCGTTTGTCCAAAGAATTGGCATGCCAATTGCTTGGGCAGACTGCGGAATCTGCCTAAGCATAGAATGGAGCTTATGGGACAGGCGGAATCTGTCTAAGCATAGAATGGAACCTATGGGACAGGCAGAATTTAAAGAAGGAGCGCGGTGGGGGGTGGGGGATGTGCTGAAACGTATCCGCACGGATTCCGTAGTGTGCACATACCCTTTAGGAGTAAGGTTTCCTTGGGTGATGGTATCCAATTCCTAGCTGTAGGGTTCAGATCTTTAAAGTATGGATGACAAATAAGCCACAAGTGAGCTAGGTCAGGCTGGAGGTCTGTGGTCTAGTCCAGGGCTGTTAGGTCCTTGTTAAGCTTTTCCAAATATACTCCTCGCTTCTCTCTTTCCTGCATACAACTTCTGTCTTCCTCTGATCTCTGAATCTCAGGAATCTACACCAACTGATCTCCGCTAGACGACACTTAAGCAAGTTTCCTCCCATCAAGTTTGGGCAGCTTGAAATGTGCTCAGTAGAGATGAGCGAACCGGGTTTGGGTTCGAGTCGATCCGAACCTGAACGTTCAGTATTTGATTACCTGTGGCTGCTGAACTTGGATAAAGCTCTAAGGTTGTCTGGAAAACATGGATACAGCCAATGACTATATCCATGTTTTCCACATAGCCTTAGGGCTTTATCCAAGTTCAGCAGCCCCCGCTAATCAAATGCCGAAAGTTCGTGTTCAGATCGACTCGAGCATGCTCAAGGTTCGCTCATCTCTAATGCTCAGATATCTTTTATGATTTGAGTGAAATGAACTGGGCAGTTATCACTGCTATTCATTTCTTGGTGGACACTCATGCAACCATTCTGTCTAAATAGGGCTTGAAGGGTTTCTACCTGCTTCACTAAATGTGAGTATGGACAGCCTGAAGGTAATAAATGTAGAGGGTCAAAAATGTATAAAAAGTATATACAGGCTTATTTGTGTAATAGTCATTCCTTTAAATATATCAGCAGTAAAAGTTAATAAAAGTGAAATGTTACATAATGTTGCATACAAGATTAGAAAAACATTTATTGAAGAAAACAAATGGAATGTGGAAAACCTGTGTTGTTGCTCTCGGCTCTGACAAACAAGAGTGGTGGCGAGAGGAGATAACTTTGTATCCTGTATCGCTGGCTCCCCAGGGTAAGGTAATTTCACACACACAATAGTCAGTGACAGCGGTTGGTCCAGTGTTCTTCATGACTGTGAACAATATTGACTTCACGGGAGGCGTCTTGGGTTACATTGTGACCCACCCTTCCAGTGAATTGAAACTGAATTCCTGCAGGGCTTTGATTCACGTTCGAGGAATCTTTTCAGGGTTGGTAGGACCGCTTGTTGAGGTTTTGATGCTGAGATGCAAATTACCTCAGCAGGTCACGATGAGGACTTA
This sequence comes from Dendropsophus ebraccatus, assembly GCF_027789765.1. NCBI lineage: Eukaryota > Metazoa > Chordata > Amphibia > Anura > Hylidae > Dendropsophus > Dendropsophus ebraccatus. The sequence continues at coordinate 47,163,635 of NC_091467.1, forward strand.
AAATAGAGTTGAAATATGGGTATTGTACATTTTATTGTGTTTTATTTATAACGGGTAACATGGGTTTCACAAGTGGTTCTGAGTTTCTTTTAAAGAATAGATTGCAGACCATAAAACCAACACAGTTATCTAGCTGAAACGGTTTTACAGCCAACTTGTAAGGATGCTGCTCTCCACTTTAATGATTTGTTGGCTCCACTAGGCATTATTATGGCCTAAAAATTGAAAACTGCTGTTCTTCCACCAACCATTCCAGAAAGTCTCCTGGTTTAAGGCCTCAAACTGAGAGACTGCTTTTACTCAATGTCCTCCAGTAACCCTTAGGTAATGCACCACAAATGATGCCAGGTCACAAGGAACAGATGAGCAGTGGGAACACGGATGAATAATGAGTACTCATCCGCACATGAGCTACGCAACAACAAATCCTACAGAGAATGTTTTAGATTAAGATACAGCTGCTCTGATGATTGCCATGGCCCGGGGCGCTGGATCTTGTGGCAGCTGGTGGGCTGTGGTGTTTTAGGGTAGCTTTGTCACCGTGGCCAGGAATGGTAGCACCCACCCTCTGACATACGGGTACCGTGGCAGAGTCTAACGCTTAACCAAATGTTGTAACTTTACTGGCATTAACTTCAGTGCAATACAGTAAAATAACTGAATCCTCTCAGGTGCCAGTGCAAATAGGAAAAATATTTGAAGTAGACTTCAGGTAGAAGTGAGTAGGTAGAATAGGACTTGGTGTAGTGAGGGTATTGTAAAGGCCGTGTGGGGACCCTTGTCTAATTAGTGCAGTACTCTGTCGAGATTCCCCAAGGTAGTTGAGTGTTGTCAGTAGGATACTTCAGATCTCAGCAACTTTGTCCTACTGGGGATCAATCCCTCTTCTTTTCCTTTAGGTGGTGACTGTCCTGATGTTAAGAAGGATCCCAGGAGTAGACAAAGGTTTACCCAAATTACAGTTACCCCACTTCTAGAGCTTAGCACTGCATAGCTGTAGTCTTAGTCTCTCATAAATAAATCTGTCTCGGTCCCGCCAATGGCCTCTGGCCTCTGGCCTAAGCCAGGCTCGCTTAGTTACTGTAGCAGGAACCTTTGGCTTTTCTGTCTTCCACGCCAGAAAAGAGAACTAACTGCAAGACCCAACAACAAAAGACCTCCCCACCAGGAACCACCTAACTTATATAAGGCTTACCGAGTCTAACTCATATTGGTGGGTCTGTGTGACAGGGGTAAAACCAGTGAGTGTGTGTGGTGTAGAGCGCCTGCACCTATGATTGATCAATACATGGCAAATAGCCAAACCATTACATACTGCAGCTGTGCACAGGGGGAGAAGTGAGACACATAGTGTCGGCAGTTTAAATTGCAGCTCCCAGTGTGGTGACTGCCCCGCCGGTGAGCAGGGACAAATGGCCGGTCACTTGCCAGATGGTTAGGTGTGACGCCAGTTCTATGGTGGTTGGCTGAGATAAAGCTTTGCCTGGTGGTATTGTGTTGTGACGCCAGTGCCGGTTGGGCACACAGGTATGGTCAGGGCCGGACTGGGACTTAAAATCAGCCCTGGCAGTCAAACCCCAGCAGCCCACATACCATATCATGGATAGCCGTGTAAAATACGTGCTGGAGCAAATTCTGCTTCATTTAGCCATGTCCCCACTACTCCCTTAAACATGTGAACCCACCATCAGCACCTAAAAGTAATGATATAACATAATCTGCTGTGGATTTGATGCGGCATATTTATGCATTCATTTCAACTGATTAAATCAGAAGCATCAAATCCGCATTGGATTAGGTGTGAACGTGCCCGTAAAGGGAACCTGTGGGGTCTATACCAGGTACAGAGCTGTAGATCCCAGCGTACAGGTCAGGGACTGGATCTTTAGTCCAGTGTAAACCTCTATAATCATTCTTTTCATTACCAGCTGAGGTAATGTCACCTTCTGCCCCCGCCCCTTCCTGCTCTGACTAATGGACGTATAGGGTGCTGGTGCTGCTGCTGCCGCTGCTGTTGTGAAACTTTAGTTGGAAATGAAAAGGACAATTATATAAGTTTAGACTGGACTAAAGGTCTATCTATCTATCTATCTATCTATCTATCTATCTATCTATCTATCTATCAATCATCTATCTCAGGTATATGTAGGGCCCCAGGACAAATTTTAGGATATATAATGGTAACATAGGTAAGAATTTTCTGTGCATGATAATACTGTCATAGTTAATAACACCATTAAGCAGTTATTATCACCATACTGTACACGTTACTGCCATACTGTTATTAAGCAAACCCACCAATATTGCCAATACTACCAGTATATAAGTAACAAATAATATCACCACACCATGACTAATACCGCTACACTGTGACTGAATACAATCCACTATATACAACACTAATATTGCCAATACTACCAGAATACTCAGGACAAGTAATACCATCACACCATGCCCACTACTCTCACCATACAGTGACTGGATACCACTATACTGTCACCAAATAACAGCCACTATATAAAGATCATAATTCTCCCAAAGCAGTGACAATAGAACACAGGTGTCACACTCCGGCCCTCCAGCTGTTACATCACTACAATCCCCATCATGCCTGGACAGCTAAAGCATGACAGGAATTGTAGTTTTGCAACACAAGGAGGGCCGGAGTTTGACACCCCTGATACCAAGGTAGATCCCAGCTGTGTAAAGGTTCTGCAGACCTTATAAGTGATTATAGTGCAGTTACATCCTGTGACTCACAGTAGGCGTCTTCTCTGTATGAAGAGACGTCCACTTTTTCTTCTCCATCTATCTCCGGCCATCATGAAGGCTTCTCTGGCCATGACTCCTCTCCACGGGATCTGTCAGACAGACATTTTAGGCTTCTTGCTCCAGCAACATCCTCATCTATACATCCCCCATATAGAATAGCCCCCCGCTGCACATCTTTCCATATAGAATAGCCCCCCCCCCCACTGTACTTCCCCCCCCCCATAAAGAATAACCCCCTGCTGATGTACATCCCCCATAGAGAATAGCCCCATTGCTCTACATGTACATCCCTCCCATATAGAATAGCCCCCCTGCTGTACATGTACATTCCCCCATATAGAATAACCTCCCCTGTGCAATCCCCCCTATATAGAATAGCCCCCTCTGTGCATCCCCTCCACATAGAATAGCCCCCCTGTGCAATCCCCCCATATAGAATAGCCCCCCTGTGCAATCCCCCATATAGAATAGCCCCCCTGCATAATAGCCCCCCTGTGAAATCCCCCCATATAGAATAGCCCCCCCTGCATTCCCCCAATATAGAATAGCCCCCCTGCATCCCCCCATTTGAAAAACCTCCCCCTGCACCCCCCCATATAGCATAACTTCCCCTGTGCAATCCCCCCCTATATAGAATAGCCCCCCTGCATAATAGCCCTCCCTGTGCAATCCCCCCATATAGAATAGCCCCCTGTGCAATCCCCCCCATATAGAATAGCCCCCCTGTGCAATCCCCCCATATAGAATAGCCCCCCCTGTGCAACTCCCCACATATAGAATAGCCCCCCCTGCATAATAGGCCCCCCTGTGCAATCCCCTACATATAGAATAGCCCCCCCTGCATAATAGCCACCCCTGTGCAATCCCCCATATATAATTTCCCCCCTGTGCAATCCCCTACATATAGAATAGCCCCCCTCCATAATAGCCCCCCTGTGCAATCCCCCCATATAGAATAGCCCCCCTGTGCAATTCCCCCATATAGAATAGCCCCCCTGCATAATAGCCCCCCCCCCTGTGCATCCCACCCATATAGAATAGCCCCCCCTGTGCAATCCCCCCCTTTCCCATAAAAAATAGCCCCCCCTGCATCCCCTCCCCTCATATAGAGTAGCCCCCCTGCCGCTGTGTGGCCACATGTGAAGTAATTAAAAAAAAACACTCACCTCACCTCGTTCCCAGCAGCTTCTTCCTCCGGATCTTTGGTGCACAGCATCTTCTTCCTGCTGCAGCAGCCGGCAGCCCCTCTCCACTCTACTCCCAGGTCCTCAGCGGCGTGTCAGGGAAGTGACGTCAGCCGCTGGGGGCCTGGCAGAGGTGCCTGCAGACGTGCCTGCGCGAGGCACGTCTGCGGCCTCAGCACTTGGGGGAGGAATTAGGCGGCCTGGAAGAGACTGAGGGAATAGCGCGGCGGCCGGTCGCGCTATTCTCTCAGTCTTAACCACCGCAGAGGGCCGGCCGCAGGCAGCACATTACCCCCAGCCCAGCCTACCCCTGAGCGCGCGGTCCCGGGGCCGGGACGGAGACACGCCACTGCAGCCCGCACCTCTCAGCCCAGCTGGCCCGCTCCTGACATGCTCCTCTTATCCAATCAACGAGGGGCCGCAGCGGCCCCACGCTCCTGCTCCACGTTGATTGGATTGGTGGAGCATGTCAGGGGCCGGTGGGAAGAGAGAAGCGGGCTGCAGTGACGGGAGTGGGCCGCAGCAATGATTTTTTTTTTTTTTAATTATGCAGCCTGGGCGGCCCACGGACTGGTAATCCGGCCAGCCCAGCGGGCATTTGCCCGGCTTGCCAGATTACCAGTCCGGGCCTGGGTATGGTGGCACACCTGCTTTTAGTTTAATGGGCTGACTATACCTGGTTCCCTTGTGTATAGTAACCTGCCGGGTTGTTGCGGGGTCCCTTGGGTACTTATCACGGTGGTCCGAGTGGATTAGTGACCCACCTGGACTATTGGTACTGCCACCCACAGGGGAGATGACCCATGGAAGGTGTGTGTGCTGTATTGGTGCTTGACAAGGAATCAGAGTCTCTTTAGCATAAATACAATCTTGTTTACTCTGAAGATACTTGAGGTAGGCAGCAGATAATACAATTTTGCCTTGATATAATACTTTACACTTGATAGGTCTCTTAATACTGTAGAGTTCAGATCTGCGAGAAGGAGTGGTACAGTCGTGCTGAGTTGCGTGATGAGAGGTGAAATAGAGGAGCAGAAGAGTAGAGAGAAGGATGTCGAGAGAGTCTCAACCCAATGTAGTACTGTGCTCTCCTGGAACTTTGGAGGTAGAAGTAGGAGAATACTTGAAAGTAGAGAGAATACTTGTGCCTGTGTTTTGACTCTTTGGTCTTTGCACCACCTATTGCCCACCAGTGTCGAGTGATCCGTCCTAGAGGGTGACACAAGCCCCAGACCTTGTTACCTGGGATGAGCGGAATGCTGAGGGTTCCCTGCTGACAACCACGCTGCGATATAGAGTTCAAAGGCTTCATAGGAGATTGCCACTGACTTTGATGGGCCCCCTGAATGATCTAAGGATCATTTGGGTGGCCCCACCTGCTGCTCCCTGCTTTCTGTCTGTGTGTGTAATAGCATAGTGCAGCAAGCAGGGAACGAGGGGGAGCATTGGGCATTGTAATAAGGCCCTTCAGGTCACTGCTTCTCAAACTTTTTCTATTGGAGCCTCACCAGACCAAAGTGACACCTGGACCTCACCAGACTGACCAGAAGGATGTTGGGGTCTCACCAACTGTGGTTAAAGTCCATGCAAAAACTCTGTATAACAATAAAACATGAACAACATGAGTCAACAATGTCCCTATGTAGCAGTCTGGAGTGAGGGGATCTCAGGTAGGATAGAGGTTATGATGAATAAATGAAGATATATTCTGTCACAGGTCGAGTGGTAATAACTCTCTCCATCTTCCTAAGGTAAATACTGCCAAAGAGGGTAAAGAGAGGGACTGCACCTAGGTGTTTGGTGATGGATGGTATTTGTAGTTCCCCCTGGGGCTTCTCTGTTACTGCTGCCTGAGGTGTTAATGGAGAAGCCCTTGATGGTGATCAGGTGCAGAATAATTCAGACAACAAGGAGTCGAGCCAGTGAGGTACAATAGTGACTTTTACTTGCATAAGTAGTATATAACTTGAACTGTTTCTTTGTGCTTAAAGAGGATGTACCATCAGGATGTACCATTAGATGCACCGACTTCCCTGTGACGCGCCGTTCTATCCATGGGTCATATTAAAGAGGATGTACCTGATGGTACATCCTCTTTAACATCTCTCTACATAGCCGACTGTCAAAGATGTATTAGTAAAGTCTTAGTAGGGCACGTGGAGTCACCCCTTTAGGCTCTGTTCACACAGAGCAAAACTGGCTGAAGAGGCCACTCCGGTCTGGAAACACGTAGTGCTTTTACCCTTTTATGTATTTTATTGTTTTGGTTATTAAATTTTATATTCCATATTATCTGTCCGTTGTGGTGGACGACCTGCGCCTACTCACCCGTGTTGTGGATTGGAGGTGTGGTTGCTGTTTCTCCCTATTGAGGGTTCACAGGAGGGCTGCAGTTTCATAGTCCATAGTCCCGCATGCGCAGTTGTGAGAGTTGTGCCTCGATCTGCACAACTCCACCAGGTGAGGGAGTCCACCCTTACCTCTGTTTGTATTCTTCTATTTAATACTTCTACACCATGGAGCGCTGTCTTTGCTTGTTCCTGTATTTCACTGTACATAACACTCCTTACATATAAAATATCCAACTGTACAGAATTTAATACTAAATTGGTTGAACGGATATATTCACTCCATGAGTTTGATTTATTAATAAAAGATTAAACTTTCAAAGAGGACATTTCTCTATTTGAATAGGAAATTAAGGCGATTTGATTCACATTGAGTGATAAATTAGGAAGTCAGTGAAAATCCTTTTAAGCCTAAAAACATATCTTCTATTATTATAGATAATGGGGTTTGTGCTGAGCAAGCTGGTGAAAAGCTATATAGTAATGTGAGTCATATTAACTGATGAGTAATTCCTAATGATGAGGACACAGTACAATGCCGGTGTATTGGGGATTTCTTGGATTACATAACATAGCTGCTTTCTTCCAGAAATAGCACCATACATGTCTGTGCGTTATGTCTGTTAATGCAGCTTATCTCATATTGGTTTCTTTTCAGTATTGTACTTAACCTAGTGTCTCTTTCTATGCCTTCTTGCAGATCCCTTGCTATCTCATATCATTCCTCCTCAACGGAGCCCTTTCTTGCCCTCTGGTGTTCCCATCATCTTGCATGGCATCTCTATCCCCCTCTATCCAAACTAACATACTAACTTGTCACAATAATGTCATAGAAAAATAGAGGTCCTTTCTTAAGCCTGCTCTTTATTTCCTTAGGGAGAGGAAATTATGCTATAACCAGTGTAGACAATAATTTCTTATTGTTTGGTAGAAGCTCTCCATGTGCCAGTAGAGGACCATGCAAGGCTTAAAGCGGCACTATCAGCAGGTTCTGCCCAATGAACCTGCCAATATGCCCCAGAAGCTCTTTACCTAATGACTGCAGGGCTGTCCTCCGCATTCTGTAGATAGCCCCTAATTGCCCGTATGCTAATCAGGGGCTTAGGAGCATTTTGGGCTTCACCCGATGTCCCGGAGCACCAGCTCAGCCTGCCAAGCTTGTCCTGTGCCGCTCACTATGCATATATGAATATGCATAGCGGGCAGCCCACCTAGCATGCCCCGTCCCGTGCTGCCAAGCCTGCCCCCTCCCGTGCCTCTCACTATGCATATATGAATATGCTGGGAAGGCCGAGGGGGTTGTTCCTGGATGCCCACTATGCATATTCAAATATGCATAGTGAGCGGCACGGGAGGGGGCGGCACAGGAGGGGGCAGGATGGGCGGGCCGAGCTGGTGCTTCCGGCCATCGGGTGATGCCTCAAATGCTCCTAAGCCCCCGATTAGCATTGGGACAATTAGGGGCTTACATTTATGCCCTCCTGCGTTAAGGCACAGGCAGTGGGGGCGTAAATGTACGCCTACGGTCGTTCAGGGTTTAAGGCTAGGCCTAGTTATCAAAGTGACTGCTGCACTTATTTGCCAGTGCTGTGTTTTCTAATGGCAGGGTGCAGGTGTTCATGGGCTGTGACTTGTTAGCCACAGGTTACTAGGCCTGGCCAGCAGTCCACTTGGATGCAAGCTTCGGCAACCTGTACCCTCCATGACTAACCATATCTTCTCTTGTATCCAGGCTAGAGGTTCCCAACAGGGTACTAGATCCTCTGCACAATTGTACAGTTTTTTCCAATAAACCTAACCTTTCCCTCTAATATTGTCATCACTTACATGATTATATGTTATTGCTAGCGGCGCCCGTTTGTCTAAAGGGAACTTGCACTTTAAATCATCATATATCTGAAATAGACACTGTACAATAGAAGATGACAGCGTCCACTGATGCACCTTTCTTATAATGTTTTTTTATATAATTCATCATTGTCCTGTGTCTTTAACTGAGATGACATAAAGGTCAAGATTTTTTATTACACTTTAAGGAATACAAGAGGAAAAAAAATCACTCAGGACCTGTTGTCAGCCAATGATGGGGATGACCTCTTAATAACCGGTAGATTAATGTCATGAGCTTCAAGCAAGTTCATTATGACACCATAACCAGGTTTATACATGATATGTCACCTGAACAGAGCATAAGCCCCCATTGTGAGCGTTGAGCAATGTTTTCAGTCACTGGCCATTAGTAGCAGCATATCTCAAAGGGATTTTCCACTTTTTAAGTGGCAGGCCTTCATCAATCAGCTATAGAAGCTTAGCAGGCAACAAGTATTTAATTCCCCTACAGCACGACAGGAGAAAAAAAACTTTACGTGATGCCTTCCAAAGTAATGGGTGTTCTATGTGAAATGTAGAATTACACATCTCCCTTTAAAATAATGAGCAGCCCATGTGATATAGGGCCAGGTTCACATGTATGACACCGGCCGTTCTGTGACTGGGCCGTGTCACAGAACGGCCAGAGTCAGTGAAGTTCATCCCAGCCAGTACTGCAGTCCTGGGCAGATGAACCTCATTTCTTTAGATTTGAAATGCAGGTGTGGTATGCCCCCAGGGTGTTATATCTGAGGATCAGGCGGTCACTTGCTAGATGGTGAGGTGTGACGCCAGTCCTATGGTAGTTGGCCGAGATACAGCAGGGCCCAGTGATGTTATGTCGTGATGCCAGTGCCAGTTGGGCACACAGGTATGGTGGCACACCTGCTTTTATTTTAAAGGGCTGGTTGTTCCCCTGTGGACAGTATCCTGCCGGGCTGCTACGGGGTCCCTAGGGATGATATCACAGGGGGCTGAAGTGGTGTAGTGACCCTCCTGGACTAAGGACCTGCCACCCACAGAAAGGGGAAATGTCCCAAGGCTGTAGTGTACACTGTGTCGGTGTGAGGCAAAGAATAACAGAGTCTCTTTACCATAAATAATCTTGTTTTTACTTGAGAAGCACTTGTGTGCAGAAAGTTATACAGCTTTGCTTTGACAGTATAGGTTTCTTTTGAGAAAACACTTGATAATACTTTTGGATGAACACTTGACAATACAGCAACCAGATTTGTGACAGGAATACAGTGGAGAGTACAGTAGTGCTGACTGAGTAGCATGTTGAGAGATACAAAGAATCAGAGGAGCAGAGAGAAGGATATCATGAGAGTCCCAACCCAAGTAGTACTGTTGAAGGATAAGGTAGAAGAATACTTAGAAAAAGAAGAAGAGAATACTTGTGCCCATGTATTGACCTTTGGGTCCTCACACCACCTAATGCCCACCAGTGTCGGGTGACCCGTCCTATGAGACCTTGTTAGCTGGGATGAGAGAAATACTGAGGGTTCCCTGCTGACAACCATGCTGCGAGATAGAGTCCCTTGGCTCTTAGCAACTTTGCTCTATCCGGATCAGTTCCTAGCTTACTGCTGTCTGTGGATACTGCCCTATACTGTGACTCTTCTAGTCCACAGCGTGGGTTGAGGTTATCTCTGACTTGTCCTCTCCTGTGAGAGATTAACACTGCATAGTGTTGTGTAGAGTTAGCTGAGAAGAAACTGTGAGCTGTGTTTGTCTTGCGTCCTACCCATACGAGGATCTGACTAAGACTGAACTCTTGAGAGTAGGGGACCTGGTAGAGGGCCAGGGCCCAGAGAGGACCACTGTAGAGAGCTGTCTAGCTTGTGTCCTTCCTCTACAATGTCCAACACAAAAGACTCATGCACTTCCTCTACCCATGTGACTTTCTTCCTCAGTGTATCTAAGGTGTGCTGTGAGTGGGTTAAGAGTGCAATAGAAGAAGTAAAGAGAGAGATGATATGACAGAAGAAGAAAAGATTCCCACAGATCCATGTGACATACAAATAAATAATAACCCTTTACATACTTCAGCCATGCTGCATCTGAGTACATACATCTAAAACAGCGACATCTAGTGGTGAAAATGTATCACTACTCATCATCACTTAGGACAAAGAAGAAAAAAAGGGGGATCTTGTATCAGACGCTACACCAGGGAATAAAATAAAACATTTACATATTTAAAATGCCCAGGACTCTGACATCATAGAAGAGAGAGCCATCACTTACAACAAGTACAGGCTTTTACGAAGGGTGTAACCAAAAGCAACACCCGTGGTGGGACACCACACAGGCAAGTTCTGTTGTGCCCACATTTCAAATCACCATAGCCGACAATGTCAAGTGCGGCTAGAGAAGCACTTTACATTGTCTGCTCTGTCAGTCTTGTCTAGCTGTTATTCAAAGAAAACTGACATGTCAGTTTTTCGTGTGGCCGCTTGGAATCCAGGCCAGAGTGTATACAGAGTGTATACACTCCGGCCGGGATTCCATAGACTTTTGTGATCGGTAATTTCATTAAATAACGTCCGTGGTTGCAAAATTGCAACTACGGCCGTTGTTCAATGAAATTATACAGAGTGTGAACTTAAAAATGAAAAAATAAAATCGTTATAGAAGTCACAATATGGCCATTTTAATTATACCGATTTGCAAAAAAAAAAAAAAAAAAAGTTTTACTGTTAAAAAATAGTAAAACATTAGAAAAGCTATATAAACATTATTCAGACTGACCTATAGAATAATGTTATCATGTCGGTTTTACTATCAGCCTTACCCCTTTACATTATTCGCCTATGATTAGAACCCTGTATCTAAGTCAAGACAAAGTCATCATACCCCAGATACCATGTCCCCATAGGCCATCTATCTGACCAATCCTAACCCTGGAACACCCTTATCCCAGAGCAGGAAAATGAAGGTAAGCAGGGCCGATTCTAGCTTTTCTGCTGCCTGAGGCGAGAACTGACAAAGCGCCCCCCCCCCCCCCCCCCCCCCCACACCCCACCGGGCGATATGGCCAAAAAATAAAATCTCAAATTTATTTATTTTTTTTAATTTTGAGACAATTCTCGATTTAAATCTCGATTTTCTATTTTTATGTTAAATAAGCAGAAAAAATACACCAAGACACAGATGAAGCAGTACTAGCAGCTGTACTTGAATGAGCTGAAAAATTGCATTTCAGCATTATATCCCTGTTCCCCCACATTCCCCCTACAAGATTATCATGCCCCGGCCCTCCTCACATTCCCTGTAATATCACCATGCCCATAGTGCCCCTCACATTACCTGTAATATCACCATGCCCATAGTGCCCCTCACATTCCCTGTAATATCACCATGCCCATAGTGCCCCTCACATTCCCTGTAATATCACCATGCCCATAGTGCCCCTCACATTCCCCATACAAGAACTCCAGCACTCCCAGGTCCCCCCATTCAACATGATTAATGCCTCAGCTGAGTCTCCTATCCTGTGACCTGACAGCAGTCTAAACTGCAGGGACCTCAGAGCAATAGTCAGGGAGAGAAGATCCAGGACAGGCACAGTGCAGCATCGCAGTGTGTATGGGACAGCACAGCACTATAGATAACAGTGTGCGCCGTGCTGTGACCAGATATTTTAACTGTTTGAGCCACTATGGGCCCCCTGAGAGCTTCAAAACAAACAACAATCTGCAACTGCTGACCTCTGACCTCAGGAGAAGAGCCATAAAACGGGCTGCTCTGTTAACTCTTTCAGTACTGCAGAATGTAGAGTATTACTGTGCATCACTTACATTCTGCAATCCAGAAAAAGTGAACAGCAGAGCATAACATGACTTTTATGCCTCTTCTCCTGCTCTTGCACTATGCTGAGGTCAGCTCGGAGGTCGGCAGTGCAGAGAAGACATAATATAGCGTCCCCGCTGCTGTTAACTTTTTCTTTTCTACCGTGTGTGATGCAGAGCATTATTGAAAGGGTTAACAGCAGGAGACACTATATCTATGTCTTATGGGATGTGAATACCTGTGAATACGAGGCTTCCAGTGCCTCCTCAGCGCTTCTCATGAGGCAACTGACAGGAAACACAGCTGGGCACTGAGCCGTAACTAGTTGTAATGATAATGACACAGGACGCTGATGCCGCCCCCCTCAAGGGCTGTGTTATCTGCCGCCTGAGGCGAAGACTTCACCTCGCCTCATGGCAGATACAGGCCTGAAGGTAAGATTACTCAATCAAAAGCTTGTATCTAACATAGTTACATAGTTACATAGTTACATAGTTAATACGGTTGAAAAAAGACACATGTCCATCAAGTTCAACCAAGGAGGGGATGAATACAGGGAAGGGGGAGGGGTGATATGTTCTATACATATGCATCTATATTATTTTGGTCTAAGAACTTGTCTAGCCCTGTTTTGAAGCCCTCTACTGTTTTTGCTGTGACCAGATCCTGTGGTAGACTGTTCCACAGATTCACAGTTCTCATGGTAAAGAAGGCTTGTCGCCTCCGGAGATTGAACCTTTTTTTCTCCAGGCGGAGGCAGTGCCCTCTTGTCCTTTGAGGGGGTTTTACCTGGAACATCTTTTCCCCATATCTCTTGTAGGGGCCATTTATATATTTAAATAAGTTAATCATATCTCCCCTTAAACGTCTCTTCTCCAGACTAAACAAATGTAATTCTTTTAATCTCTCCTCATAACTAAGATGCTCCATTCCCCTTATTAGTTTAGTTGCCCGTCTTTGTACCCTCTCCAGCTCTAGAACATCCTTTTTATGAATCGGGTTCCAAAAGCGTGGGTTGAGGTTATCTCTGACTTGTCCTCTCCTGTGAGAGATTAACACTGCATAGTGTTGTGTAGAGTTAGCTGAGAAGAAACTGTGAGCTGTGTTTGTCTTGCGTCCTACCCATACGAGGATCTGACTAAGACTGAACTCTTGAGAGTAGGGGACCTGGTAGAGGGCCAGGGCCCAGAGAGGACCACTGTAGAGAGCTGTCTAGCTTGTGTCCTTCCTCTACAATGTCCAACACAAAAGACTCATGCACTTCCTCTACCCATGTGACTTTCTTCCTCAGTGTATCTAAGGTGTGCTGTGAGTGGGTTAAGAGTGCAATAGAAGAAGTAAAGAGAGAGATGATATGACAGAAGAAGAAAAGATTCCCACAGATCCATGTGACATACAAATAAATAATAACCCTTTACATACTTCAGCCATGCTGCATCTGAGTACATACATCTAAAACAGCGACATCTAGTGGTGAAAATGTATCACTACTCATCATCACTTAGGACAAAGAAGAAAAAAAGGGGGATCTTGTATCAGACGCTACACCAGGGAATAAAATAAAACATTTACATATTTAAAATGCCCAGGACTCTGACATCATAGAAGAGAGAGCCATCACTTACAACAAGTACAGGCTTTTACGAAGGGTGTAACCAAAAGCAACACCCGTGGTGGGACACCACACAGGCAAGTTCTGTTGTGCCCACATTTCAAATCACCATAGCCGACAATGTCAAGTGCGGCTAGAGAAGCACTTTACATTGTCTGCTCTGTCAGTCTTGTCTAGCTGTTATTCAAAGAAAACTGACATGTCAGTTTTTCGTGTGGCCGCTTGGAATCCAGGCCAGAGTGTATACAGAGTGTATACACTCCGGCCGGGATTCCATAGACTTTTGTGATCGGTAATTTCATTAAATAACGTCCGTGGTTGCAAAATTGCAACTACGGCCGTTGTTCAATGAAATTATACAGAGTGTGAACTTAAAAATGAAAAAATAAAATCGTTATAGAAGTCACAATATGGCCATTTTAATTATACCGATTTGCAAAAAAAAAAAAAAAAAAAGTTTTACTGTTAAAAAATAGTAAAACATTAGAAAAGCTATATAAACATTATTCAGACTGACCTATAGAATAATGTTATCATGTCGGTTTTACTATCAGCCTTACCCCTTTACATTATTCGCCTATGATTAGAACCCTGTATCTAAGTCAAGACAAAGTCATCATACCCCAGATACCATGTCCCCATAGGCCATCTATCTGACCAATCCTAACCCTGGAACACCCTTATCCCAGAGCAGGAAAATGAAGGTAAGCAGGGCCGATTCTAGCTTTTCTGCTGCCTGAGGCGGAGAACTGACAAAGCGCCCACCCCCCCCCCCCCCCCCCCCACACCCCACCGGGCGATATGGCCAAAAAATAAAATCTCAAATTTATTTATTTTTTTTAATTTTGAGACAATTCTCGATTTAAATCTCGATTTTCTATTTTTATGTTAAATAAGCAGAAAAAATACACCAAGACACAGATGAAGCAGTACTAGCAGCTGTACTTGAATGAGCTGAAAAATTGCATTTCAGCATTATATCCCTGTTCCCCCACATTCCCCCTACAAGATTATCATGCCCCGGCCCTCCTCACATTCCCTGTAATATCACCATGCCCATAGTGCCCCTCACATTACCTGTAATATCACCATGCCCATAGTGCCCCTCACATTCCCTGTAATATCACCATGCCCATAGTGCCCCTCACATTCCCTGTAATATCACCATGCCCATAGTGCCCCTCACATTCCCCATACAAGAACTCCAGCACTCCCAGGTCCCCCCATTCAACATGATTAATGCCTCAGCTGAGTCTCCTATCCTGTGACCTGACAGCAGTCTAAACTGCAGGGACCTCAGAGCAATAGTCAGGGAGAGAAGATCCAGGACAGGCACAGTGCAGCATCGCAGTGTGTATGGGACAGCACAGCACTATAGATAACAGTGTGCGCCGTGCTGTGACCAGATATTTTAACTGTTTGAGCCACTATGGGCCCCCTGAGAGCTTCAAAACAAACAACAATCTGCAACTGCTGACCTCTGACCTCAGGAGAAGAGCCATAAAACGGGCTGCTCTGTTAACTCTTTCAGTACTGCAGAATGTAGAGTATTACTGTGCATCACTTACATTCTGCAATCCAGAAAAAGTGAACAGCAGAGCATAACATGACTTTTATGCCTCTTCTCCTGCTCTTGCACTATGCTGAGGTCAGCTCGGAGGTCGGCAGTGCAGAGAAGACATAATATAGCGTCCCCGCTGCTGTTAACTTTTTCTTTTCTACCGTGTGTGATGCAGAGCATTATTGAAAGGGTTAACAGCAGGAGACACTATATCTATGTCTTATGGGATGTGAATACCTGTGAATACGAGGCTTCCAGTGCCTCCTCAGCGCTTCTCATGAGGCAACTGACAGGAAACACAGCTGGGCACTGAGCCGTAACTAGTTGTAATGATAATGACACAGGACGCTGATGCCGCCCCCCTCAAGGGCTGTGTTATCTGCCGCCTGAGGCGAAGACTTCACCTCGCCTCATGGCAGATACAGGCCTGAAGGTAAGATTACTCAATCAAAAGCTTGTATCTAACATAGTTACATAGTTACATAGTTACATAGTTAATACGGTTGAAAAAAGACACATGTCCATCAAGTTCAACCAAGGAGGGGATGAATACAGGGAAGGGGGAGGGGTGATATGTTCTATACATATGCATCTATATTATTTTGGTCTAAGAACTTGTCTAGCCCTGTTTTGAAGCCCTCTACTGTTTTTGCTGTGACCAGATCCTGTGGTAGACTGTTCCACAGATTCACAGTTCTCATGGTAAAGAAGGCTTGTCGCCTCCGGAGATTGAACCTTTTTTTCTCCAGGCGGAGGCAGTGCCCTCTTGTCCTTTGAGGGGGTTTTACCTGGAACATCTTTTCCCCATATCTCTTGTAGGGGCCATTTATATATTTAAATAAGTTAATCATATCTCCCCTTAAACGTCTCTTCTCCAGACTAAACAAATGTAATTCTTTTAATCTCTCCTCATAACTAAGATGCTCCATTCCCCTTATTAGTTTAGTTGCCCGTCTTTGTACCCTCTCCAGCTCTAGAACATCCTTTTTATGAATCGGGTTCCAAAACTGGACGGCATACTCCAGATGGGGCCGCACCAAAGCTTTATAAAGCGGTAATATTATATCCCTGTCCCGAGAGTCCATGCCTGTTTTAATGCATGACAATATCCTACTGGCCTTAGAAGCAGCTGACTGACATTGTGTACTGTTCTGTAGTCTATTATCTACAAGTACACCCAGATCCTTCTCTATCAGTGACTCTCCCAGAGTAACTCCCCCCAGGACATATGATGCATGCGGGTTATTAGTACCCAGGTGCATAACTTTACATTTATCCACATTGAACCTCATTTGCCAAGTGGACGCCCAAACACTCAGAGTGTCTAAGTCATCCTGTAACATCTGCACATCCTCCATAGACTGTACTGTACTACAAAGCTTGGTGTCATCTGCAAAGATAGAAACATTGCTGTTAATTCCATTCTCAATATCATTAATAAACAAGTTAAACAGAAGAGGGCCCAGTACTGACCCTTGGGGTACACCACTTATTACCGGGGACCATTCGGAGTAGGAATCATTGACCACCACTCTCTGGGTACGATTATTAAGCCAGTTTTCAATCCAGTTACACATTAAATTTTCCAAACCAATAGACTTTAACTTACCCATCAGACGTCCATGAGGAACTGTGTCAAACGCTTTTGCAAAATCCAGGTACACTATATCCACAGCCGCGCCGCCATCCAGGCTTCTACTTACCTCTTCATAGAAACATATTAGGTTGGTTTGACAGCTTCTGTCCTTAGTAAAACCATGCTGGTTATCACTTATAATACTATTAGCCACTACATACTCCTGGATGTAGTCCCTTATAAGCCCCTCAAATAGTTTCCCCACAATGGACGTTAAGCTTACGGGTCTATAGTTACCTGGGGAAGTTCGAGAGCCCTTTTTGAAGATCGGCATTACATTTGCCTTACGCCAGTCCCTCGGCACAATACCAGTAAGCAAAGAATCACGGAATATTTCATACAAGGGTAGTGAAATTACAGAACTGAGTTCCCTAAGAACTCTGGGGTGCAATCCATCAGGCCCTGGAGCTTTGGTTACATTGAGTTTGTTTAATTTATCTTGGACCATATCTATAGTAAACCAGTTCAGTACATTACATGTGTTAGCAGCACTGGCCCCACCCACCTCAGTACTGGCCCCACCCACCACAGCTCCATCCTCTTTTGTATATACAGAACTGAAGAACCCATTAAGTAACTCAGCTTTCTCCTGATCCCCAGTTATTAATTCCCCGTCGCCATTATTTAGGGGTCCTACATGCTCTGACCTTGGTTTTTTTTCATTAATATATTTGAAGAATTTTTTGGGGTTTCTTTTGCTTTCTATAGCTACCTGCCTTTCATTGTGAATTTTTGCTGCTTTTATTACATTTTTACAGGTTTTGTTGACTTCTTTGTAATGTTTAAATGCTACAGCTGACCCCTCTGATTTATATTTTTTGAATGCCCCTTTTTTCTCATTTATAGCCCTTCTAACCTCGGTTGTAAGCCATGTGGGATTGGATTTTAACCGTTTATATTTGTTACCCATAGGAATATATTTGGCAGTACAGTTATTTAATGTGGATTTGAAGATTTCCCATTTATTAGCTGTATCCGTATGTGACAGCAGCCGCTCCCAGTCTATGCCCTGAAGTTCTGCCCTTAACCCAGGAAAATTGGCCCTTTTAAAATTAAGAGTTTTTGCCCTCCCAACATGTTTTTCTTTTCTACACTTTAAGCTAAAAGTCACTATATTGTGGTCACTATTACCCAGGTGTTCATGGACAGTGACATCCCCAACCAGCTCAGCGTTGTTAGAAATAACCAGATCCAACAAGGCATCACTTCTAGTTGGCTCCTCCACAAACTGGCCCAGAAAATTATCCTGCAGGAGGTTAAGAAATTCCCTCCCCTTTGTGGTTTTAGCTGAACCGTGACCCCAATCTATATCTGGGTAGTTGAGGTCCCCCATTATCACTACTGTTCCCTCCCGGGCAGCCCGCTCTATTTGTCTATTCAACTGGCCATCTACCTCCTCAGTAATGTTGGGGGGTCTATAGATTACACCAAGAATAATTTTTTCACTCTTTACCTCCTTCTGTAGTTCTACCCATAATGCTTCCACATCATCACAGTCATCGCCCACTATTGCATCTTTTACACTCACTTTAATATCATTTCTGACATACAGACATACTCCTCCTCCCCTTCTGCCCACCCGGTCCCTTCTGAACAACGTAAATCCCTGAATATTGACAGCCCAGTCATGTGAGGAGTCCAGCCATGTCTCAGTCACACCAACCACATCAATGGACTCCTCCAGAACCAAGGCCTCCAGCTCCCCCATCTTGCTGGCTAGACTTCTGGCATTAGTTACCATACACTTTATATTACCATTGAGTTTAACCGCTTCATTATAAGAAATGGGAATTATTACTGTGCTGTGGCCACAATCATCCTCACTGTTCATCCGCAACATATGGATCTCCCTATGCACTGTTTTTATCCTCCCCCCACAGGACCCTTCTCCTCCCTCCTCATTGTTCTGTCCCCTCTCTAACCTATCTGCCACTACATTACATACTACATTGTCCTCCCTCCACATCCCTAGTTTAAAAACCCCTCCACCCCTTCTAGGATTCTCTCCCCCAGCACAGCGGACCCCCTTCCATTAAGGTGCAAATTATCTGCGGAAAACAGTTTGTACCCCAATGAAAAGTCAGCCCAGTGCTCTAAAAACCCAAACCCTTCTTCTCTACACCACGACTTGAGCCATGCATTTAACTCCCTAAGCTCCCGCTGTCTTTCCTGCGATGCGCATGGCACAGGCAGTATTCCAGAGAATACCACCTTGGAGGTCCTCCCCTTCAACTTAGCACCTAGTTCTCTAAAATTATTTTTAATAGACCTCCACCTACCTTGTATCCTGTCATTGGTTCCCACATGGACCACGACAGCTGGGTCATCCCCAGCCCCCCCAAGTAATTTATCCACCCTTTCCACCACATGCCGAACCCTGGCACCACGAAGAGATAAAAATTCCTCTCCCCCACATACGGCCTACCTTTGGCCTTTACTTCCACCAATTACCCTTCACCTTTCCATGAGGAAAAAATGCACTAAGCTTACATATTTAACCCTTTCCTTGCTGCCTATTTCTTCATGTTAACCCCTCCATAATGGTCCGGGGTTAACCATCTCAGGAAAGAAATAAAACTAAATATACATATATAAATACACATCTTTATATTCCTCACATAGGCACCAGTTTAGAGAACATTCTCTTTTTTTGTCAGTTCCTACAGCCAAGGTGTAATGTAGGTGTTCAGATCCATTATCTCATTCAATTCTCATATTCACGCTCTACCAGCTGCATTTTTCCTTATTTGCAAAACATATCACTTCTATTCTTTCACATGCGCCTTACCGCTAGTCTATTATTTCTATGTCCTGAGCAGTTGTCAGCAATCATATGAATTACGCTACTTCAATCAGTTCCTTCCTAAGTCTCAACTATTCAACTTCTTCCTGTCAATCTCTATGGATCAGATTGAGAAAATCTTTCGGCCATACAAAAATCTTTCAGAAATACAAGCACCTGTGGCAAGGCAAAGTGTTACACAGCGATCCTGCCGCGGCCGGAGCTGCCTGCCCGTGGCTGAGTGGCACAGCTGCCTTCAGTTTATCTTAAGTGATTGGCAGCCAGCACCGCCAGTTATTCTATTGTATTTGTCCTAGAGCTGGAGTCTCAGCCTCAAACACGCCTGGGACTCTAAACCCTATAAGTATCCTCCCATAACTCTTATGCCTTGCCTGCGATAGTGCCTAGTTTACTAGTGTATCTTGACCTAGCGTTATATCTTTCATTGCTTTTCTGGTTATCTTGCTCTTGACTATTTCACTACCCTCTTGGATTCTGTATTGTACTGCGCTGCTCGTGTGTTATTGACCCGGACCTCTGACATTGCCTTATTGTGTTTGTTGTTTCGTTCTGTGTTGCACCTACTTGAGAACAGGGTTTGCCGTCCAGTTGTCCGTTGCTGTTTAGGGCTTCTGAGGCAAGTAGGCAGGGACAGCGGGGCCGCTGTAAGCTTCAGGGCTCACCTGTCCTTGGGTCATCCTGGCCCTGATTCCTAACACTTGGGTTCAATTTTCCAGCACATTCTCTACCTTTTCCCTATCCTTAGTGCCCCAAATAATGCCTCCCTTGTTTCCCCCTATACTCTGACTGAGTAGATAATCTGGTAAAGGCCCCCAGTAGGTAGATCATCTCCCCCCATTCCCCCCAATAGCTATATGTCTTGGGGTGTCCTATCCCTTTGCCTGGTGGTCACACAGAAGGAACCAGTATTATAAATGGTACATGATAGGTCTGGGTCCTTGTACAGATTTTAAGAGCTTCAGGTTTCACCTCTGATCTATACTAGGGGACTTATTCCACGGAGCGATAATCAGCCGAATTGGACCGATTCGGCCGATTATCACTTGGTGGAATACAGAAAACGATCAGCCGATGATCTTGTCATTGGCTGATGGTTTATTTAGGCCCAAACCTAAAATCATCGGTCGCCACCCGCACATCGTTTCGTGGAATAGCGGTGCATGGCGGGCGACCAACGATTTGAGAAGCAGCATACATTACATAGCAGGGCTTCTCCTCCGCTCCGTCTTCCTCCCCGGGTCCAGAGCAGCATCAGCTTCCGTGCGGCCTGACTGAGCTGTCAGACCGCTCAGCCAATCACTGGCCAGGACTGCCGTGGTCAGTGATTGGCTGAGCGGTCTGACAGCTCAGTCAGGCCACTCCGGAGTTGATGTTGCGAGCGGGACCAGGGGAGGCAGACGGAGCGGAGGAGAAGCCCTGCTAGGTAATGTATGCTGCAAGGGCTGCAAGGACATTGGTAACGATGTCCCTGCAGCCCTCGCTGATCATCGGGCCGTGGAATAGGCCCAGTAAACGGGCGCCGATCTAGCAGATCGACGCTCGTTTACACTGTTCATCAAGCCCATGGAATAGGGCCCTAAGGGATCTTCCTGCTTTTGTCCATGCAAACCAGGTAGGTATGATGAATACTCACTACCGGCTAATGTAAAAAAAATTATCTCTAGTCTGGTTTATGCTGTATGTAAGATGTATATATAATCATGCGCAACAGACCATTCTATACTCATCCATGCCAAAGTCTGAAATCATGCGCAGTGATGATCCCAACTACATCTGGGGCCTAAGTCCGAAATCATGCGCAGTGATCACTTCAACCGAAATTCGGGGCTAAGTCTGTTGTCATGTGCACTGGATATCCGGGACTGACATGCGCGAGAGTCATGATAATCTCGCGAGTGTGTGACATCATCAGGGGAAGCTTACCTTGTAAACAATAAGAAAAATCTATTGGATAGGAATAGTGTCAATCAACTGTATAGGGTCGATCATTGGTCGACACAGCAAAGGGGAGTGAACGGGGATACACGCTCTAGACGAGCGTACCCTTTAAATAACGCCGCTAGACGCGGCGTGGTCACTATAGCTTTGTCCCTTGAGAAAGCCACTATCTTTGTGGTGAAACGTCAGGTGGTGGAGGGTGTTTGTCCATTGTTTTTAGCTGGGATGTATTAGAGTAGACATAATATTACTGAGTATATACAAAATATTCAACAAAGTGGCTGAGCCGTAAGGCTGCCGAGCCACACTGGCAGCTATCGCTGTTAACTAGTTGGGTACTAGATATTCGTTGCAATCTTACTGGCCACTAAATTCTGAAATCGTCTAATTCCAGAGATCTTCTCGCGGTCTGATATTATAGCAGGGGCATGATAGCCCAGCATTGAATCCCGCTTACTAGACTCTGGATGATATAGACCTTGGCTATTGGATTGGACTCCGACATTGTATCCCATTATAAATTCGATTAGTGACTGCCAATGTGAATAACTGAATTAGAAAAAAACACAAATACTCATATATACACCCCGAGTTTTAATCACACATCGCATTTGTTAATATTTTTATATCTGATTAAAATAAAGGTTAATTTTTAAGTTAAGGTCTTCACAGTTAATAGTTGTTGTTGGTTTATATGTATGTAAGATGTATGACTTTTAATGTTCCTTTTAATATCTTTTCATTTTTCTTTGCCAGACAGCTCTAAAGATGTATAATATTCACAGCCTGGTTTATTCGACATAATTTCTCAAATAGACATAAAATATGTCTCTCTATTGTACGAAATATCTGTTACTGACAGACTGTCACAGGAGATAACATCACATCTTAAACATGAGAACAAATACCCAGACTAGTCCCATGATAAATACACTCTATGGGCATTGTACTAAGGCATATACTTATTGAAGTGAAGCAAAGGGCTTCATTGTGGGCATCTTGCCTGTGTACTGTAATTCCGAAAATATATTATAATATGCATGGTACCCCCTGAAATTGATTATAATATATACTCTATGTACCCCTTCAAATTCATTATAATACACACTGTACTCCCTGAAATTCATTAAAATACACACTGGACCTCCTGAAATATTACCTCCATACTGCAATAAAGAAAATGATACCCTATATACTGCCTAAATAATACTGTTACATCAAAACCCCTATCATGACCACAATAGCCAATTTAGACCCTATAAAAGATTACAGTACAGTTATATCCAGTGATTCATAGGGGGCGTCTTCTCTGATCAGAGTTGTTCACCTTCCCTTTTTTCTCTCCATCTGGCCCAAACCACCAGAGCGATTTCCAACCATAATATTTCTGCAGAACCTGCCAGAGAAACATCTTAGGCTCCACAGTCTTCCAGCACTCTCCTTACCCTACCTACAGTATAGTGCCTCAAATAGTCATAATGCCCTTCTTAGTGTTTCAGTAGAGAAGGAACAAGCCTGACACTGCCACAAATTTGATGTTTAAAAGTTTAAAATACAATTATGCAATCTGATGTAAGAGACTCCCAAATTGCACCAGAAACCTCTCTAAGAGAATATGGCTTAACTCTAATATGAGACCAAATTCCGTGAGTCAAAGAGGTGCGGTTTTATACTGGTATCCATTGAGGGAACTCATGGACCGTTTTGTTATAAACTGGACCAAATGATTACTAAATGCGGCATTTCTTATATATATATATATATTTTTTGTAAAATGCTTTACTTTGAGGGGCTATGTTCTTTTCATAATTACAAATTTGTCTGTTCGGATCCAATGATCTTAGTCATATTCCTTGTTTTTTCACACGGTGTAGATAATGTTGGGCCTGTTACCTAGTAATGATGTTCTTGGTGCCTTTTATGTTATAATTTGCTCTTTGGATAAATAAGGAGCTTGTCTCTGAATGTCAGCTTCAAAAAAATGCCAAAAAATTAGATCTGATAGATCACTTCTAACATCAGTGCATGCCAGCAACTATGGTAATGCCAACTACTTAGTAAGACCTGTGCTTAGAAGTTTATTTTTTTAAGTTTTTCATATTTTTAGTGGAACAAAAGAGTAATGCCAATTAAAGAAAACTGAGAAAACTCATAAAGCTTGCAATGTCTAGTGCAAGGCACAAAGACTGTGGGATATTTTTCACTTATTTAAAGTGTTTTACTAGGCCTTTGGATTGGTCATCAATGCTTTATAGTTGTGGGTCCACCTTTGGAACAGTTGCAGCCATCTTCCGATGCCTTAGAGTGCCCCAGAAGGTTGGCATTGCAAGAGAGGGAGATTTTGGCCTATGGTTTTAAGGGTTTGTCTTGGTACCTAAAGACCTCTTACTTTCCATGGTCCGAAACATTATGCATTGGCCACCACATGTAGATGTAGTTTCACATGGATGCAGCAATCATAAGTAGTACATACCTCAAAGACACAGCACTCATTAAAGGAGAAGTTCATCCGTTTTGAAAATAGGTCAGTCGGCAAGGACAGGGGGCAATTTGATAACAAGTTCTAACTTACCTCTCCCGTGCCTGCGGACAGCAGCAGGACCGGCTTCAGAGGCCATTGCATCATCTGGTTTGTGTCATCGTTGGAGATCCCAGAGCCCGGCGGGGGTCCTAAAGGCTGATCCCACCACTCACTGCGGGCAAGTGGAGAGGTAAGTTTGAACTTGTTCTTAAATTCCCCCCTGCTCCTGTTGGATCTTCAAAACGGCCAGACTTCTCCTTTAATTGAGGAAATTAATGCTCTTTGGTCACCTCTTATTGCTCCTATCTCTTTTATGCGCAAACCTCATGCACAGACCTCATGGTTCTTCCACTCAACCTTGATGGTGGTGAGATCAGCAGGAAGCCCAACTGGATTTGATGGAGCCAATAACATTTAATAGTCTCTGCTTTAAAAAATAAGAATTTGAAATACACTAATTGGACGTTCTGAGTTAATGGGAGATGGACCCTTATTAGTCAGGCTGGGGATGGACTACATGTGAGGACCCAAAACATCTTTAAATCCGTGGACAACTCACTGATTTCAGTATGAACTTGCCCTGTGGCAAATTAACTTGCCCTTGGGGGACCTGCAGGAAAATTAAACTCTTGTTGCTGGATTTCCCTGCAGATTAGAGCTGAGTTACTTTGACAATTAATCCCCAGGAATAAATAATTAGGGAACCAATGGATTCTTGTGATACTTGATATACGAAAAAGTTGGCTATGTAAAACCACACACAAGTTTGCAAAAAAGTGCCCCGCTTGTCCACAGGTCATGTGTGGTATTGGCAACAATACCAAACAGAACCTATATTCTGCATTGGAGCAGCCATGTTTTTCTAACCATGTCCAACCCCTTTAAGCATATTCTGATTATGATTGCGGCCTGCTGTATTTAGGTATTCTATTTGTTAATGTGATATAGGGTGACTTTGTTGCATGGGCTATAACCAGTTTCCGTATGTTGGGTGGAATCAAAACTGCACTTCAAGCTGTAAAACAATCCACAATGCAGAGCACTTTGTACATCAATAGGCAGGAGACCATTCTGCCTCCTCCCAACAAGTTCTCAAGGATGTTCCGAACACCATTGAATCTTCTCCTCAAGCATCTCTCAATTACTCCTCTAAAGGGAGAATTATCTTTTAATACGTCCAATCTCCAGAACACTTCATCTCTACGTATTTTTCTTTTTGCCAAAATGAACATACTGTGTTTAAGTCAGATTGTGGACTTCTCCAGAAACACTTTGATATTGATTTCCATTAGACAGGGTGCACACACTTGGTAAATAGCTAGACCTCTAATGGAACATCTATCTTGTTGGATAAAACAAACCTGGCTGTCAGGGTCTGCAAACATCTTTAATCCTCCCTTTATGTGTCTATTCATCAACACTCACAAGGTCACATCTATGTGCAGCAAAGTCAACTGTGCTGACAACAACTGAGGTATAACTGTAGTGCAGGCATCACCTAGATCAGCTTTTTACCCCAACCTGTGGCTCTCCAGCTTTTGCCAGTATACAACTTCCATAATGCACTGTGAGACAGAATAAATCTACATTTTCTTTATATACCAGAGAAGTACACACTATTCTGGTGGAGTCACTGTGTACTGTACATACATTACTGATCCTGAGTTACATTCCATATAAGACCGCAGAGCTGTACACCAACGGACACCGCTGAAGAGGTCTATCCTGGGCCTACAACTACCCCTATAATAGGTGAATCCTGCATGGCCTGGCGTGTGCCAGATGTGGACATCCACCAAGCGAGCTTCAATATTCAGGGCAAAGCTATCGTAAGTCAGCTTGTCTCTGGAACTTCCTCTATCATGGGGCCTTGTGACAGCGTCGAAGTCCCTTCCAAAGACCACCTGCCCTAAAAAGATAGGGCTTGAGCCTCATAAAGAGAAACTTCCGGTCCCACTTGGACTGCACACCATAGATGTTAATAAGGCGAAGTTCCTGTCCCTTCATGAGGACATCTAAAATCAGGCACCTCCCCATTTCTAACTAAATTACCCATCAGCATTCTACCAATGCAGTAAAAAGGATGGCCACTCCCTTAAACGGCTCGGCCGCGAGAGACCATTAGGAGTAGGGATGGTCCGAAACTGCCGAGGTTCGGGTTCGTATGAACCCGAACGCTCGGCATCAGATTCCCGCTGTCTGCCCGCTCCGTGCAGCGGGTGGATACATAGGGAGGACCGCCTGGAAAACTTTGATACAGCCTATGGCTATGGCTGTATCCCAGTTTTCCAGCCGGTCCTCCCGCTTCATCCACCCTCTCCACGGAGGGGGCAGACAGCAGGAATCATTTCCGAGAGTTCGGGTTCGTGTAAACCCGAACCGTACTAGGTTCGGACCATCCCTAATTAGGAGGGCCCATTCCTCCATTACCTACTGGCTTTCGATATGAATGACCTTGCCTCCTGCAAAAAGAAAATGTCAGAATTTACATGGGCAAAATAATCAAAGGCCGCAAATCTAGCCGTATCTGACTTAATGCTGGCTACTTCAATGGAAGCCAGCGTCAACAGAGAGGGTGCCGCCATCTCTTGAGTGATACTGTGGTGTCCATATCTCAAGGCTTATCAATATTACCGTCCTCTCCCCCAGACTATGGGTCAGCTCTTCCCCCTGAGGACATAACGTCCCTTGGAGAAAAGGACTCAGCCCTCCCCCGGAGGCTTCGTTGGCATCTTCAGAACCTCAGCCTCCTCTTCCGAAGAAGAGGAAGAGATGTCATTAGAACCAGTGGCGTAGCTACTGCGGTCGCAGCGGTTGCAGCTGCGACCGGGCCGCTACCAAGGGGGGGCCTGCGATGCCCCCCTTTGCCAATACACTGCTGTCCTCCCACTCCCTCTTGTGACCGCAAGCAATGTTTTGCTTGCGATCACAAGAGGGAGGCTGGGACGGGCCCTGGCTGACTTGCAGCTCCCTGGCTCTGTCCCCGGCAGTACACACACCAGTGAGCTCTGTGTGCGCCGGGGAAGTACTTCCGGAGCACGGAGCGTCTCACTGGTGTGTGTGCTGCATAGTTTTGCCATGACTGTCCCGCTTCTGAGACAGCCCCAGCAAAACCATGTCCCGGGAGGCCCCGCCACCGCCGCAGGAAGCCCCGCCCCACGCCAGTGCGGGTAGCATTGTTCATGCAAGCAGGGACAGGAGTGCTGGGAAACCATACAGGTGAATACAGCGTTTTTTGTTTTAAATACAGATGATGGGTGTAGTGGTATGAAGGAACAAGAGGATGGTGAGGGGTGTAGTGGTATGAAGGAACAAGAGGATGATGAGGGGTGTAGTGGTATGAAGGAACAAGAGGATGATGAAGGGTGTAGTGGTATGATGATGAAGGAACAAGAGGATGACGAAGGGTGTAGTGGTATGATGATGAAGGAACAAGAGGATGACGAAGGGTGTAGTGATGCGATGATAAGGGAACAAGAGGATGATAAGGGGTGTAATGGTATGAAGGAACAAGAGGATGATGAGGGGTGTAGTGGTATGAAGGAACAAGAGGATGATGAGGGGTGTAGTGGTATGAAGGAACAAGAGGATGATTAGGGGTGTAGTGATACGATGCTGAAGGAACAAGAGGATGATGAAGGGTGTAGTGGTATGATGCTGAAGGAACAAGAGGATGATGAAGGGTGTAGTGGTATGATGATGAAGGGACAAGAGGATGACGAAGGGTGTAGTGATGTGATGATGAAGGAACAAGAGGATGATGAGGGGTGTAGTGGTATGATGAAGGAACAAGAGGATGATGAGGGGTGTAGTGGTATGATGATGAAGGAACAAGAGGATGGTGAAGGGTGTAGTGGTATGATGATGAAGGGTATAGTGGTATGATGATGAAATGGCAGGAGGAGGATGAAGGGGTATTAGAATGATGATGGAGGAGGATGAAGGGGGTAGTTATATAAAGATGGAGGAGCAGGAGGATGAAATGGGTAGTAGTATGATGATGGAGGGGCCGGAGGATGAAGGGGTAGTAGTATAACACGTGGGGGGCATCTATAAGGGGGATTACACGGGGGGTGTATTCAATAGGGCATGTACTATAGTGGACCACACAGAGGGGGGCATATACTATAAGGGGGTCACATAGATTTAGCTTACTCACTAAATGAAGGTGTAAAGGGGCCAATACATGCAGTTTGTAGAGAGATGAGGATGGTGCCAGAGTGAGGAGCCTAATTTGTCTGTCTGGCAGATTCTATGGATTCGTGGCTCGGAGAAGTTCTCATAAGGGCCCAGGGCAGATGAAGAAGAAGATGAAAAGTGAAGAACTCCAATCAGAGAAGACGTCCTCTGTGAGTCACTTGATATAACTACACGGTAATGTATATGGTGTATAGAGCCTGTGTAGAGCTGGGGCTACCTCTATATGACTATATAATATTTGCCCCTTGTATACTGGTATTATTGGCAATATTGATCTCAGTATACAGGATTTGGTTAGTAACATTATGGTTGTAATATGTATGGTGATATTTCCTATATACTGGTATTATTGGTAATATCGGTCTTGAGTTGTACCCCACTTACTTCTCCCAGTGACTTGAGATTCCCCCATTGCTCTCCCCTTTTGGTGCTTATCAAGACACCGGGGCTTAGCTGTCGCCTTCTTCTTACCATCCTGCATTATACTCCAGAGCTGTCACTGTGTACATGCATTACATTAACAAAGAAGCATCACCCTCTAGCACACTTGGATTTAGTCAAATAGAAAATAGCTAGATAGGAGCAGTGTGCACCCCCATCACTTGCCACCTACTCTGCATATTCATATATGCATAATCAGAATAGTCTTTGAAATCCATGTGTAGGAAGAGCTCCTGTACGCATGGGCACCAAAGACCAGCCTGATTATGTATATAGGAATATGCATAGTAGACAGTGAGCTGACCAATGGGGATGCTCTGGGGGCCTGAGGAACACCCCAAGTGCTTCTATCTAGCTGATTTGTATTTTTGCGCTAAATCAAACGTAGAGAAAACAGAAGACCGGCGCCACCTAGATGAGGTACACAGCTGCACGGGGATATCAGCAGATTTGTCTGTACCAAATAAAATAATAAACATCCCTCCAGCGCTGGCAGGGTCCTCTTCCTTCTCCTGCAGTGCAGTGCACGTCCTCTCCCACAGGCGGTGCACAATGACGTGGCATCATCATGTGGCCCGATCATGCAGTGTGATGACGTGGCATCATCATGACGTGTGTTTTTAAAAGCAACTACTGTATTTTCCTGCGCATAAGACTACTAGTCCAGTGCTGAAAAACTTTGGATCCAGACTGGAGAATCTGCAGTCGCCGCATACGGTGGGAAGAGCTCAAAAATGGACACATCCCTGCCATATGCGGCGACAGTATTAGGGCAGAGTAAGCTGCAGGCGTCCGGGGTGTGGAAAAAAGAGATACTGTAGAGTGGCGCTGTGCCCAGAAAAACTCACCTCTTTTACCTGTCTGGCCGCCTTGTATCCTACCTGTATTACTGTACCTCTGTCTTTGCCTCTCAGATCTCGCTGCTGTCTGATGTTTTTTTATAAGTTTGTATTTGGTGTGCATTGGTAGAGGGGTAGTCTTATACAGTGAGTATATACCAAACTCTGTATTTTACCTGGAAAAGTTGGAAGTCGTCTTATACACCTTGTCATCTAATACGCCAGAAAATACAGTACCCCACTAAGAAACTACATAGAAACTACCCCAGCCACCATGTGCACACCATTATAGTAATGTATTTTTTCTTTACTCACGATGCTCTTTTGTGTTTATATAATAGCACTCTTTGGGCATATGGCAATGGTTATATAATAAGTCAATAATTCTACCACAGAGAATACGGGGAGTGGATAAGGAAAAAATTACCTCTTTTACCAAGTACATTCAAAGCCAGAGATCTTTAGAACAGTGAAATGTACATTTCCCAAGCCCTTTAGCTTATGCTATAATTTCTCAGTAATGACACCCTTGGAGGGGAACACTTGTGAGATAATACAAGGTTTCTAGCTGTCAACGGCTTAAATGGTCCTGTATTTTCTACATCCACTCAATATACTGTAAGAAGAGCTTCTTCTTGCTGTCAGCATACACAGGCGAAGGGTAGACATATGATATTATATCTGATTGTAATGCTAACACAAAATTGAACATAATGTAACTAGATCATCCATCAAACACACGGGCGAGAATACAGAGCGAAATGCGCGATGACTCACATCTGCTTCTACTATATTTACATGTGTTAAAGTAGAGCCTTTAAAAAAACAGCAGGGATGACTTGTAAGGGGACGTTCAAGTTGGTTATCACAGAGGAACTTTCATTTCCTTTCATGAAGTAGTGGCACAACACTTTTAATGGTTGCATATCTGTTTGGTGGTTGCAGTACAGTCTAGGTGGCACTACTGCTTGAATATTTCAGAAAGTTATATCTTTCCTTATAGGTCACTGTTAACTCACATGGACCTCACTATGGCCAGCATCGACTTCCCACCAACCTCTGAAAAGTGTTGACTTCACATAAGCCTATTAACAATGTTGACATCACGTAAGCCTATCAACAGTGTTGACGTCACGTAAGCCTATCAACAGTGTTGACGTCACGTAAGCCTATCAACAGTGTTGACGTCACGTAAGCCTATCAACAGTGTTGACATCACATAAGCCTATGAACAGTGTTTACTTCACATAAACCTATGAACTGATGTCATATAAGCCTTTAACTGTGTTGACTTAGGGCCATAGTACATAGCCAAATCACCATCGTAAACAAGCACTGATGGACTGCCTAATTCGGCAGATTATGGCTCTGTGTATTAGGGCCCTTAACTCAAATCTACGACTAATGTTGCTGTCAAATAAACCTATAAACAGTGTTGACTTCACATAAGACTAAAGTGGAGAGAGATTCAGTAAAGGTGTTGAGGACAGGGTAGAGTGGAGATACTAGGGGACATTTATGAAAGCTGTGAGCCTGGCGTACACCAGGGAGAAGGCACAGATTAGCCCCTTCTCCATGGGGTACGTCAGCCATATCACCTGCTCACCGATGGCCGAGTAGCGACAAGGCAGGTGTGGTGTCCCACCACGGGTGTTGCTAGTGTATGCACCCCTCGCAAAAGCCTGTACAAGTAAAAGTAGTGATGATGTAGTAACTAAGTTTTGCCACTAGATGTCGCTAGTATGTATGTCTTGTACCTTGGACAGCTGTAGTACTCAAGGGGTTATTGTTGTTTGTAGTTTGTGGACCAATGAGAGCTCTTTTTTCTTCATCTATCTCTATGCTCCTTCTTCTTCTGCACTCTCTTCTCTTGCTTCCTGACTTCAGATCTCTGGATAGAAGTAAAAGGGGTTTTCCTATTTGTTAGAGTCCACAGGATAGGGGGTATTTATGTGATTATAGAGGCCCAACTTAGTCATATGGAAATACCCTTACATGCATAACACTAACTTTATGGACAAATATACTTTGGGGATAAATATAAACACTACATTTGGGGCCAAATATGATAGTTTTAGTGAGTGAGTTCAGCAGGATAAGTGCAGCACAGGAGTAGTCCTGCAGACAAGGATAGTCATACAAGGAAGTCTGAAAGGACTAGGGCCTGGAACTTTGTTTCACCAGTGCTATGATGGGCTGGGGATACAGGAGATGTTAACAATGTGGCTATGGACTGAAAGGCACCCAACCTTAAGTGTTCTCTGTGGCCTGGAATGGACTGTCATGTCTCCCTAATAATTACTCCCTGTTATTGAATTATGTGTTGTGTCATTGCGGCATTTGCCATGATTGTATAAGCACTTCATGCTGCTTCTATAATAATGATATATTGGATTCTGCTGACAACAGTACATGTGATGAGCCGCCGCTCGCTCTCACCGCCTGCATCTGCACAGACAACAAAAGACGGAATTTATAGTTGTTTGACCAAGGCGGTGATTTAAGTGTCAGCCATTGAAATAGCGTGTTTTCTCTACAGCAAAATTGTTTTCTGAAGTATATTTCAGGCTTCAGCATTTATATTAAAACCCGGGTAAAATTGCTGACAGAGGAACAGAACATTCTCTAATTTTATCCAGATAGTTCTAAGATTTGTCTATTCCTGATAATCCTTGAAATAACTTGTAAGAGTTTACTGTCAAGCACAGCAGCAAAGTGAAGACACAATGGATGAACTGCTGCAATGTGATGTGAAAGAAATTATATTTTTGGGGTGGACTATGGCTAGAACATTTTTTTAAGTGTACCTGTCACTCGACTCTTTAGTCATACAGAATTCGAGTTCCAACCGATAGCTAGAACAGGTGGGGAGAAAAGTGCATGGCTGAACACTTCTTTGTTTGCTCTCTTTGCCCGAGACCACAACAGTCCCATTGACCTACACTACTATAGGATTCTGTCTCCACCTTATGCCCCTAGTTTGGGATACCTGTCCTAGGTGGGTAATACGAGCCCCAGTCATAAGTTACACTGGTCAACAGCCAAAAAGATTCCGACATGAAAACAGTTGAACTTAACAAATTTTGGGATGCTGGGATCGAATGATGTTCAAATTTTCAAATTGGCTCTAATTTTCAAGATATAGACGTACTTTCTATATTTCTCAGCCTGTGATACAATACTGGGAAAAGTTTGCATCATCAGTATTGAATCATCAACTGTGTAACGACGGGAGTCGTGGATCCTCTGTACCGTTACCAGCAGCAGCAGCGCCGGGTCCCTGCACGTGGACACCGGCGGCTGCATGAGAAAGGGAAGGGTAATCTTAGAATGACCAATAGAAGGATATAAAAGACCATGGGGGAGATAATCAAAAACTGTCTAACAGTAGAACTGTCTTAGTTTCCCATGGCAACCTGGGATGTAACATGTCTTTAAAGATTCATTTCTTGCACTCTCATTTGCACCAAACTATGGAGCGGTGAGTGATGAACATGGT
Source organism: Dendropsophus ebraccatus (assembly GCF_027789765.1). Taxonomy (NCBI): domain Eukaryota; kingdom Metazoa; phylum Chordata; class Amphibia; order Anura; family Hylidae; genus Dendropsophus; species Dendropsophus ebraccatus. The sequence continues at coordinate 47,196,653 of NC_091467.1, forward strand.
GAACAATTTCACCAGGAAATTGCGATTATGGAAAAAAGGTATCAGGGTAAATGGAGCCCATCAATGCTTGCAGATTACTGTTGTACAGTTATCAGAGACAATCCCATGTATGAATACAAAAGACATGTGTAAATGCACTGAGTACTCATTGAATAAGGACCTACATTCCAGAGTTCAATAAACATAGTTGATTTGTAAAAATTCTTAGATATGCCTGTAAATTGTAGTTGATTTTAGGTAGAACTAAGTTTCCTATAAATATATTTCAAAAGTTTATGAACAGTAAACTTGCTTCCTTGCAGAAGTAATAAATATGTAGGCTATTATACTGTATTCTATACAATTCACAAAACAGTAAAATGAGAACTCTTCGATATCATAGAAACTAGAGCCAATTAACATTTTTCCTTGTGATATTTAAATTCAGCACATAAAAATCATTAAGAAATGGCTAAATTTATTTCTGATACCAAACAACTTTTGAAAATTTGTTGACCAGTGTTATTTGGGTGTAGCAGACTTCCGAGGTTTCCCAGTCATCTTACAGTGTGCAGTAAGATACGTAGATCTTTTCACTGTAGCTGTGTCCTACTGAGGTCAGTTCCTCTTGCTTCAGGTAACTGCCCTGCACATTTCTGTAAGGTTCCTGGCGTGGGCAAGGTGTTTTCTATTTGGTTTCTCTCCCCTTTGTTGAGCTTAGCACTGCATAGTTGTCCTAGGGTCTAGTAGGAAAATTTTGTAACTCAGCAGTAGAGATGAGCGAACTTGCCGGATTTCTGGTTCGTAAGAACCAGAAATCTCGGCGTCTGATTCCCGCTGTCTGCTCGCTCCATGCAGCGGGTGGATACAGCGTAAGGAAAGCCTGGGAAACTGGGATACAGCAATGGCATTGGCTGTATCCCAGTTTTCTAGCCATTCCTTATGGAGCGAGCAGACAGCACCTGAGACTGTTCAGCACATAACATGTGGTACAAAACAGTTTAACCCTTCCACTCCTTCAGTTGTGCGATAAGTTAAAGTAGAGACAGTGACACCTAGTATGGAAAAACACAATACTACATCTCCCAATTGTGTGAACCTAAGAGGGTGACTTACTAAGGTGCCATAGACAGCATCCTGTGGTGGGACACCACAATTATGGGTATCTCTGTCTAAACAATGTATGTGTGGCCAATAACAATGCATAAACAATTCAGCAATTGTTTATGTGGCCCAAAAACACAATTAATTGAGTCTTGTAAAGGTTCGGCAAAAGTTCTATAAAAAAAAAAAAAAAAAACACTCAACCCCGGAAAAAAATGGCAGAACCCAACTAATAATTTAATAATTTTAACTTTGATTTCTCTGTACATTATAACCTAAAATATAGGGACTTTTACTGCAATGAAACAAACCTTCATAATGCTCTATTGAAACAAAAAAGGTTATGGATCATAGGGGGGATAAATAAAATATATATTTTTATAAACATGCTGTGATTGCAAAAAAATATGGTAAAAAAAATGTGGTATACCAGGACATGATGGGATTTTGAGTTTTGCAAAACCTGAACAGCCACATAGTGTGGAATATCAGACTATAATCACAAAATACAGACAAATCATGTTCTTTGCTGCCATCTTATGAAACTCATTGCAAAAACACAATTGATTTGACCCATATTGTGAATGAAAACCCTAAGGCCACTGCAGTCACAGCCGATTTGTGTCAGATCATTATAATTTTGAATACAATTCATATACACAGTAAAGTCCCATTATTATGACCAGCAGCTATTATCCAGAAAAACTAGCATGGACAGGAGCTACACGGGTGTGGAGTGGCTCAGTAAGGTCCTGGTAGATGTCACAGGTATCTGGAGCCATACTGACGGCAGTGCATCCCACAGTTTCTGGAGGATCCCTAGAGGGAACACAACCATCAAGGTGATCCCACTGATGCTCAATTGGCTTCAAGTCTAGGGAATTAGTGGGCCATGGTAGTACCTGTAAGTCTTGGTCTTCCAATTAATATTGCCATTCTGTGACATTTTGCATTATGTTGCTGGAAGATCCCATTCTCCCCAAGGGAAGACAGTCAGCATGTACAGTATATAGCACAGTCTCAGATAGTCAGCTTCCCGGTTTTGGTCACATGACCTGGTGCTCGGTAAGACCCAGAATATGGCTAATAAGATCCAAAGAAAAAATCCAGCACCAGGGACGGGAGTAATGTATATCAGAATGTCGATATTGCAGAACCATCATTGTACAGGAACAGCAACGAGGGATATGTGTGCAGACAGCCGATCGCCCACTTTATATACCTCACAAGCTGCTCACCACTTGAAAGTGGGTGGTGGTCATAATAATGTGACCCCACTGTGTGTACATACACTACATATACTTTTCACAACCCCAGGACATGCAGCAGATAAAAGTTGTGCAATGAAAGGGGTAGTCCAAACTTTAAAAAAAAAAAATTCAAATTAGCTGGTGCCAGAAAACAGATTTGTAAATTATTTCTGTTCAAAAACTCAACACTTTCAGTACTTATCAGCTGCTGTATGTCCTGTATGGATTAGTCTATTATTTCCAGTCTGACACAGTGCTCTCTGTTGTCATGAGCTAAAGAGGTTTTCTATGGGGATTTGCTACTGCTCTGGACAGTTCTTGTCAAGGACAGAGATGTCAGAGAGCACTGTGCCAGACTGGAAAGAATACACCACTTCCTGCAGGACATACAGCAGCTGATAAGTATTTGAAGATTTTTCTTTGAAAAGCAATTTACAAATCTGTATAATGTTCTGACACCAGTTGATTTAAAAACTGTTTGGTTTTGTGTTTTGCTCTGGAATACCCCTTTAAGGGCATGCTGGTGACTTTCTGAAGGGTTAAATTCCCAGCAATACCCAGATATACGGTTCAGGGAAGAAAAAGAGCGCTGCACCTCACACCTATGGCTGATACTAGTACCTCTCGGCTGCATAAAAAACATCAGAATTCTGTATGTGAATTGATCAAGCCACACTGCCCCATGTACCGCGTGCAGGTATCTGATACACAAGGGTCCCTACACTAAGTCCACACTGTGCCAGTCAGCGACCACCACCCCCTCAGGCGTGCACAGTCAGGGAAGGGAGGCCATGGAATGGCCCTGCCACCCCCATGCCACAGGACCAGACCCAAAAATGCCACACCAAAACCCAGCCAGCACCACCCAGATATACCATAGGTCTGCAGTATGCCCTATCTTAAACTGATATGCCTATAGTGTCAAGACGAGTGACAAGTGAAATAGGTATCAGAATCCGCATGTGACAGGGAAAGCGGTCTAAGTTTACATTTTGCACCAGGGCCCATGATCCCATAACAATACCCCTGACGGCTTGACAAGAAGTGTTGCCATAGGAATCCATATGCCATAGGATAATAAGTACGCTGTTTTTTAATACACCCGGGGACCTTTTCTATGTGACAGCTAGCATTTCTATAATAATACGCCCACGACTGCTCTCTGGAGGCGATTGGGTAATTTGTCGCCTCATTAGAAAGCATTAAACCAGGGTAGTCACTTTTTGTCAGGCTTAATAAACCTCGATGTCGCTAATTCCGGTTTGGCAGAAAAAAAAGCATCCCCAGAAGATGATTACCGTACAAAATGGACATGAACTGGAAAACATGAAAAAGACTGCGCCGCTCTCCTTTGTCTTTTATTGTAGTTCACTGATGACAACTATTTACCCCTAACATTACTGGGCCACTTAGAGTCAGACGTCCATCTATCCACCATTACTTAGCAGAAGAGCAGAGCCATAAGACAATGGAAAAAGCAAATCCTCATATAATTGCGGCTCGCCAATGTAAAATATAAACAATCTAATCCCAAAATTGCTAAAAGGCTTGTTATTTACAGATTACGCCTCCTACCATCTGCTTTCAGCTTATACAGAGAGACATCTGTGGTAACTCTTCTCCTATATATCCTTAAAATCTAGTGCAGTGCTGAGGATACCATAAAGGCATCACCTGGTGGTGGCTGGTTATAGCATTACTGTGTGACTAGAAGTATTTAGCTCCTTATGGTGCTAGATTTCATGTTATTGTTCCATGAAAGACCCTAGGTTCAGGATGCAGTCAAAGTTTTCCTTCCTGTACCATTACATATAGTTTTCCATGTGGCAATCTAGACAAGTCCCTCCAGGAATCTTTCCTCTTGGTAGTTAAAGACTATCTGCAGAACAATAAACTTTTCTTGCAAAGTTCTTGGAAGGTGGAATGCAGTATACAGTCACAGTTTTGCTTACAAGGTGATGAGTATGATGAGGTGATGTGATGAGTATGTGGAGTGACACATGCAGGAGTACTTGGTACCAGGAGGATCACTGGCAGGGCCGGACTGGCACTGAAAAGCAGCCCTGGCACACAAACCCCACCAGCCCACATATAAATCTTCCCGCACCCATTGCACCAACTGTGCAATGGAAAAATAGAACATTTTTCAGATACCAGGTGTACGCAGGTGCTGAAGACTAATATCACCCAGCAGACTATAGAGAGTACAGCAGCGATCAGATGCAGAATATAGAACAATAACTTAGGATCTGTCCGCTCTCCTGTCATCTGCCATTCATAATAGTAAAGGTATTTTTGCCCTGAAAACTATTCAGTCCATTCTTCAGGAAAAACAGCACCTTAACATCTTAACGTTATAGTACTGAAATAATTCAGGGGCATCTTTCCTTCCTGCCTCCGTATTGTGCTGTTCCCCTGTTATTCCTCCTGGAAATCTATATACTCCCATTATTTATAGTGTGCACCTTCTCACCAAACTGTAGGGAAAGAGAAGGTGATGCACCATAAAGGATGGGGGGAGTATACAATGAACAAGTATAATCCCACACATGGTACCATTATACTGACCATATCCAGTACACACAGACCAACTGTATATGAGGGTTAAATGATAACACCACACCATTACCAGATATTACCACCACATAATATGTTACCATTATAATCTTACTAAATAAAACAAAAGCTATTACCAATAACACTATACAGGGAGCAAATAATACCATCATACTGTGTATAAAACCCTTTATGCAGACCATTTATACCTCCATACATTGAGCACAGTTACAGTACATTCAGTGACTCACAAGTGACGTCTTCTCTGACTGGCGTCTTCCTCTTTTGTTGTCTTCCCCACTTGGACCAGGACATCATGATGATTTCTTCTGGTTACGATTAATCTCCACAGAATCTGTCAAACACACTTTAGGCTCTGACATTTTATAACACTACCTACCCACCTCTATACAAGCTGCCTATCCAAAGTGCCCCAAATGCTAATAATGCCCTCCTCTCTAGCCCATGCAGTATTAGTTCCCTTAACAGTACCCCTTATTACTGCCCCATATAGAAGTTACCCCATAATAGTGCCCCTGCACAGTAGTTGTCAAATAGTGTCCCTGCACAGTAGTTACCCCATTATTTCCCCCATGCTGCGGGTAATCCTATAAGTGTCCAAAATAGTAGTAATTCCCCAATGGTGCACCATATAGATTTTCAATCCCCTCCTTAGCGCCCAATATAGTAGCTAACTCCTCCCAGTAATGCCTCATATACTAGTTCCCCCCCCCCCAATAGTAGCCATTCCCCCAGTAGTGTCCAATATAGTATCTATTACCCCATAGTGCCCCGTTTAGTATCCAATCCCTCACATAGGGGCCCGTATTATATCCAATCGCCCGATAGTGTCCCATATAGTATCCAATCTCCCCAATAGTGACCTTTGTTGTAGCCAATCCCCCAATAATGTCCCGCATAGTATCCAATCCCCCAATACTTCCCTCATAGTAGCCAATCCCCCAAAAGTGCCCCATATAGTAGCCAATCCCCCAATAGTAATATTGCCCCATATAGTGGCCAATCCACTTTATAAGTTTTGCTCATCAATATATTTTATGAGCAACATTCTAATAGGTCACTGAGCTATTGTTTCTGAGCTGGAAGAGTCCATTGTGTGGGGGTAGATCTGTGCTGTTCTCTTCCTGGATGCTGGATGATTGTATATGAGCAGCAGTGTAATATGAAGATATCCTGTGTAATATAGAGGAGGAGGAGGAGGAGGAGAAGACATAAGTAGTGTAACAGTAACCTATGTCCTCAGTGTGGTGTTTTCTCTCTGGGAGAAGATTGTGTGTTTTCCTTCAGTGTTCTATGGCTGCAGCTGTGTGTGTGTGTGTGTGTGTGTGTGTGTGTGTGCGCGTGCGTGCGTGCTATGGCTGCAGCAGGCCGTGTGTGTGCGTGCGTGCTATGGCTGCAGCAGGTTGTGTGTGTATGGAATGGCTGCAGCAGGCTGTGTGTATGAGTGTGTGTGTGTGTGTGTGTGTGTGCGTGCGCGCTATGGCTGCAGCAGGCTCTGTGTGTATGCTATGGCTGCAGCAGGCTGTGTGTGTGTGTGTGCACTATGGCTGCAGCAGGCTGTGTGTGTATGCTATGGCTGCAGCAGGCTGTGTGTGTGTGCGTGCGCGCTATGGCTGCAGAAGGCTGTGTGTGTGTGTGTGTGTGTGCGTGCACGCTATGGCTGCAGAAGGCTGTGTGTGTGTGTGTGTGTGTGTGCGTGCGCGCTATGGCTGCAGCAGGCTGTGTGTGTGTGTGTGTGCGTGCGCACTATGGCTGCAGAAGGCTGTGTGTGTGTGCTATTGCATGCCCCCACAGTGCTCCTTAACATCACTATGTGTGACCCCTCTATATCACTATGGCTGACCCCTCTGTATCACAGGGATCTGGCATTGTAAGCAGTGTGTCTTTGTGTATGGTGAATATTAGTTAGAAACATAGAAGATTGTCAGCAGGAAAAGACCACCTGCTCCATCTAGTCTAGTTGTGAGTAGTTCAGGACATGGAGGCTGGAGACTGGCTGCATCCACTGCACACACAGGAGAAGCTGCTTTATATGTTTCCTTATTCCCTCAGAAGTCGCCCCAGGATCCTGTAGGACATTAGGGAGAAGCTGCTGAGCCAGTGTGATAAATTACTCCCCTGGTATATGACTGGCCATTTATCAAGGAGCAAGAGTCGGAGTCGGGAGTCGATCCTGATAAGATTCAGGAGTCGGAGTTGGAGTCGGAGCTGCGGCTTACCGACTCCACAGCCCTGCCCATAGTCCCCTACATAGTAGCCAATCCCCCAATAGTAATATTGCCCCATATAGTGGCCAATCCACCCCCTTAATAGTCCCCCATATAGTAGCCAATCCCCCAATAGTATTATTGCCTCATATAGTGGCCAATCCACCCCCCCAAATAGTCCCCCATATAGTAGTCACCCAATAGTATTATTGCCCCATATAGTGGCCAATCCAACCCCCCATAGTCCCCCACATAGTAGCCAATCCCCCAATAGTATTATTGCCCCATATAGTGGCCAATCCACCCTCCCCCAATAGTCCCCAATATAGTAGCCAATCCCTGAATAGTATTATTGCCCCATATAGTGGCCAATCCACCCCCCCCAATAGCCCCAATATAGTAGCCAATCCCTGAATAGTATTATTGCCCCATATAGTGGTCAATCCACCCCCCCCAATAGTCCCAATATAGTAGCCAATCCCTCAATAGTATTATTGCCCCATATAGTAGCCGATTACCCCCCAAAGTATCAGTGTCCCATATAATAGTCACCCCCCCCTACACACACACACACATAGTATTAGTGCCCCATATAGCAGTGAATCCCCCTCCCCCAATAGTGCCCCATATACCATCATTGCCGCCCCACCCCCACAGTATGCAGTGCAGTGCCCCCACCGGAAAAATAACAAAACAGTAACTCACCTGTAACCCGATCCCCAGCAGCTCCTCTCCCGGCAGTCGTCTCCTCTGCCATCTTCCTCCGCGTGTCCTCCTCGGTGTCTCTCCGCTGTCATCTTCCGGCGCAGGCAGAGAGGTACAGACACTCTGTCCTTCCCTGGAGGTCCCGGCAGCCTCTATCGTTTATCTGTGTCTGACTGTCTGTACCACAGACACGTGACACGTGGATGAATGATAGAGGCTGCCGGGACCTCCAGGGAATGACAGAGTGTCTGTACCTCTCTGCCTGCGCCGAAAGATGATAGCGGAGACCAAGGGGGACGCGCGCAGAGGAGAAGGTGGCCCTCTCAGTTTGGCGGCGGTCCTCAGCCGCCGATTAGTGGCCGGCGGGGCGGGCTGTGGTGGCTGCCAGGTAATCTAGCCAGTGGCCACAACATTTTTTGAGTCCAGGCGGCCCCCGGAGTGGCAATCTGGGCAGCCCAGCAGGCATTTGCCCGGCATGCCAGATTGCCAGTCCGGGCCTAATCACTGGTAGGAGCCACCCTTTGATGTTGGCCAACAGAACTCTGCGACTTGCAGAGGGGCACTTCGGCGTAACGCAACTTCTCCAACCTCTGACTTGATTAGGAACGCTGTGGAACGCAGCACTTGACTGGATGAATTAACCTTTCAGTGTGAACAGGCATGGAGAGGAGCCTAAGGTAACTTGTCAGAGGATTGGTCAGAACAGATGAGACTTTAGCTACAGGAGAGGTAACTGGCAGACCACCTCCTCAAACAGGTGGCAGGCAAAGAAATGTGCAACCAGTCATGAACACACTTAACCCTTTTGTGTCCTTTAGCATATGTTTGCTGTCAGTGAATGAAACACAGGAAAACACCGAAAAATTCAGTTTAAGCGCACTTCATCACACATTGAATAAAACTGTGTGCTGCTCTAAACAAGCACAGGTTTAGCAGCAGCAACGTTCAGGGTTGTGGGACACTGCAGCATGTCATCTCTGTATCAGGATAGCAGCCACTGGTCTAGTAGGTGTGGCAGCTAGCAGGCATTAGGCATAGGCATTAGTGCCTAGTGGGCATTGTTTTGTTCACTGGGGTGCCACACCTTTGGGAAAGGTGCGCAGCAGAGTGCCCTCCCAATTATATAACCCCACCCACCCAAAAAAAGGCCAAGTTGCATCATGACCCCAGTATGACACTCCCTTGTCATGGCTAACACATGGCAGATGTGGTGTAATGGCAGTCCTTGGCTTGCATTGGTGCACTGTTTCTAATCCTCGCTGCTGGCTCAGCCCAATCCATGTCTCTTTCTCCTTTACACCGGACATTGCCTTTTCCCTTTTTGCACTTCCTGGTCTGTTTCATAAAGTGCAAAAGTGCATAAAGTCCCACCTTCCCCTGCTGGCGGACAATTTTTTTAAATCGACAGACTTTTCCTTTAAATGGCTAGTGCACTCTTGTCTAACCTGGCTCCTACCTATCTCTGCTTCTAATGTTGCTCCACCTACTTATCTGTGCCTGAGCAATATTATAGTTCCTTGTGTCCATAAAGAAGGCGTGATGTATTCCTAATCCTGATATCCAAGTATAACCTTGGCATGTTTCTCCTGACCCCATTTTTGCCTGACCTCTCTGACTCTCCAGTGCTGACTACGAACCTGTACTGCCTGCTATGGCCGAACATTTATGTGTTTCCAATAAGAAAGGATGGGGTTAAGTAAGCCACAACCATTTCTGAGTTCATAGTCATGATGTCACAGCCCCATCCAACCAATCAGCAAATGCTAATAGGCCAATAAAATGCATTATAAAGATAGTTTCCAACATAATAATCATAGTCATAAAGTTGGTTGGTCTATGGGGGCGTGCTGCGTGCATGTATTTAGGACCTAATGCTCAGTTGTCTCCATCACTGTCCTTGATCTTCTACCTAAACTAGCAAAAATACAGGCCCAAGAATAGCAGCAAACTGCCTTCAGAGCACATACAATAATAGGGAAACCCTAAAAGTACCAAGCTCCCCGAAGTTCCTTTAACCCCTTAAGGACAGAGCTTGAAATGGCCTTAATGACAGAGACAAATTTTATGAATATGACCTGTGTCACTTTATTCATTAATAACTTCGGGATGCTTTTACCTATCCGGCTGATTCTGAGATTGTTTTCTCGTGACATATTGTACTTCACATTTCTGGTAAATTGGAGTCGATACTCATAATAAATCTTTATGAAAAAAACCCAAATAATGTGAAAAAATGTGAAAAACTGCATTTTTCCAACTTTGAAACTTTATTGCGTATACAGAAATTGGCTATACCACATAAATTATATATTAAATAGCATTAGCAACATGTCTACTTTATGTTGGCGGCATTTATTAAACGATTTTTCATTTTTTTTAGACGATAGGAAGCTTAAAACATTAGCAGCAAATTTCCAAATTTTCAGTAAAATTTCAAAATCAGATATTTTTAGGGACCTGTTCAGGTTTAAAGTGTATTTGAGGGGCCTGTATGTTAGAAAGCCCCACAAAGCACCCCATTTCAGAAACTGCACCCCCCACACTCTGCAAAAGCATATCCAGAAAGTGTTTTAACCCTTTAGGGGAGTCACAGAAATAAAAGCTAAGTGTGTAAGAAATTAGAAAATTTTAATTTTCTGTGCAGAGATTTTATTGTAATCCAATATTTTTCATAATTATAAACCTATTACCAGAGAAATGCACCCCAATAATTATTGCCCCGTTTCTGCAGTTTATAGAAATACCCCATATGTGGCCCTATTGCGCTATTTGACGCAACCACAAGCCTCAGATACAAAGGAGCGCCTAGTGAATTTCAATGCCTCCGTTATATTTGGTCATTTCTGACTGTACCACTTCAGGTTGGCAGAGGCTCTGGGGTGTCAAAACCTAAAAAACACCCCTAAAGGGACACCATTTAGAAAACTACACCCCTCAAGGAATGTAACAAGGGGTGCGGTGAGCATCTGGACCCCACAGGTGCTTCACAGATTTTCCGAACAATATGGCGTGAAAAAAGAAAATTTTTTTTTTTACACTAAAATGTTGTTCTAGCCTTCAATTTTTCATTTTCTTAAAGGGATAAGAGGAAAAAAAAGACACAAAATGTGTAGCGCAGTTTCTCCCGAGTACGGAAATACCCCACATGTGGCGATAAAGTGCCAAGGGGGCGCAGGACGAGCCTCCAAAGGGAAGGAGCGCCAATTGGCTTTTGGAAGCTGAATTTCACTGGAAAGGATTTCAAGGGCCATGTCGCATTTACAGAGCCCTCGTGCTGCCAAGACACTGGAAACCCCACACAAGTGACCCCATTCTGGAAACTACACCCCTCAAGGAATCTAACAAGGGGCACAGTGAGCATATGGACCCCACTGGTGACGGGCACAAATGTGGAACAATGTGACGTAAAAGTAAAAAATTTAATTTTTTCACTTTCATGGCACAAATGTGCCCGTCATCCAGGGGTCCATATCCTCACTGCACCCCTTGTTAGATTCCCTGAGGGGTGCAGTTTCCAGAATGGGGTCACTTGTGGGGGGTTTCCAGTGTTTTGGCAGCACGAGGGCTCTGTAAATGCGACATGGCGTTCATCATCCATTCTAGCCAAATCCAACCTCCAAAATCCAAATGGCGCTCCTTCCCTTCGGAGACTTGCCCTGCGCCCACATGGCGCTTTATGTCCACATGTGGGGTATTTACAGACTCGGGGGAAATTGCTCTACACATATTGTGTGTTTTTTTTCTCTTTTAACCACTTGTGAAAATGATAAATTCAAGGCTAAACCAACATTATAGTGTAAAAAATGTAATATTTCATTTTCACGCCACATTGTTCCATATTTGTGCCAGTCACCAGTGGGGTCCATATGCTCACTACACCCCTTGTTACATTCCTTGAGGGGTGTAGTTTCCATAATGGGGTCACTTGTGGGGGGTTTCAACTGTCTTGGCAACACAGAGGCCTTTTAAATGCAACATGGCCCCTCGAAATCCATTCCATTCAAATCCAGCCTTCAAAAACGAAATGGCGCTCCTTCCCTTCGGAGGCTTACCCTGCACCCGCATGGCGCTTTATGTCCACATGTGGGGTATTTCCGTACTCAGGGGAAATTGCTCTACACATTTATTGTTTTTTTTAATCTTTTAGCCCCTTGTGAAAATGAAAAAAACATGACAAGATTAATGATTTAGAGTAAAAACTTTACAAAAATTACACTAAATGTTGGTCTAGCCTTGATTTTTTCCATTTCCACAAGGGGTTAAAAAAGAAAATGAACACAAAACGTGTAGGGTAGTTTCCCCTGAGTACGAAAATACCCCACATGTGGGCATAATGTGCCATATGGGCACAGGGCAAGCCACCAAAGGGACAGAGCGCCATTTAGAGGCTGGAATGGAGGATGAAGGCCATGTCGCAATTACAAAGCTCCTGTGCTGCCAGGACAGTAGAAACCCCCCACAAGTGACCCCATTCTGGAAACTACACCCCATAAGGTATCTAACAAGGGGTGCAGTGAGGATATGGACCCCACTGGTGACAGTCACTTACGTAGAACATATGCCGAGAAAATAAAAAATACCATTTTTTTTCATTTTCACGTCCCAAATGTGGCCGTCACCAGGGGGCCATATCCCCGCTGCCCCCCTTGTTAGATTCCTTATGGGGTGTAGTTTCCAGAATGGGGTCACTTGTGGGGGGTTTCTACTGTCCTGGCCGCACAGAGGCTTTGTAATTGCATCATGGCATCCTCTAATGGGAATGGCGGCCATACCTATTTAGCTGGGGAAAAGGGACAATTCTAATTTATTTGGGGGTATTAGGCCAATTATTAGTTTATAAGGTTGGAAATGACAGGTGTCCATCAAATTCAACCTGTGTTGATCCAGAGGAAGGCAAAAAACCCTCGTGAGGCAGACGACAGTAGCCTCATCACAGGGGAAAAATTCCTTCCCGACTCCATAATGGCGATCAGAATAATCCCTGGATCAACGTGACCCCTGAAATAGGAATAAGGGACAGAATTTAGATAATGTAGAACCCCAATGACGTGTGGTGCGCCTTGGAGCGATCCAGTATGCAGAGGCCGGGGGGATCAGGACAGGCGTCACACTGGAAAATGTCCTTCCTGATCCCCCTGTTACGCCACACTCTGCACTTCTTCTGGGGTCTCCCTTTCTCCTGTGTGGGGGACGTCACCTGGAAAATGTTGTCCTGGTGCGATACGGGGTCCTTCATATCCAGAAGCGCTGGGTCCGCTCCATGGCTGCTAAATATTAGGGCTCTATTACTACTTCTGATATGTTCGGATCGTGCCGCAAGCTACAGTAGCTCAGGCAGCGAGGGACCGGAAGAGGGGGTGCTGGTATAAGAGTTATCCCCGTACAGGTGGTGACCTTTATCCAGCAGTGGGAAGATCAGTTCCCGGACGATCTTCCCACTTGTTCCGAGGATAGGGGGGGAGGGGGCATCTGGGGGCTGGATTCGGGTGTCCCTTCCTACATACACTCTAAGGGTACGTGCACACTGCGGAATCGCGACAGATAACCCTTCGTGCATTCCGCAGTTGGCACCCGCCGGCGGACTGATGCAGGCGCACGTCTCCACACGTGTCATAGACTCCATTCTATGCACGGGCAGATTCCGCTCTCCGTCCAACGTATTCATTCTTTGGATGGACGACGGAATCCGCCCATGCATAGAATGGAGTCTATGACACGGACGGAGACGTGCGCCTCCATCAGTCCGCCGGTGGGTGCCAGCTGCGGAATGCACAAAGGGTTATCCTTCGCCATTCCGCAGTGTGCACGTACCCTAAATCTGTAAGAGTACCCAGAGGTACGCTCACAGAGTTTGGAGAATTTCACGCCATACCGTGATCTCTTATTGGGACGGTACTGGCGGAAAAGACGTGTCTGGGAGGCAGTGTACGCTACGCTACCCCCCAGACATGTCATTGGAGGATGAGGATGAATGGAGGAAAGAAGGATCCCCCCCATTCATCCTCACTGGCTGTTTCGGTGTCGGAGGCAATAATAACGTATGCGTCCGACACCGAAAACACCCTGGGGGCCATCTTTATATGGGGATTAGTATATGGGGTATGTAGTGGTGTAGTGTCAAACTTTATTCAATGTAGTGTGGTGTAATGTAGTGTTTTTTACGTGTTTTTTTTTACAGTAAGTATAAAAAAAAAACCTACGCCAACAAAGGAGTTGCTGATAAATGCCGCACTTATGTGCTGCACTTATAAGCAGACCGTGGCAGTAGAATATAGAAAAAAAACACCCTACGCCAAAAAGGAGGAGTTGCTGATTAGCAGCGCACTTTCGTGCGATGCTGATCAACACTCAGCGGCGATAGGGTGCGGAAAATAGAAAAAAAAATTGGGAAAAAAAAAAAAAAATGTTTCTACATTCTGAACATCCCTATAGTGGCTGATACGTGTATTACACATATCAGCCGCTAGAGGGCAGCAGAGCGCAAATTCCGGAAAATGACGAGGCTGGAGCCGAAAATAGCCGAGAGAAGACGACGGGGATCGCCGGAAAGACCCGAAGACCGAACGGAAAGATGGAGGACGCCGCGAACCCGGAAGACGCCGATCAGGAGCCCGGGACAGGTGAGTAATGTACAAATACCTGCTCTGGACCCCTCCGCTACCTAGCTGAGGGGTCCAGGGCAGGTATTTACTATTTTCTGGGACTCTGATCGCCGTGCCACCGGCCCGATCGCCGTGAACGGCCGGGCGGCCGTTCACGGCGATCGGGCCGGTGGCACGGCGATCACCATTACTTTTTACAGTAATGGCGGTCGGTGCCGTCCTCGGACAGCATCGGCCGCCATTTTTTTCCGGGTCATCGGGTCGCCGATGACCCGGAAAGGTTCCGATCGCCGCTATTGGCTGATCTGAATTGATCAGCCTATAGCAGCGATCGTAAGCACGGGGGGTGTTAACCACCCCCCGTGCCGTGAAGCTACGATGGCCTGCTATGATTTATAGCAGGCCATCTTCACGCAGCGATCGGGGAAACATCGGGCGTAAATTTACGCCCTGATGCGCCAAGTACCAGGGCGCGAGGGCGTAAGTTTACGCCCGATGTCGTTAAGGGGTTAAAGTCTAATAAGGTACAAAAAAAACTTCAATTTTGGCCATAATTTTACCCCTTTGAACAGCGATAGATGAGGGTCCTGAGGTTTTCTAACGTAACTTGATCCAAAGCTGATTAATTTTTTAATATATCTTTATAGCAGTCGGAGCTTCACATTTCTGATACAAAGCTCCAAATGACCTCTATAGACTCAATGGTAGCCCCGAATGCAATAAAGACATATTAAGCAATGAATCAGTCTGAGTATAGCTGAGAATACTCAGCCTCAACATAAGAGAAGCCGACCAAGAAACGGACCCGACAAGGTCAAGACACCAAGCACGACCTTCTCCCCTGAGGTACAGTGTGGATTATAGAAAAACCATATAGTGAATCTTAATGTTTGGTTCATTGATTTCAGCGCGAAGTAGACACTGCTGATAAGACGTGCTCAGAATGTCAGCAAGAGAGTCCATGCAGCAAATGTACCTATAAATAATGAAAAGCTCACATCTTTGGTAAATTTCACGTAAAAGTACAAGCAAACTTTCCAATATATTCTTCCAATAGTCCATTTACATAGACAAGCTCCAAAAATGACCACTGCTGAATTATTTACCTCATGCTTTGCATTATACCTTGGTGCTGCCTCCATCATAATTACAGAAATCTCCACTTATCTATCATCGGGAATCAGTAATCCAGACTAAGAAACCGTGGCGGCTGTCTTCTAGTAACTTTGACTAAAGCTGTCGATAGGTTACATGTTAGGACGGGCGCTCATGGCGTCCATGCCATCGCTCCTGTCTCTGACACTGCAAGTGATGTGGTTGCTTGCTCGTGTTCTCAATCATTAGCTGCACGCAGGGCCGTTTCTGCCATGAGGCAGACTGAGCTTTCTGCCTCAGGCGGCAGATTCTTTACTCCACTAGGGGGCGGCACAATCCCTCACTTTCACTTTCACCCAGTCTGCAGGCACATCACCAGGCACCTCTGCCTCCTCCTCAGGCTCCCTCTCCGTAGCTCAGTGATGGACAGCCTTGTCACTGGGGGCGGCTGTCTCCTAGCTGGCTGGCTGTCTCTGTCGGAGCAGAGAGAAGGGGAGGGAGGCCCAGCACCACAGTAGAGCTGACTGGAAGCTGTGTGTGCCCTGTCCCCTCCCATACAGCCTCATCTCCTGAGGCCTCCACTGCTGGCCTGGGATGTGACATCTGCTGGAGGAGACAGACACAGGAGGTTAGTGTGTGTGTATACAGTATATATATGTGTGTGTGTGTATACAGTATATGTGAGTGTGTATACAGTATATGTGTGTGTGTGTGTACAGTATATGGCTATGTTCACACTACGTATATTTCAGTCAGTATTGTGATCCTCATATTGCAGGGGTCCTCAACTAGCGGACCGCGGTCCGAACCCGGACCGCGGAGGCCAGCTGTCCGGACCCCTGGTCAGACCTCCTAACCGCCTCGGATCCGGTCCGTCCGGCTCCCCACCGCACTGCCTCCCGCCCCATAGGCGTACTGTCCCCCGGCTGATACGCGCTCTGTAGGGATGTCCCGGCGATTCCCCAGCAGAGCGCGCACCACAGACCTCAGTGTACGCTGCCAGCCTGTCCTTCCCGGAAGTGCAGGCCGGCGGCGTACGCTGAGGTCACTGATGCGCGCTCTGCTGGGGAATCCCCGGGACATCCCCAGAGAGCGCGTATCAGCCGGGGCCGGACCGACGGGAAGAGAAGAAGACAGCCGCAGCGGGGAACGAGGTGCTAGGTGAGTTGTTTTTGTTATTTTTTTTTTCTGTCTGGGGGGCATCTACAAGGGGAGAGCGCACAGGTGGACTATATACTACAGGGGGGACCTCACAGGGGGCTATATACTACTGAGGGGGCTATATACTACTGGGGGGAGCGCACAGGGGGCTATATACTACAGGGGGGACCTCACAGGGGGCTATATACTACTGAGGGGGCTATATACTACTGGGGGGAGCGCACAGGGGGTTATATACTACAGGGGGGACCTCACAGGGGCTATATACTACAGGGGGAAAGCACAAGGGGGGCTATATACTACTGGGGGGAGAGCACAGGGGCGCTATATACTACTGGGGGGAGCTCACAGGGGGCTATATACTACAGGGGGACAGCGCATGGGGGGGCTATATACTACAGGGGGAGCTCACAGGGGGCTATATACTACAGGGGGGAGCTCACAGGGGGGCTATATACTAATTGGGGGGAGCTCACGGGGGCTATATACTACTAGGGGGAGCTCACAGGGGGCTATATACTACAGGTGGAGAGCAAAGGGGAGCTATATACTACTGGGGGGAGCTCACAGGGGCTATATACTACTGGGGGACAGCGCACAGGGGGCTATATACTACAGGGGGAGAGCGCACAGGGGGGCTATATACTACTGGGGGGAGCTTACAGGGGGCTATATTCTACAGGGGGAGAGCGCACGGGGAGGCTATTTACTACTGGGGGGAGCTCACAGGGGGCTATATACTACAGGGGGAGAGCGCACAGGGGGGCTATATACTACTGGGGGAGCAACCAGGGGCTATATACTACTGAAGGAGAGCGCACAGGGGGGGCTATACACTACTGGGGGAGCAACAGGGGGGCTATATACTACCAGGGCAGTCACCCCCTTTGTACCTAATATCAAAGGCCTGGTGAGAGAGAAAAAAATGCCAATTTTCCCGCTAATAAGCAGAAATTCTGTATATAAATAGTTGAACGTTTGTGACAAAGTAACAAAACACATTTCCTACTGATGTTCAGCTCGGACCTTCACCTGACAATAGACCCCGGTAAGTGGACCTTCACTAAAAGTTGTTGAGTACCCCTGTCATATTGCAACCAAAACCAGGAGTGGATTAAAAACACAGAAAGGATCTGTTCACACAATGTTGAAATTGAGTGGATAGCCGCCATATAACAGTAAATAACTGCCATTATTTCAATACAACGGCCGTTGTTTTAAAATAACAGTAAATATTTGCCATTAAATGGCGGCCATCCACTCAATTTCAACATTGGGTGAACAGATCCTTTCTGTGTTTTTAATCCACTCCTAGTTTTGGTTGCAATATGAGGACCACAATACTGACTGAAATATACATAGTGTGAACCCAGCCTATGTGTGTGTGTGTATACAGTATATATATGTGTGTGTGTATACAGTATATGTGAGTGTGTATACAGTATATGTGTGTGTATACAGTATATGTGTGTGTGTGTATACAGTATATATGTGTGTCTGTATACAGTATATGTGAGTGTGTATACAGTATATGTGTGTGTATACAGTATATATGTGTGTGTGTATACAGTATATGTGAGTGTGTATACAGTATATGTGTGTGCGTATACAGTATATGTGTGTATACAGTATATATGTGTGTGTATGTGTGTGTATACAGTATATGTAAGTGTGTATACAGTATATGTGTGTGTATACAGTATATGTGAGTGTGTATACAGTATATGTGTGTGTGTATACAGCATATGTGTGTATACAGTATATGTGTGTATACAATATATGTGTGTGTGTATACAGTATATGTGTGTGTATACAGTGTGTGTGTGTGTGTGTATGTGAGAATATATTTGTGTGTGTGTGTATATGTGTGTGTGTGTGTGTGTGTATAAATATATATATTTATATGTGAGTGTGTATGTGTGTATATATGTGTGTGTGTGTATATAAATATATATATATTTATATGTGAGTGTATGTGTGTATATATGTGTGTGTATATAAATATATATATTTATATGTGAGTGTGTATGTGTGTATATATGTGTGTGTGTATATATAAATATATATATTTATATGTGAGTGTGTATGTGTGTATATATATGTGTATGTGTGTGTATATGTGTGTGTATATATAAATATATATATATATATATTTAAATGTGAGTGTGTAAGTGTGTGTGTATCTAATCTGCCCTGTATGTACAGCACATGTGCCCTGAATAAGTATGTAGTGATCTCAGTAGCTGAGCCCAGTCTATGCCCAGGGTTGCCAGCTGCTATCTGTCACCAGTGTGACTGGCATTCTGTTGTATTATTAGCGCCCCCACAGCCTGTACACATAGTCACCTTGCTGGGGAAGCAATAGAAAATCCCTAGATGCCATAGTTATAGCCGCACACTGTAATAATACCATAAAATTACTATACACTACTTACATTATTAGTGCAGTGTACTGTAAAAAGATGTAAAAAAAAATGTAAAAAGAATCCACTGTATAAAAAATGCAAATCACTACTTTTCCCTATTTTTAAAATAAAAAAAAATCTACACAAGAATATATATAACTATGAGGGTATGTTCACACTATGGAATACGTTCGGAAATTTCACACGGAGACAGTGCGGTAGACTCCACTTGAAGTTCCACCTGTCCCATTGACTCACTGATATTCTCAACCTCGGCATTACTTCTCTGCAAAAAGAATATATCCATGCAATGTATTCATTATTGGTATATATGTGCTGTATATTGCTGCTAGTATATATCTATTTATGTATATATCTGTTTATGCAGTTGGCTACATAGATTTCTTAACTACTACTCGTTAACTTGGGGGGGGGGGGGGGCGCCATTTCAATTCTCGCCTCAGGCAGCAGAAAACCTAGAATCGTCCCTGGCTGCACGCAGGAGAACGTGAGCATTTATTCATTGCCATCTTGTACTGACCTGGTCACATCAGGGTTAATTGTTCTCTGGAGTTCTCCTGCTCTCACCTGTGGGGGTGGAATTTCCAGCCTGCATTTAAGCTTTGCTAACAGGCTGCTTGCTGCCAGTGTTTGCAGTTCTGACCTGAGTCTGTGTTGTGACCATCTCTTTGCCTGACCCCATTGTACCTTGCTACCGGTTGGTTTTGACTTTGGCTTGTTTTTGACCTTTCTTAGCCTTCTGATTTTGTCCTGATGCTCTTTCCTGGTTTTGACTCGGCCTGTTTGACAATTCTTCTGTGTGTGTCTGTATGTCTCTTGTCTCCCATCCCCTGCACCCTAGTCAGTGTATACGCAGTCTTCGTGGTTGTCGCCATGTGGGTGGGGGCAATAGGCAGGGACAGAGGTTGGGGTAAGCGCAGGGTTCATGTTCCTCTGTTGTCTGTTTATCCCAGCCCTGACATTATGCTTCTTCAGAGGCACTGCTCTACTGGGCATAAGTAAGAAATAGGGCACAAACTGCAGGGCAGACTACACAAAGTCTATCTGCAGTCTGTAACTATGGAGACATACAGATCTGCATAGGGACTGCATACTCCAAACACTAGAAGTTTTTTAGCATATTTACAAATTTGCTTCATTTTTTATATTTTTTCCATTAAACCCTTGTCGGTTAGCTCACTGATTCCTGCTCTCCAAACTGTGTGCGGAAAAACCCGGAACAGGATCAGCATAACAGAAAATAAGTCCAGAATTAACATACATGTTCAGACTACATAATATAGCTCAGTGTTCAAACATACATTTCAACTAGTTAGTATAAGTTATTGTCCAGGATCACATTCAAACTGCATAGTATAAGTCAGTGTTTAGACACATATTTCAACCAACTAATATATAATTCAGTTTTCCCAGACAAATGTGCACTAGCTAGTATAAGTCAGTGTTCAAACTACAAAGTATAAATCAGTGTTCAGACATCTTTTTTGACTAGTTAGTATAAGTCGGTGTTCAGACATGTATCTCCACCAGCTAGTACAAGTCAGCACCTCGACCAGCTAATTTAAATCAATGTTCAGACACATATTTCAACTAGTTAATATAAGTCGGTGTTCAGACACATATTTCGACCAGTTAATATTAATTAGTGTTCATGCACGTATTTCGGCTAGCTAATATAAGTCAGTGTTCAGACACATATTTCGACCAGTTGATATAAGTTGGTGTTCAGACACCTATTTCAACTAGTTGCTATAAGTCGGTGTTCAGACACACATTCAACATACACAGCATGAGCCAGTTTCATTTTTTTATTTTTATTTTAGATACAGTGGGGCAATAAAAATGGTTGCTAAAAGTTTCTGTACCCTTGAAGTAGAGTTCAAGTTTTAGCTATAGGAATAAATCAGAGAAATCAGTGAAATGAACTTGGATTTTCTGTTTTTTATTTCTTTATGGAAAATTCTTGCTCTGAACTAAAAATAGTCCCGAGTTTATTTAATTTCTGAAAGATGACAACACAGACAGATAATGGATGAAAGGGCGTATACGGCATGATGGGTAGGAGATTACAGCGTATTCCTCTCCCTGCTGGGCTCATGTATTGATGCAGTAAATTGCAGGACACAGCGGGACATTCATTGGATTCTCAACCGAGGCAATTAAAATGGCCAATTACTTATAAATCAGGATATACAAGGCTCCCTCATATACATCTTATATATATGCAAATCTGACAAGTTATCACTGCCCTCCAAAGACCCTTCGGTCCTTCTTCTTTATGCGGTGAGCATCACTGGAACACAGCCCAGACTAAGTGCCTTCAACATCATCATCACATTGACTCTTTCAGGTGGGTTGTCTATGGTTAGACTTCATGACCCCTGTTGTAGCAGGGCCCTATAGTTAAAATAGTATTGGATTTAGGTCATATGAATTTGATTGGATTGTCCAAGCTGATTATTTCCCAGCAAATTTATCTGAGGTAACAGTAGTGTAGCTACAGTGGAGGAAGACCATGCAACTGCTATGGGGCCTGGGTGTCAGGGGGGCCTAGGCTTGGGTGGCAGGGGGGCCAGACCCCCCTTTGGCAAAGCCTGCCTGGTGCCATGGTGCTACAACACTGACAACCAGGGGACAGCTACAGCCCATCCCCGCTGCAGCATGTCAGTTTCCCTTCCCCCCCAGGCACCAGGTACATTGTGTTAGAGCATCCCTCAGCCACACCTCCACCCTGGGCCACAGCATCTGAGGGCCTGCCCACTTCCAGCCAGTACAGACCGGCCCGTTCCCTCAGTGTCCCATTCTCCTATGACATCACTGGCGTAGAAATGTAAATCTGCGGTTAAATCTAAATTCATTTTGACAGCCATTCCAAGCAAATTCTTCAAAACAAATTTTGTTATTTGCTTATCTCTAGCTAGTATCCTCAAAGTGGGCATACACTTATATAATAAAGTTGTCTGAATCCACTGCTGGACACAGGTTCAGCTGACAATATAAGGTGTATAGGGCCTCCCATCTTTCCCTAGACAGATGATGTGCACAACCACAGGAAGACACTGGGGAGCACTGAGAGGTAACCTATACAGTTTATAATTAGTATATACAGCAAGGCCTGCACGGACATCACAAACAATGTCTGTGCAGCCCTTGCTGTGTGATAATCGAGCCATGTAACAAGCTCAGTAAACAAGCACTGATCTAGCAGATCGGCGCTCGTTTACTAAAGTGATCGGGCCATCTAATATCTTTTGGCTCTTCTAGTACCTGCATAGGCCACAGACCAAGACTGGTACATTGGGCGGCCATGACACATCACCATTCAGACCTGCATCCTGACATAGGAAACTGCACCACAACCATATACAGTACCATATTTCTATGCATGATGCCCACTGAAAGCCAAGCAGTGTGACTGTCATCCATCAGACGAGAAAGAACTAACTTTTGTACCTCCACACATTAGAAGAAAGAAACTTGTTTTGTTTTTAAAAGCTCATTGGTTTCACAACATCAAGTGCACCCTAAGGTGCCATCAGCTAGGATAACATACCAGGGTGTCCTCCAGGGGACCCCCTTATTAATGTAGCCAGTCTGCAGGATTGTAGTAGGTGTGACCACCTCATGTAATCTGTTACTGTAGGAGTTCCTCTCTTCGGCTCTACCACTAGGGTTGACCACCAGTACAAATTGATAATAATGGATTTGTACAAAGTTCATCTAAAGCACAAAAACACAGAGGAAAAGAATTCAAGATACAAATTACGGAGATTTCCTCTCTGTAAAAGTTCTAGGGTTTCTATACAAATGTTCCACAACCTTTTTCGATACAAAACTTTCTGACCTTCCCGTAATTGACAGAGAATTGCTTAGCGGACATTCCCTACAGGCCTTCCACCATAAAGACGGGTTTTTTTCCCATTGAAGTTGTTGTACATTGACAATCCCATTGATCTGCTATACGCAATGGTCTGAGGAACGTTCTCATTTGCCTCTCCTTGGCCTTGCCACATGGCATCCAGCAGACAGTATTGATTGGATAATTCCTTTCTACAATGTGAGGATTAGAGGATACACTAAAATCCTTGCAAGCAGCACAGTATTTTACCACTGTTAACCTATGTGCAGTCCTGGAGACATGTCTCCTCTATAGAACCGCACAGCATGTACTCCGGGGTTCAGGAAATCAAATTCGGCTCAATGTGATAAAGAAATGCTCTTGATCGAAAAGTTTCTTGCAGCAATCTTTTAAGACTGTTATGAAAAACTTTGCCAAGTCAAATCTTTATAGAGTTGAGGGAGATTTAATTAGAGTCACAGAAATTTACTGTGATTGGTGGCCCCTTGTGCTCAATAAAGGAACTGCAACAGTCTATGTACATACAGTAATTCAACACAACTAGACTACAGAAGTAACTTGTCTGTACCTGTACACATATTAAATTCAGGCTGTAACCTCATACAGTGGTACCTCAGTTTTCGAACATAATTGGTTCTGGAAGGCTGTTCCAGAACCGAGCTGTAAGTTTCCATAGAGAACAATGTAAATGTGATTAATTGGTTTTTACACTCCTTGGGTCAGGAGCAGAGCACCCGGCCCACAGAGTGCAAAAACACTCCACATCCCCCGCAACAGTAAGAGGCAGGAGCGGGCGGCTATTTAAACTTGCCGCCGTGCTCCTGCTCCAATCAGCTACAGGGGACACCATGAAATGAAGTGGGGAATCCAATCATAATGATCTCACAATAATCTTTACAGGGTGTCCCCGGCAGCTGAGAGGAGCAGGAGCACGGCGGCAAGTTTTAATAGCCGCCCACTCCTGCCTCTCACTGTTGCGGGGACAGGCTGTAAAGAATCCGGCTCCCAGCGCTGTCCTCCTGTCTCTCCCCACCAGCCCCCGCCGGCCCGGAGCGCTTCCGATAAACTTACCCAGCCTGTACACCCCTATAGACTGCGGAGTGCCCGTGCTGTTGCGCCCGCTTACCAGCTTCTTGCTCCCGCTGCTCCCCGCCGCCTCTGCAGGGTAAGAGAGAGTCTGCAGAGGCAGTGGGGGGCTACGGGCGCGCCGCAGTCTATAGGGGTGTACAGGCTGGGTAAGTTTATCGGAAGCGCTCCAGGCCAGCGGGGGCTGGTGGGGAGAGACAGGAGGACAGCGCTGGGAGCCGGCTTCTTCACAGCCTGTCCCCGCAGTGAGAGGCAGGAGCGGGTGGCTATTTAAACTTGCCGCCGTGCTCCTGCTCCTCTCAGCTGCAAGGCACACCTTGTAAAAAAGTGGGGAATCCCATCATTATGATGGGATTCCCCACTTCTTTACAGGGTTTCCCCGCAGCTGAGAGAAGCAGGAGCGCGGCGGCAAGTTTAAATAGCCGCCAGCTCCTGCCTCTCACTGTTCCCGAACACCTCTAACTGTCAGCTGAACATCAGTTCAGCTGACAGTTATCCCCCTGGTTTTGTTCGGATACCGAGCAAAACTTCAGGGGGAAATTTAGATCGAAAACCGAATTGCTCGAACTCCAAAGTGTTCGGGAACCGAGGTTTTACTGTACTGCTGTGTATGATTTAATACAGTTTTAGCAGTCTGGATTGTGGGGAGGATAAAGATTATGATGGATAAATGAAGATATATCCTGTCACAGGCCGAGTGGTAATAACTCTCTGCCTCTTCTTGAGGTAAATACGGCACAGAAGTTAAGGAGAAGGATTGCATCTAGGTGTTTGGTGATGATGGTACTTGTAGTTCCCCCAGGGGAACGACCCCGCTCTGAACCGCCGCGGTCCCGGGTGCCACATGTAGCCCGGGGTCACGGCTATTAGCGGGCACTGTTCGATCGCCGTGCCCGCTAATTAAGTCTTCAAGTGCAGCTATCAAAGTTGACAGCTGCATCTGAACACTTCAGAGCAGTTTTTCCCTGGTGTCTAGTGGGGAGATCTCTCCCCCGTGCGTTGTCACGGAGGAGCGATCTCCGTGACTGGTGCCGGCCGGGGTCTGCACCGGAATGGCGCTGGTCCCGGCTCGGCATTCGGTTTCTTCCAGCTGCAGCAGCCGGAAGCAAATGAGTGCCTATCTCATCGATCTATACTGCATATCTATGCAGCATAGATCCGTATGAGAGATCAGTGTGCTTATACTAGAAGTCCCCCAGGGGGGCTTATAGTATAAGAGTAAGAAAAAAAAAAGTGTTATTATTAATAAAAAGCCCCCTCCCCTAATAAGTCAGAATCACCCCCTTTTTACCATGTTATAAATAAAAATAAATAAATAAACTTGTTTGGTATCGTCAGGTGCGTAATTGGCCAAAATATTAATTTATCATATTCCAGTGCAAAATTGCGCATTTTTGGTCGCATCAAATCCAGAAAAATTGTAATAAAAAGCGATCAAAAAGTCTTATATGCGCAATCAAGGTACCGATAGAAAGAACACATCATGGCACAAAAAATGTCACCTCAAACAGCCCCATAGACCAAAGGATAAAAGCGATATAAGTATGGGAATGGAGCAATTTTAAGGTACATATATTTTTTAACAATGATTAGAATTTTTTACAGGCCATCAGATACAATAAAAGGCATACATGTTACATATCGTTTTAATCGTAACGACCTGAGGAGCATATATAACATGTTTTTCAGTTTTTCCATAGGACACATTGAGTAAAAACGAAGCCCCCCCCCCCCCCCCCCCCCCAAAAAGAAAAAGAATTGTGTTTTCTTTTTCAATTTCACCTCGCATATAATTTTTTTCTGGTTTTGCAGCATATTTTATGCAAAAATTCAGCCTGTTATTGCAAAGTACAATTAGTGACGCAAAAAATAAGGGCTCATGTGGGTCTGTAGGTGGAAAAATGCAACTGCTATGGCCTTTTAAGCACAAGAAGGAAAGAATAAAAACGCAAAAACGAAAATTAGCCTGGTCCTGAAGGGGTTAAGAAGTATATAACTTGAACAGTTTCTCTGTGCTGAACATCTCTCTACATGGCCGACTGCCAGAGATGGGTCACTGGTGTTACAACAGTGATTGTTGGTGTGTATGTGGAGTTGCCCTTTTGTGAATTGGATAGACAGTGAACCACAACCCAGTGGAATGAGAGTCCTTTAAGGGTATTTGGGCCGGGCCATAAGCCACAATGTTTCCAGAATGATCCCAGAAATGATTAAAGGGTATGTCAAGAAGTTGCCCCTCAATGTGAATACCTTGATGAGTAAGTGGATCAGGCTTGCTCTCTTGGTAATTACCTCTGTAAAATAGGCTCCTTGGCTCCACAACTCCCATGGGTCACACTATCTCCTTTAGTTGTTGTTATGACTCCAGTAAATCTCCTCACAGGCTGTAGTCCCCTCAGTGGATGTTATTCCTGCTACAGCTGCAATAAAGTAACCCTGTTTCAACTGCCTCTTATGGGGAACTCATTAGAATAGCTCCTCCCGCTTTCTGGACCTTTCTCCTAGCTAGTGTAGTACACTAAAGAGGTATTTGGTGTTGCTAAGGTAACTCCCTGAGAGTGTTGTGTGTGACTTCCCGGCCCCCCTCCCTGTGTAATGATTGCGGACCCCTCAGCCCCGGCCCCCCTCTCTCTGTAAATCATTGCGGACCCCCCCCGGCCGCGTCCCCCCTCCCTGTGTAATGATTGCGCCCCCCCCCCCCCTCTCTATAATGATTGGGGACCCCTCCCGGCCGCGTCCCCCGACCCTGTGTAAACATTACGATATACAGATCACTCACCCCCTGGTGTAAGCCTGTTGCATCGCTGGACCCGATTTCGGCGCCTTTTTCAAGCAGCTATCCTCAGCTGACAGGCGCTCTGTGTGAGGCAGGAGAGATTCCTTTCCTGCTTCGTACAGAGCGCCTGTCAGCTGAGTTGTATCGGGCGATCTATAGGCGCTCTGTACGAAGCAGGAAAGGAATCTCTCCTGCCTCACACAGAGCGCCTGTCAGCTGAGGATAGCTGCTTGAAAAAGGCGCCGAAATCGGGTCCAGCGATGCAACAGGCTTACACCAGGGGGTGAGTGATCTGTATATCGTAATGTTTACACAGGGTCGTGGGACGCGGCCGGGAGGGGTCTGCAATCATTACAGAGAGGGGGGGGCGCAATCATTACATAGGGAGGGGGGACGCGGCCGGGGGGTCCGCAATGATTTACAGAGAGAGGGGGGCCGGGGCTGAGGGGTCCGCAATCATTACACAGGGAGGGGGGCCGGGAGGATTGAGGTGATTACACTGACAGGCCAGCTCTAGAACAGGGCGTCATGTGACGCAAGTCAGCACTCTTCCGGTTCGGTGACGTCACAGGACCACGTGACTCATGTAAAAATTGCGAGAAAGAGACAAAATTCGTAATAGAAACTAATGAGACAAATTAATTTTATTACAAGACTAATCTGTAGAGTAAATGTCAAAATATCCTGGAATACCCCTTTAAGATGATCCATGTCCAGCATAGGAAGAAAGCGAATGTCCAGCACCAGAGCAGGAGTTTCAATGCAAATCATTCTTTATAGCGGCCCGAAACAAGTTGGTCATGGATTATGGAGGGTTTGTGTTTTAACCCCTTGCGGCAAAATGACGTTTGGGGAACGTCATGTAAAGCAGGTAGTTCCTGCAAAATGACGTTCCCCAAACGTCATGCTTTCCCTGCCTCCCCCCACTGTCCCTATGTGTGATCGGGCATCCTGCCGCTGCCTCTGCCCGGAGGGGAGCCGCGCTCCCCCCGGGCAGTTAACCCCATAAAGGCCACAGTCGATGCGACCGCAGCGTCTATGGGGGAGATTTGATATTTGCCGTTGATCGGGCGGCGGGAGGAGGCTGCGGCACGTTGCCTCCTCCCGCCACCACTGTCACTGTGTCCCCCGGCCCCCCTTCCACTGTACTTTCGATACCGGAGATTGCCGCTATTACCATTATAGCAGCGATCTCCGGTACCGACCATTACAGGTGCCGCCGATAGCTTTCATCTCCCCCCTCCGTAAATCCACGGTGGGGGGAGATGAAAACGTATCCCTCAGACCCCAGATCAGACCCCTAGTGCCCCGATCACTAACCCGCTCCCTCCCCGGGCGGCCATCACATCCAAGATGGCCGCCCCCATCCCTGTGAACAGACATAGTCTGTTCACAGGGATGGAAATGGATAAATGATCAAAGCCCCATGCTCTCCGCCACCGGAGGTAGCGGAGAGCATGGGGCAGTGATCGGGGACCCCCCTGTGGGGTCCCGGAGCAGGCGATCGGTGGTATATACTATATACCGCTGATCGCCTGTTCCCAGTGCAAGCTGGCACTTTTTATCCCCTGTCACCATAAATGATTGGTGACAGGGGATAAAAAGTGTCAGTGTGTCCCCCCCCCCCCCAAGTCGCCCCCCCCCAGTCACCCCCTTTCCCATATACATTACTTGATCCAGGGAGGTCCTTCCTCCTCGGCGTCCAGGCTGGTTATGAAATGCGCATGCGCTCCAGAACCAGCCAACTCTGAAAATTTAAAGTGACAGAGACCAATTTGGTCTCTGTCACTGAACTATGTTTACTGTGATAGAAAATATCACAGTAATCATAGAAATACTGTGAAAATGACTGTGTAAAGTACAAAAAGTGACAAACATACAAAAAAATAAAACACACACTTTTTATTATAGTAATAATTGCAGTTTACTTCCAAATCACCCCTAACCTGCCCAGATTACCCGCAACCACCGCAGGTTGCCCGGAACTGCCCCAGGTTGCCCGTAATCACGCCAGATTACACGTAACCACCGCACGTTGCCCGTAACCACCGCACGTCGCCTCTGACCACCGCACGTCGCCTCTGACCACCGCACGTCGCCACTGACCATCGCACGTCGCCACTGACCATGACACGTCGCCTCTGACCATGGCACGTAGCCACTGACCACCGCACGTCGCCTCTGACCACCGCACGTCGCCTCTGACCACCGCACGCCGCCTCTGACCAGCGCACGTTGCCACTGACAACCGCACGTTGCCTCTGACCACC
Source organism: Dendropsophus ebraccatus (assembly GCF_027789765.1). Lineage (NCBI taxonomy): Eukaryota > Metazoa > Chordata > Amphibia > Anura > Hylidae > Dendropsophus > Dendropsophus ebraccatus. Next base: position 47,225,750 of record NC_091467.1, read on the forward strand.
GCAAGTTACCTATGACCACCGCACGTCGCCACTGACCACCGCACGTCGCCTCTGACCACCGCACGTCGCCTCTGACTACCGCACACTGCCTCTAACTACCCCAAATTGCCAATGACCACCTCAGATTGTCTGTAACCACAGCAGGTTGCCCGTATCCACCCCACGTGGCCCGTAACCACAGCAGGTTGCCTGTAACCACCCCAGATTGTCTGTAACCACCCCAGATTGTCTGTAACCACAGCAGGTTGCCTGTAACCACCCCAGATTGTCTGTAACCACAGCAGGTTGCCTGTAACCACTCCAGATTGTCTGTAACCACAGCAGGTTGCCTGTAACCACAGCAGGTTGCCCGTGACCACCCCAGATTGTCCGTAACCACCCCAGGTTGTCGGTATCCACCCCAGGTTGCCCGTAACCACCCCGCATTACCTGTAATCTCATTTTTTTTAATTGTATTTTAGTAACTGCGCTATTCTAATAACTATTACTAGCTGCGGTTTTGCTCCAGCAAATTGGCGCTCCCTTCCTTCTGAGGCCCGCTGTGTGCTCATACAGTGGTTTATGCCCACATATGGGGTACCATTCTACTCAGGAGATCCTGCATTACAGATTTTGGGGTGAATTTTTTCTACTCTTCCTCATGAAAGTTATTGGAAAAATTCGAGTTTTTCATTTTTAATGGCCAATTTTGAATACTTTCCTGTAATACATGTGGGGTCAAAATGCTCACTACACCCCAAGATGAATTTTTTGAAGGGTTTAATTTCTAAAATGGGGTGACTTATGTTTTTTTTTAATTCTGCATGCGCTACAGGGGCACTGCAAACGCACCTGGCTCTCAAAAACTTCTTCAGCAAAATCTGCACTGAAAATGCTTATCGGCGCTCCTTCCCTTTTGAGGCCTGCTGTGTGCCCATACGTGGATTATGCCCACATATGGGGTACTGTTCTACTCAGGAGAACCTGCGTTACAGATTTTGGGGTGAATTTTTTCTCCTGTTACTTGTGAAATTGAGAAATTTCCAACTAAAGGAACATATTATTGGAAAAATTTGAGTTTTTATTTTTACTGTCTACTTTTGAATACTTTCCTCTAATACCTGTGGGGTCAAAATGCTCACCACACCCCAAGATGAATTCTTTGAGGGGTGTACTTTCCAAAATGGGGTGACTTATGGGGAGATTTTACTCCGCTGGCACTACAGGGGCACTGCAAACGCACCTGGCGCTCGGAAACTTCTTCAGCAAAATCTGCACTGAAAATGCTTGGCACTCCCTTCCTTCTGAGCCCCGCTGTGTGCCCATACAGTGGTTTATGCCCACATATGGGGTACCTTTTTACTCAGGAGAACCTGCTTTACAGATTTTGGGGTGAATTTTCTCTCCTGTTCCTCGTGAAATTGAGAAATTTCAAACTGAACAAAACTGAAACTGAACATATTATTGGAAAAATTCGAGTTTTTCATTTTTACTCTCTACTTTTGAATACTTTCCTGTAATACCTGTGGGGTCAAAATGCTCACCACACCCCAAGATGAATTCTTTGAAGGGTTTAACTTCTAAAATAGGGTGACTTATGTTTTTTTTATTCCGCTTGCACTAGAGGGGCACTGCAAACGCACCTGGCGCTCAGAAACTTCAGCAAAATCTGCATGGCAAAAGCTAATTGGTACTCCTTCCCTTCTGAGCCCCGCTGTGTGCCCAAAAAGTGGTTTACGCCCACATATGGGGTACCGTTGTACTCAAGAGAACCTATGTTACAAATTTTGCAGTGAATTTTTTCTCATGTTCCTTTTGAAAATGAGAAACTTTAATCTAAACGTATATATTGTTGGAAAATTTAAATTTTCCATTTTTTTACGGCCTAATGGTGAACACTTTCCTCCAGCCCCTGTAGGGTTAAAATGCTCATTATAACCCTAGATTAATTCTTTAAGTTGTCTAGTTTCCAAAATGGGGTCACTTATGGGAGTTTCCAGTATACAAGCCTCCTAAATCAACTTAAAAAAAAAAAACTGGTCCCTAAAAAAAAACAGTTTTGGAAATTTCATGAAAATTTGATAATTTGCTGATACATTTCTAAGCTCCGTAACACCCTAAAAAAGTAAAATATGTTTACCAAATTAGCCAGAATAAAGAGGACATATTGGTAATGTGACTTAGTAACTAATTTATGTGCTATGACTTCCTTTTTTAAGAAGCAGAGAATTTCAAAGTTCATAAAATGCTAATTTTTCAAATTTTTCATGATATTTTGATGTTTTTCACAAAAAACACACAAAGTAGTGACCAAATTTTGCCACTAACATTAAGTGCCATATGTGACTAAAAAACAGTCTCAGAATCGCTAGCATACGTTAAAGCATCACTGAGCTATAAGCGCATAAAGTGAGACAGGTCAGATTTAGAAAAATTAGCTTGGTCATTAAGGCCAAAACAGGCTTTAGAGGCAAGGGGTTAAACAATAAAGGACGATTTGCATTAGAACTCCTGCTCTGGTGCTGGACATTTGGTTTCTTCACATTTGGTTTGGCTGTGTTGCTTGCAGCAGTTCTGTGCATGGGTGTGGAGACCCAGACATCAGCGGTGAGCTGCTTTTTTTTATTCATTTGTGCATCTCCAGCATGGCTCCTTTCTATAATACAATAAAGAATAACCAATACATTAATAAATCTATGTCAATATAACATAGGGTCCATTCTCTGCCCATTCTTAAGCTGTGCCTCATGTCGGGGGGGGGGCACTGTGGCTTTGTTTTTGGTAAACTCTTTGATGGTTTGATGCCTCCTTATTTTGGAAAATGTAGAATAGTCCACAAATTGATCTGGAAATTGTGAATTTGTCAATATTAACCCCTAGACGACCCTGGGCGTACCCGTACGTCCTGGGTCGCCTAGGGGACTTCAGAGTGGACCATGCAGCGGCCCTGCTCTGAACCGCCGCGGTGAACCACCCGGGACCGCGGGTATTAGCCGATTCCCTGGTGTCTAGTGGGGTGAATCACCCCCCCCCCCCCCTTTTCCCATTTTATAAATAAAAATAAATAAATAAATAGACATGTTTTGTATCGCCGCGTGTGTAATCGCCCAAAATATTAATTTATCACATTCCTGATCTCGCACGGTAAACGGCGTAAGGGCAACAAAGTCCCAAAGTGCAAAATTGTGTATTTTTTGTCACATCAAATGCAGAAAAATTGTAATAAAAAGCGATCAAAAAGTCGCATATGCGCAATCAAGGTACCGATTGAAAGTACACATCATGGCGCAAAAATAAATGACACCTTGCACAGCACAATAGACCAAAGGATAAAAGCGCTATAAGCATGGTAATAGAGCGATTTTAAGCAACATATACTCTATTTGTTAACAATGGTTTGAATGTTTTAAAAGCCGTCAGATGAATTAAAAGTTATACGTTACAAATCATTGTAATCGTAACAACTAGAGGAAAATATATAACAACAGTTTTACCCCAGGGCAAACGGTGTAAAATCAAAAACCCTCCAAATAAAAAAAATGTGTTGTTTTTTTTTCAATTTCACCACACATTTAATTTTTTTCTTCTTTTGCAGTGTACTTTATGAAAAAATTCAGCTGGTCATTGCAAAGTACAATTAGTGATGCAAAAAAAAAGGGCTCATGTGGGTTATTAGGTGAAAAATACAACTGCTATGGCCTTTTAAGCACAAGGAGGAAAAAACGAAAACGCAAAAATTTTATTTGGCCCAACCCTCTAAGGGTTAAAGGAGCTAAAATAATCTGTGGTAAAATGCTACATTTAACAGTATAGTTTTCTTTTATAACACCGATCCGATGACTCATTGAAACAATCATATCCCTCATTGCCCTCAGTGCAGGAACATTTACCTCATGAGCTATGAAAGTTCATATCCATAGGACTCTTAGTCTGGTCTGTCGGAGATGAAAGGTGAAAGTGTTTAGATTAGATGGATTTGTGAATGGTGCCACTGGCCATCTAAATATATACAACGATTGCTTCCAGAGTAATATCTTTCCTGAGGACCACTTCTGTCTCTGGTGGGGGACCCTACTGGTTGTCCTCTTACCACGGACACTACTGAAAGTCACCATGGTGTTAAGTTTAGATGTATGAACTCTCTAATAGAAAGGAAGATTTCCATTTAAAACATAATGCATCATGTGGAAATGGGTTGTTTACGATAGACATTTATTCTAATCCATGGGAATACTCATACATGGTAAAAAGTACATTTTATAGTATGGAAGTTCTATTAAATGACGTAATCTTCAGTATAAACCCAGCTAAGATTATTTGTGTTAGTAGAAAATAGAAAGATGGAGGGACTGCGGGAATACTGCAACTCAGACGATGAGAAGTTAACATGCAACACTGACCAGCCATGCATGGAATAGTCAAGTTGTCCCGTCCCTATTAAATAAATGTGGTATACATGCACGGTTGGCCATATGGATGCATTATGTATGTCTCAGGTATATCAAGCCTCTACTGTATAGCAGGAACAGTTACAGCCAATATAGAAAATGCCAGGCTCTATATATACCTCCAGTGGCACATGCAGGAGCCATCAAAGTTATGAGTAATATGAGTAATATGAGTGATAACTGGGGGAGAAAAGACTTGTGGGAGCAAATACATATCCCATACCTTGGGATGAGTGACACTTTGGTGTCTGCGATTATCTTTTTTTCCAGTGAAGGAGAGGTTGACTTGTTTCTTCCATCTATCTTCTTACTGATCTTCCTCATTCCCCAAGTAGCTGGATGTTGACTAGCTTCAGTCTGGAGATCTTTCACATTGAAGGTTGGGTATGCATTGGTTAAGATATTCTGATTCTATGGAGAAAGTAATGCAAACGCGTAAAAACATGGCTGTTTCACACAGAAGAGCCAGAAGAGGACCCCTTACCTATAGGGCCCCTGTGCATGGTATAGTTTGTATGCCCTTAAAATGGCTTCTGTGGCTTCCTTCTTGTCTATGTTATGGTTAAGCAGTCAACACAAGTAGTAGTTTGTTCCTCGTGCCACATACTCTTTATTCTTCTAGTGTCCCTTTAACTTTGTTAGTATTCCATACGCATACTCAGAATACATTCCCCAATGTGGGGTTTTCCAGAATAATTTACATCTAGTGGGGACCTCTTGGAGATGGAAAATGTTTTTTCAAAATGTTTTGGTTATATGAGACACTTCAGCCGTTTTTCATACTTACATGTGAAAGGAGACATGAATAAATTATGCTCTTCACATCTGCATAAGTAGATGAATATGTGGATACAATATAATGGAGATTAGAATTTTATGTGCACAGATAGGATGAAAGAAGAAATCAAAAAGATGAAGGAAATGTACAGATCTGATGAGGGTCACTGAGGACTACACGCCTAATCAGCATCTGTATAAATGAATGAATCTCATATATATCTTATAAAGCCCTGCTCTTGTTTCTGGACCAATGGAAAAAAATGGAGCTCGTCCTCAAGATGCCTTACACTGCACCTTCTTAGACAGTGAAGTCTTAAACCGACTCTGTACCCACAATCTGTCCCTCCCAAAACCACTTGTACCTTCGGATAGCTGCTTTTAATCCAAGATCTGTCCTGGGATCTGTTTAGTAGATGATGCAGTTATTGTCCTAAAAAATAACTTTTAAACTTGCAACCCTGTGTCAAATTGGTGTGGTCTAGAGTGTCTATGCTCTAGGCTTGCATCGCCTCTCCATCTCTCCTCTCTGCCCTCTTCACCATTAGGAATGACCCAGGCAGGATTCCTTCTATTCATCACCTGTGTGAACATGGCACATGTGCTGGATCATTAAGGCTCCTGTGCAGTGTTCAGACAGGTGAGCAATAGGAGAAATGCTGCCATGAGGCATTCCTAATGGTGAAAAGGGTGGGGTGAGGGATGGAGAGGCGGTGCAAGACGAGAGCATAGGCACTCTAGGCCACACCAATTTGACACAGGGCTGCAAGTTTAAAAGTAGTTTTTTAGGGCAAAAACTGCATCACCTGCCGAACAGACCCCAGGACAGATCTTGGATTAAAAGAAGCTATCCAAAGGTACAAGAGGTTTGGGGTGGACAGATTGTGGGTACAGAGTCGCTTTAAGCATGGAAGGTGGAGGTGAAAGGGTACAACCTGTTCTTGAGAGGATATGTATAACCTCATAGCATATTTTATTGCTCAAAGTGTACATTGTGTCATTATATATATATATATATATATATATATATATATATATATATATATATATATATATATATATATATATATATATATTATATATGTAGAGTATATGTTTCTGTACTTTGGTGCATGTCAATATATGCCTGTATGTGTGTAAGTATATATGTATCTGAATGCATGCATTTGTGTGTATATGTGCAGTGGTACCTCGGTTTAAGAGTAACTTAGATTAAGGGTATAAACCCACACACCGTATACGCAGCAAAAACACAGCAAATACGCAGCAGATGTGATGGTACAGATTTGATGCTGTGTTCAGTTATTTAGATCTAATCTGCTGCGTATTTGCTGTGTATTTGCTGCGTATCGCAGCAGTAAATACGCTGCATATACGGTGTGTGGGTTTGTACCCTAAGAGCGTTTTTCAAGAAGCTCACAGTTTTTCAAAATTGTAAGTTAGATTAAGAGCATTGCTTTGGTTTAGGAGCTCCCTATAATGGGTGGGGGATGGGCACAGTGGGGGATGGGCATGGCCTGCATAGCATGGTCTACAGCCCTGTACTCTGACCCAGGAAGTCTTCCTCATCTTCCAAATCATGGCAGGTCCACTTCAAGCTGGGGCTTATATCAGAGGACAGGACTTTGGAGGTAATCTCTTCATAGCTGTAACCCGGACACAGAGTGCAGCATTTATGTGCCCACACATGTCCTGCTCATTCTTTCATGCTCCCTTCATTCTCTGTCAGCCCTTGTGTTTCCCATCCTCTACATTCCTGCTATAATGTGCCTGCACTCACACTCAGCTATACACACTGCTGCTACAATGTGCCTGCACTTACAATCAGCCATTCACACTGCTCTATAGAAATGTTTCTGTCACTGTCCTCCTGCACAGCTCTGTGATTCTCACTTCCTGATTGGACCATGCTGAACACACACCCCTTCCCTATTGCTGTCATGTGACTACACAGACCTCTGACAGCAGCCCTGCTTCTCTATTCTAGCCTGTTGTACTACGCTACTGCATTATGGGGATCTACAGCTCCATCCTGTATTTACAAACTGCTGCTGTTTTTCAGGTTTATGCAGTTACTATACATTATACTCCACACGCTGATTGCTATACTGTACAGTAACTTATAATATGACATATGCAGCTTTTTCTAAATGTTTGTTTCATCTGTTCTACATGTTATTTAGAATAAAAAATCATTATTTTTGGGGTGTGGAACCAATTTTCTGCATTTCAAATATTTCTTATGAGAAATTTTGCTTTGGTTTAAGAGTGATTTGGATTACAAGCACGGTCCCGGAACTAATTATGCTCATAATCCAAGGCACCACTGTATATGCATAACTTGGGGTCATTAATTACATACTGTAAGACAGGGATGGGGAACCTTTTCCATGTTGAGGGCCAGTCGGGCGTTAATAAAATCATTCGAGGGCCGCATACTGGGCCCGGCAGTTAGTAGAGTGGGTTTGCAGCACCTGGGGCAAGGCAAAGTATTGTTCCCCTAGTGCCCCTGCTATTGTAGTTAATCCCCAGTGATGCCCCTTGTAGTCTAGTTATCCCCCCCGGTGATGCCCCTGGTAGGCCTAGTTAACCCCTAGTGATGTCCCTGGTAGCCTCGTTAACCCCCCCAGTCATGCCCCTTGTAGTCTAGTTAACTCCCAAGTCATGCCCCTTGTAGTCTAGTTATCCCCCCAGTGATGCCTGTGGTAGGCCGAGTTACCCCCCCCCCCCAGTCATGTCCCTAGTAGCCTAGTTAACCCCCCAGTCATGTCCCTGGTAGCCTAGTTAACCCCCCCCCCCCAGTCATGTCCCTGGTAGCCTAGTTAACCCCCCCCCCAGTCATGTCCCTGGTAGCCTAGTTAACCTCCCCCCCTTTGTAATGTCACTGGTAGCCTAGTTAACCCCCCCCCCCCTCCCCCTAGTGATGTCCTTGGTAGCCTAGTTAACCCCCAGTGCCTGTCACTAAATAAAAAAAATAATCCCACTCACCTTTCCTCCGCTCCCACTCTGCCCATGTCCTCTTCTCTCCTCTCTAGCCTGTGTTCGTCTTCTCCTGCAGGCGGCACATGATAAAATGACGTCATCGCGCACGGCCGCAGGAGAAGGAAGACGTGCGCCGCTCTGGTGGGGAATGGGACAGCACTCACAGCATCCTCCTGTGTCTGACAGCTGTCACAGACACAGGAAGATGCTGTGAATGCCGGCTCCTGCCCCACCAAAGTGGCGCGCACATCACAGGGGAGCCGCGGGCCATATCGGGAGGTCTCAAGGGCCGGATGCGGCCCGTGGGACGAAGGTTCCCCACCGCTGCTGTAAGACAACATGAATTATATATTATATGTCAGCATTAATTATTGTAATGCCAATGGATGTCTTTCGTCGGTGCTGTGCCACTTACTGCTTGTGGCCTGGTATCCTGCTGCAATCCCAGTACGGTCCATGGTGACAGGTGCCAGCCAGCTTCCTCTCTCCTCACTGACGGTGATCTATGTTTCTAACCGGCACTGCAGTTTCTCGTCTGTCCACTGGGGCATGTTTCTGCTCTCCCAGATTTAAAGGGCTGATGTTTTAATCCTAATTCTTCCTCTACCTTTCCTGGTTCACACCACATATTTAAGCTCCAATTAGTCCTACTTGCCTGAGCATTATTGGTTAATTGTGTTCCTGAGTGAAGGTATTTTTCTGTATCTGCTATCCTGTGTGATCTGACCTATACCTGACCTTTGGACCAGTGACGTAGCTACCATAGAACATTCTTTAGGAAGACATAGAAAGACAATAAATGGTGCACCCACGGCGCGTGTCTTCCTAAAGCATGTTCTGTGGTTGGGACATGGCAAGCATCCCATGTGTAGATTTTTGGCAGCTCCCATCTTTGAAGCTACCATAGAGGCAGGGTAGGCAGTTGCTATGGAGCCCGTGCAGGAGGGGGGCCCGGGGGAGAAGGTAAGAGCGTGTGTCCTTCTGCTTAACCCCTCCAGTGTGTAAGTGACCCAGTGTTTACTTACATGCTGCAACACAAAAAAGGGTTAACAAGCAGAAGACAAAGATCTCTGCTTCACTGCCAAGATAACCTCTGACCTTTGTTCTCCAGCTGCACAATCAGGTAGGAAAGGAAAATGTGCACAGCTTCTTGCAGAGGTCATGGGTTATCAGTGCACCATCCCTTAAAATTTTTTGCTATAGGGCCCCGTGAATCCTAGCTACACCCCTGCTTTGGACTATTCTTACCTGCATGACCTATTCTATTGCCTCTCCTGTTGCAGTCCCGGACTGTAGACATCTGAACCACTGCCCTGACTCCCACCTGTATATGACCATGCCACAGTCTCATCCCTGGTACCGTCCACCTGTTGACTACACCTTTTCTACTTGTTCCCTGGTGTCTCGCACCAACACTGTCTGGTCCCCAGGACCAGCCACTACCTATAGGACCACGCTTGTGGAGCGACCTGGTGTCCTCTGGCAGCAGTGGTCCAGCTTGATAATTGCTTAACGATTTTGAAGCAACGATTTGGTTTTTATGACGATCAGCATTTAGATGAATAAATCGTTAGAAAAATCGTTAGAAAATTGTTATTGCGATCGTTTTTAAGATCGCTTAAGCCCATCTTTCACATAGGGTGAATCTTTGAAAGACTGTTTACACAAAGCGATCTGCAAATTTTTAGCGAACGATGATTTGTGAACATGTTGAAAGATCAAAATGAACGATGAACGATTTCTCGCTCATCACTTGATCGTTTGCTGTTTTTACACGGAACGATTATCGCTCAAATGTGATCGTTATTGTGAAAATTAGAACGATAATTGTTCTGTGTAAACGCAGCATTAGACTCCACTCTTTGGTGTCGCCAATTATTACCCATTAACGCAGCATTACTTTAAATAAATTAAATAAATGTATTGTTTTTTTCTTTATATAGTCACTTCTATTGAGTAGAGGCAGTAAGGGGTGATACAAGTTATATCACAAACTAATATAACTTGATTATTAACATGAAGTATTAGTCTCCGAAGTACCCCTTTAACAGTACTCTGCACAGCTTGTATTAATATATTAGCTGGTGTATTTGATGCATTACAATAGAAATATTTTCCTGTACGAAGAAAAAAAACTTTATTGGAGCAAATTTTTGAAACTTAAAATCTCTCTTTCTGTGATATTAGTTATTGAAACTACGTGATAGACGGTTATTATAGCAGTCTGCAACTGTCAGAACAATTTAAATTGGGAAAAGTTCTAATTAAAAATACATTTAGTCATCGATATAGCGGCGACATTCATATTTTATCACTTTACCTCCGCGTCCTGAGCCGTAGCTGATGAAGTTGAAGCATTACTAGTATATATGTCTGCGTGAGGTTACACAATGAAATATTAATTTGTCATTCCCGTCTCACATCGGTCTTTTCATATCATCCGACCCGCGTTAATTAGTCTCAAAACAAATACAAACATAATAAGAAGAAAGAACGACACGAGTTACCTTGGTTGCATTTGCTTGTTGCCATGGTGATCGGCCCCATCCCGGCCGCTTACACATGTTTGATAAATAGAATCACTAGCACCCACAACCGTTGACATGGTAACCAGTTGGTATCTTTTGAGATTGGGCCTTTCTTGGCAACTCCGCTATCTCTTGCAATTAGACGATTTTCACATTGACAAGCAGCAAGGTCAGTGTCATGTAGTTCCCCGAGGCGAGTATTGCCCTCTTTCTAGAATGGCATCTTCTGCAACACGTTCCTGTGCTGTGTAAAATGAGCTTGGAATTGTTTCACAGACCCATAAGCTATCATAACCCCTATTATATTACTATATAATGCAATCCAACAACTCAATCACAGACAGGTTTGTATGACAGCTATGGTGTCAGATGTCAGAGGTGGGAAAAACTCAACAGCTTACCTTGCCTCCCATTGCGCATGGTGGCTGACTGTACAGGCCTAGGGCTAAACTATGTTTTTTGATGTGATATAATACTTTCTGCGGGCATCTAGGCGTATATAAATTATTAAAGTGTACTTACTGTCTTTTTATATGAACATATTAGAATTGAGGTCTGGATGTTGAAACAAATAGCCAGAAGCTCAGCTAAACACTGTGCCCCGGCTGTGATCACCTCTCTATGAAGAGTCAAGAGGAGCTCAGGCTCATAGAGGAGCTCAGTTCCCATATTAAAGGGGTTGTCCAGCGAAAATCTTTTTCTTTCAAATCAACTGGTGTCAGAAAGTTATATAGATTTGTAATTTACTTCTATTAAAAAAAATCTCAAGTTTTCCCATACTTATTAGCTGCTGTATGTCCTGCGGTAAATGTTGTTTTCTTTTCAGTCTTAGGGTCTGTTCACATGTACAGACTCGCTGCGTAAAACTTGCACAGAACTCGCATCAAACTCGCATGAAAGTAGCTGCGTTTTTTGGGATGTTGAACTTGCCTGTGAAAATCATGTGAAAATCAAAACTCGCGTGTAAAAATCGCACCAAACACGCAGCTAGAATACACATACATTGACTTGATTGCAATCAGTATCGCTGTGAATTATTGTGCGAGAAACTCACAGCGATAAATACACAGCGAGTCTGTACGTGTGAACAGACCCTAACACAGTGTTTTCTGCTGACATCTCTTCCGAGACAGGAACTGTCCAGAGCAGGAGAGGTTTTTTATGGGGATTCCTACCTCGGACAGGGATGTCAGCAGAGAGCACTGTGTCAGACTGAAAATAAAACATCATTTCCTGCATGACATACAGCAGCTGATAAGTATGGGAAGACTTGAGATTTTTTTAATATAAGTAAATTACAAATCTATATAACTTTTTGACACCAGCTGCTTTGAAAGAAAAAAAATTGCTGGATAACCCCTTTAACTAAGCACTCTTCCCCTTTGTTTCAACTATCAGTGGGATCAATGAGATCAGCGCTCGTTGAGGGATCGCGTTACACTCCACCATATTACATGATCGGAGGGTGAGGAGGGGCACACAGTTTTGTTTAGCCAGGGTATTTAGATACAGCCCTATGGCAGCAATTTGATCTTTTGCCCCAGGTGAAATAAAACCCTTGTTATGGCTCTGGGCTAGGTGACCAGAACACTTTGTGAAATTGTGAAATATAGTGTCATTCCCTACTACTACATGAATAACAACTCTGGATCTGGTAAGGACTGATGGGGAAATTTATCAAACTGGTGTAAAATGAAACGGGCTCAGTTGCCCCTAGCAACCAATCAGATTCCACTTTTCATTCCTCACAGACTCTTTGGAAAATGAAAGGTGGAATCTGATTGGTTGCTAGGGGCAACTGGGCCAGTTCTGCTTTACACCATGTTTGTGAAGTGTTACGGTTATAACAAAGCACTAACAGAATGCAAACATACACGTATGGCATAGAATGACTTGTATCCCATATATTATGAGCATTTTACCCAGCCATATAATTTGAGTCATTATGACAATCTATGTAATAAGCTGTCCCTATCACATGTAAATTATAATACAGTCTTTGAATTGGAGTAGAGCCACTTTTTTTTTTTTATCCCTTTAGGCTCCAGGGCCCAGGTGTGACCACAAGCTCTGCACTCCCTATAGTGTTGCCCCTAATTACCCCTAGTTATCTCTGTTCATGTTCTCCCCTCAGTTTCCAGGAACACACAATCGCGTTACACCGGCAGCAAATGCAGGTTTAATTCTGTAAATAATACTGTTTACAGCCTTCTGAATGGACGCTCATTTGTATATTGAAATCCAGTGATTCAAGGAATAATTTGCATTTCAAAGAAACATTGATTATATAAACAAAGATAGAAGCGATAACAACAGAAAGAGATGACACAAACCAGAGAAACATAGTATGATACCAGCAGACTATACACAATCACAGCTCTATCGGGAGCCCCCTGATGTGGCGATGCCACTAATAGTATTCCAGGGCCAAGGCCATGTTCACACAACGTATGTTTTGAATAAATCACGGCTGTTGTTGCAATTTGTATTAGAATGAATGGAATCTCGGCCGGAGCGTATATACAGAGTAATGGGATAGCTGGGATTCCATCCAGCCGCACAAAAAAATTAACATGTCAGTTTTGTGTGGCCGCTATTCATTGAACAGACATTGTCAGTTCACAAAATGCATACTCCATTGTGTAAAGCTTTGAATTAGGATGTGGGCGCACACGGGTACTGCATTACCGGCCGGAATGATCTTCAGTAACACCAGCCGTTCTGTGACCTGGCTGGGTCATAGAAAGGCCAGTGTTATACCATGTATGAACATGGCCTAATATAGTAACTCTTTGGGGTTATTTATATTTGTGTTGGAGGTCCTTTGTACCTAAGTAGCTCCATAACAATGCCTTATTCACCCAAATAAACCACAAAACACCATAGTCAACATATAGGGACACCCCCACCATCCCCACCATTCAAAAAGGTGAGCTATAGCTCTCATTCAACTAGTTCCTTTAGGATAGCAACTTGGTCAGGTTATAGAATAGTTGAATCCCGGCACTAACCAAGTAGATTGTGCTTATTTATTAAAGGGGTAGTGCGGCGCTAAGCAATTATTCACAAAATAACACACATTACAAAGTTATACAACTTTGTAATCTGTGTTATGTATGTAAATGGCCCCCTTTCCCGTGTTCCCCCCCACCCACGCTAAACCCGGAATTGTGGTGCATTATACTCACCTGATTCGTGTCTACCCCCGGGCGCCATCTTGTGACAATGATGTAATCTTCGGGAGGCCGGCCGAACCGCTGCAACCCTCTGACGCGTCATCAGCTGCTCAGCCGCGATTGGCTGAGCATAACTAAGCTCAGCCAATTGTGGCTGAGCACCTGATGGCGCGGCAGAGGGGGGGCGGCATAAGGGACGCGTCATCTGCTGCTCAGCCGCGATTGGCTGAGCTTAGTTATGCTCAGCCAATTGCGACTGAGCAGCTAATGACGCGGTAGAGGGGGGCAGGCATAAAGGAGGGCTGGTGCGGTCCGGGGTTGACACGAATCAGGTATGTTTAGTGCACTACACTTTAGTGGGTGGGGGGGACACGGGGAAGGGGGCCATTCACTAACATAACATACATTACAAAGTTGTATAACTTTGCAATGTGTGTTATTAAGTGAATAATTTTCTAACGCCGCACTACCCCTTTAATGTGATTCAAGCAGATACATGGAGCTCCATCCCCATGTACCTGCTTGAATGGTGAGTGCCAGGATTCATCTGTTCTATTGCCTGGGATTCCTTCCTACCACGAGCACCACTGACTGGACAGAGCGATGTCCAGTAGCGGATTATAATAGGCCTGTTTCGGGCGGTAGCCTGGGGCCCTGAGCTCCTGGGGGGCCCATGGCCACCCAAAAAGACTTTCATTGGTGTATTGTCTTCTGGCTACAGTTCTGCCATGATTTGCAAAAAATCACTGCCTCGATATGAGTTGCATTTTTCTGTGTTTTTGTGTGTTTGCAATGTCAGCCATGGCAACGTGCTCCTGCCTAGTGTGAACAGTGTTCTAGGAGAGCTGACCAAATTTTTTTCCTTTTTTTTTCTGTGTAAAAGAAATATTCCTAGCCCCCCCCCCCCCCCCCCCCCCCCACACACACACACACACACACACACTGCTTTCATTTCGGCAACCACCAAACCTGCGACAAATCATTGTCTACAGTGCTCTAAAGGCCCCAACAGACAATGGCACCTCACCCTGCCTACAAAACCGGTGCAAGACCTGCACACATATCCATATCTCTGACAGTGTACTAGTCCCACAGTCACAGGAGGTACACAGAATCAAAGGAACATTTTCTTGCAGATCTTCCAATGTGATGTATCTGATCATGTGTGTGCGATGTCCAACAACAGGCCTCTATGTGGGGGAAACAGGGCAGAGACTCAGTCAATGTATGAACTCACACTGATTTAGTATTAACAACCAGGGCCGATTCTGGGGTTTCTGCCGCCTGAGGCAAACCTCAGGCGGCCGCCCCCTCACAACACCCCCCCCCCCCCCGCCGCCGTAACTGAATCACCCGCGCCTGCACCCCCCGCACCCCCCCCCCCCCCCCCCCCCCGCCGTAACCGCATCACCCGCGCCTGCACCCCCCTCACCACCACCCCCCCCTGGGCCGGCCCTGCAGCCACTCACCTGCCCTGCAGCAGCCGTCCCGTCCCGCTTACCGCTGTCCCTCGCCGACAGTCAGCAGCTGTCATCGCCGCCAATGCTCACTGCTGTCTCCCGACCCTGCAGCCGCTCACCTGTCCTGCCGCAGCCGTCCCGTCCCACCGCCAACGCTCACCGCTGTTCCTTTCCGCGCTCCAGTGCCGTCAGTCAGCAGCTGTCATCGCCCTCCAAAGAGTCGTGAGTGCCTGGGGTCAGCGGGGGCATCGCGGCCCCCGCTGACCCCGGGCACTCACGACTCGCTGGAGGGCGATGACAGCTGCTGACTGACGGCGCGGGACAGCGGTAAGCGTTGACGGCGGGACGGGACGGCTGCGGCAGGACAGGTGAGCGGCTGCAGGGCTGCTGTCTGCCGCCCCCTGCAGGGGCGCAGAATCTGCCGCCTGAGGCGGAATACTCATTCCGCCTCATGGCAGAAACGGCCCTGTTAACAACGGCCGTACAGATCTCCCAGTGGCTGCACATTTCTCTGAAGAGGGACACACAGTTGAAGACGGTCTTAATGGGACATTTTAAAACACAAAGAGAAAGAAGGGAATGGGAATATAAACTAATGCTCAAATTTAAAACTTTGCAATATGGTCTTAATATCCATGCCAGCTTCATGTCGACCTATGTGTGACCTGTTCTGGCTATGGAGGCCAATAATTACTATTAGGCCATTAATCTGACAACAAACAGATAGCAACAAGAGCTTACCATCCTCTTGTCAAACCTCACAAGCTTTAATTTATTTACCTGTTGTAAATAGCAGACCCTGTGTATATTGCATTTTGTTATTTCTAAAGTTTCCTAAAATCCTTTGATGAGATCTGTCTAGTGTGTATACAAGTCTCTGATTTTTTCAGTTTTGTATAACATCATGTCTGACAAAGGGAGCTAGACTCTCGAAAGCTTACACTCACATATACCCAGTTAGCCTCCAAAAGGTATCGCCTGATTTCTTCTCTATTCTACACGTTCTACATGGACATACCAAGAATGCAAGCCCTCCATAGGAGTGGTGTCCCGCGTTTGTACCCTACCTATGATGCCTATATTTCCTAATAGGGTATAATGCATCAATAATTTAGTGTATATAATATGAGCTTTAGGCTGGGTTCACACACAGTATATTTCAGGCAGTATTTGGTCCTCATGTCAGGTCCTCATAGCAACCAAAACCAGGAGTGGATTAAAAACACAGAAAGGCTCTGTTCACATAATGTTGAAATTGAGTGGATGGCCGCCATATAACGGTAAATAACTTCCATTATTTCAATACAACGGACGTTGTTTTAAGATAACAGCAAATATTTGCCATTAAATTACGGCCATCCACTCAATTACAACATTGTGTGATCATAGCCTTTCTGTGCTTTCAATCCACTCCTGGTTTTGGTTGCTATGAGGACCTGACATGAGGACCAAATACTGCCTGAAATATACCGTGTGTAAACCCAGCCTTAAATCCATTACCACATTCCATATATAAGATAAGTGCCATATATGAAAAACCCACAGGGGAATTTAGGGGAAGATTTTTGTTTTTCTTCACATGAAGGTTACTTTGAAAATCTCCTGAACTCCCCTTCAGATTTGCAGAACTTCCCATAGAATTTATCCGGACGTTTTTATGCATGTAGCAATGACACGTCACTTTATTTGATATGAGATAGAAAAATGTAAATTTAGCAACTTCTTAGAAATGGAGCAAAGCATCAGCTTTCTTCCCAGTGGTGTCCCCAATACCATTAGAAAGATCTTCTTCCGTAAGGGCCAGTTCACTTTGAGCATGTTAGTTCTTTGAGCGGAGAAGAGAGGGAGTGGATGAGCGCGCGCCCTCTCCATTCACTTACAGCAGCACACTGAGCACGGCGGGATTCCGCGGCGAAAATCTCCGCTGCGGAATTCTGACGATCTTGCTCAGTGTAAACTGGCCCTAACTGCTTGTTCTTGATGAACCCAGCCTACACAAAAGTTTTAGGGCAGAGAGTTATCAGACATGGTGTAAAGTGAAACTGGCTCAGTTGCCCCTAGCAACCAATCAGATTCCACCATTCATTTTCCAAAGAGTCTGTGAGGAATGGATGGTGACATCTGATTGGTTGCTAGGGGCAACTGAGCTAGTTTCACTTAACACCATGTTTGATAAAACTCCCCCTTAGTGTGTACAAAAAGTGATTGATCAGCTGCAATTGTAGGATATAGATGAACGAATCTATCCATGTAATGTTCAAATTACCTGACCTATGGAGTGTACAGGGTGAATAGGCTGACTAACTCGTATGGCAAAACATAAACAACTCAATTGACCTTATGTATCCTACATGAACAGATTCAGGGCTTCATCAATGGCAATTCTTCAACCTGGACATGGCTACAGTTTATTCTCTTGAGCCTTGAACTTTCCAACCACTGAAGTGTATAGGGTAACTTGAGTGACCAACTAGTTTCCTTCATCAAAGACAAACCACAAACATCTCAACTCAATTGACCTAACGTATCCTAAGGGAGATCATGCAAGACTAAATGGACACAACTTGATCAATCATGACAAACCATTCCCGTCGCTTGTAGGAACCTGTGAAGCGGGTCCTGTATACTGTAGGTTCAGACGGAGAAGAGACATGTGTTACCCTTAGCGGCATCTCAACAATTCTACATGACACTCTTACTCCCCTTGTTTTTCTAAGTGAACCTATTGTTTTTCTCTCATTTTCCATCCTGCATGACGACCTTGTCTTCATCTCCCTAATTCCCAGAATGAGCTGTGACATTCACATCACTTGCATGGATAAGTAAATAGTATGTAAAAATATAATGAATGGCTACAGGGAGTTTACAAAACAAAAACGAAAACAAATGTATTTAATCGAGACGCAGGGTAGATAGAGCTGTGAGCAACATCTCGCACTAATAAACCCATCAGACAGTCAAGAACAAGTCATAGGCCGCAACCAAATGTGATCCAATCAGCATACCCTGAAGGTTATGAATCTCTATGCAGAGCTCATTATATGGATGACTTCACCGGACCTAAGGAATGCAAGAGCTGAGATTCTTTTTTATTTTTCATTTATCCACAGGGTCTGGTCTAGTAATGCAGCACTACAAGAAAATTCTGACCGGAATCAGTGTGCCCTTGGCCTTCTATGATGTCACGTGACTAAATACAGCAAGAAGACGTAATGTTCTGCCAGAGAATCGAAGGCCAGGCAGTGTCTTCAACTTTTCATGTAAATTATAGTATCAAAATATACATGAAGTACAGCACAGATTTAACACAGTGATGGACAGAGATAATGTACACACAGTAATGTCACTGTACCGAGATAATGTACACACAGTAATGTCACTGTACCGAGATAATAAACACAGGGATGTCACAGTACAGAGATAATACACAGCAATGTCACAGTACAGGGATAATACACAGTGATGGCCCCCTCTCCCCCTATGTTGTCCCCGTATAGATGGCACCCTCTCCCCCTATGTTGTCCCCTTATAGATGGCCCCCTCTCCCCTCTGTGCAAAGTAGATAAAAACTCACCTAACAACGCGCTCCCCCATCGAGGCTCTCTTCTCCTGCAGCTCTGTCTGGCCCCCAGATGATGCGCGGCTGCCTGGGGTGCCCCGTCGTATCCACAGCGCCGGGATACTCCAGGCAGCCGCGCATCAGCTGGGGGCCAGTTGGAGCTTGTCTCTTGTGACCACAAGCAAAACAATACTTGCTTTCAGAAGAGTGATGGGAGAGTGTGGTGCCGGGCCAGGTCTCCATGGTCTCCGCGCATCAGCCGTGGGCCAGACTAGCCTGCAGGAGAAGAGAGCTTCTATAACGGAGCGCATTGTTAGGTGAGTTGTGTTTTTTTTTTTTTTTGTTTTTCATCTGCTTTGCACAGAGGGGAGAGGGGGCCGTCTATAAGGGGACAACATAGGGGGAGAGTGGTAGCTACACCACTGAGTACAGGTGTAATAACCATAGTGATGTCACACTCTTGAGTGGGGCAGTCTGTAGCACCTACCTGTTCTACATCAGTTATCATTATTAAAGTGCCCTTAATAATAATAATAATAATAATAATAATAATAATACAGTTCCATTTGTCCTATCCACAGATACGCGGACAGTTTATCTGAATGTTAGAACATAAGTACAAGTAATGTCACCATAGTGGCCAATGATGACCTTTCATACATATAATAGGGCAAAGTATTTGTAATATTGTAGAATTTTCCTGTAATGGATGGCAGTGATGGATGAGGAACTATACTCATATATACCTAAAGATTAGGGGGAAGTGATAGCAAATTAAATACATGTCGGAAACACAGGAAATTCACATTGTTTTTGAACATATTCCAAGTTTTGACAAAAACTTTGATCTTGTTTTAAGAGAAGAAAAAGTCCCAGTAATTCTGAAAGTGTTCCGGGATAGTTCTTAAAGGCCCAGTACATGTTAGAACAATCTTTTCAATATAGTGCAGGGATACAATAAGACTAAGGGTGGTATTACACAAGCTGATGGGGGCCCGATAATATCTGTAAACGAGACAACGATCATCGGCTGATCATTGTATTTATTACACAGAGTGATAATCGGCCGAAGATTATGGTTCCGTGTAATAGTACCCTTAGATCCCAAAAGATACTTTGAAAACTTAGAACACTTTAGTTTGTTACTTAGACTTGACTTGACAGTGGGCTACTTATATAGAAAGGGCACATATCTAGACTCTTGGGTGCTCAGCTGTAGGGGGTTAGTTGAAGAAGTACCCGCATCCACAGCTATGATGATTTGCCTGATGACACAGAGTGACAGTGATTCAGGAACACAAGATCCACTTGGTTACCCCTAAGGAGACTTAGCCCTTGTAGCAGAGTTCTTGGCTGTAACTGCACTTATCTAACTGCTGTCTTCTTAAATCCTGTCGAGTTATCAGGATAATAAGATAAGATCGTCCTCCAGTGTATATAAGTGCTCCCCCATCTCTTGTAGCCTCACTGGTTGTTCACAAGTCCAACAGGCTAGGGTTGGCAAACAGAAAAAAACACTACTCTCTTCACTAGAACACAACTACTCCTGAACTACTCCCCATGTGCTCCACCACACCATATATATATATCCCTCATGGAGCTAGCTGATTGGGAAAAACACATTTTGTTACACAAAATAAAAAAGACAATAGGTCAAGGAACAGAGGAGAGCAAACTGTGACCAGGTTATTATCTAAAAATATACAGCTACTCAAAGGGGCTTTCCAGCTAAACATAATTGTATTACCATGAATGTCTGACTAGGTGGGGTCTGATCGCTGAGACCCCCACCAAGCCTACCACGCACCATGTTGTGCCAGTAATCATGATGTGCCAGTAATTCTTGTCACTATTTCATATGTTTTCCTATTTGCTTCTCCTGCCCATTTGTCTGCAGAGATACAATTTCCTCAGTAATTATTGCTGGACTTTCTGACAGTAATGAATCTGAGGTTCTTGCGGGACCCATCATTTGCTGGAAGTTTAATTAGTGGAAATTATTCGGCAGATATATTAAAAAGGAGGGAGGGGTTTGAATGGCCAGAGACAAGGGGGTAACTACAGTTACATAAGGTCTCCCCTGCCAGTGTTTATGGGGTTGGCCCATATCCTAACTTTTGTGAAAGGACCATCTTGTAAGGAGCGGCTGATAGTTTCACCCTTTAGGAGCACTCAGAGAATTTACAGATGTCTGTCATGACTGTACCTGATAGACCCTTGGTCTCCAGCTCTGGCTGTGGGCTATGGCCTTTGCAGCAGAAGTTACGTTTTTGCTTGTTGTTTGCATTTCACTGGTGTGAAGATGGTTGGATTCTATCTTAGCCTAATTGATCACATTCTGGTTAACGCCCTGCACCTTCTGGAGTGAATTTACCAGCACCTTAAAAGTTAACTTCTTGGCTTGCCAGTGATTGACAGCTCTATTCCTCTGTCTTAGTTCTTGTCTTTTTGCCCCAATCATATCTGAGACCGGGATTCCGCTTCGTTTAAGACTCAGTCATTCACTTTGCCTGCTACAGCATTACCTTGTGTGCCTCTGATCTAGCTATCCTAACTTGGTTTTCTGACTTTGGCTTGTGTCCCTGACTACGTGTTTGCCTTCTGATTTGGTCAGTATTTTGGTCCTCTAGTTTTATCTCTGTTTATTGCCCAGCATTTTTAGTACTAGTTTCTGCCTCTCCTGGTCTGACCCTAGCTTGCCAACCACCCACCATTGTGTATTTTTGTCCTTGTCTCATATTTGTCTTGTGTCCTGTAACACCTATTTAAGCGCAGAGAACGTCTACAGGTTGTCCTGTGTTGCTTAGGATACATTGAGACAAGTAGGCCGGGATAGTGGGTGTGGGACAGCATCAGGACTGCACTTGTCTCTGTGTCTGTGTGTACCTTGATCAGTCTTTACAATGTCCTTATTTTTCTTTACAGCAGGGTCACAAATGCAATATAGCATATAAGATAGTGTAGCATGACAGCTGGGACAATACAGAAGCAAGGATTGCCCATTAAAAAGTACCACTACATCTGAACGTATAACTTATAAACATACAATGAAGCAAGAATATTCAAGCAAACATTGGCCTATCTATCAGGTCTCTAGCGCTAAATCAGTACATACCTGATTGTTCCTAACATTTATGCTATATAGATGCCCCCTACATATTTCTGTCACTTATGTTAGTGACATCATCAGGGGAGATTGTTAGGTTGACAATAAAAGCTCAAAAAAAAAACCTGAACAAAAAAAACTATTGCTGAAAGAAGGTTTCTCTGAAAAAATGTTAATATAAGGAACATTAACCACATATGCAGAGGTTCTGCATCTTCCTTAGGAGCTTGTGCCAGCAAAGTGTCCAGTATTTCATCTATTGAGCCATCATATACAGGTATTCAGACACTGGAAGTACCCACTTTCTTACAAGTACCACCTAACCAGGTGTCTCCATCCCAGAGCATTTTTATCCTAAAAGGTGCTGTTCCTCTTCCTTATTTACCTTTCTTTAGATGGCATCATGTTGGCTGTTAACTTCTACTTTCTGATAGCCTCTTTGGGTTTACAGTGCATTACTACTGTGTAGTGTCCCACTACATGGTTCCATGGTAACTTTTGTGGTTGTCAGACTACCTCTCAGTACTTTGTTTGTTGTATTTTCATACTTCCATTTTTTTAATTTGTTATCAATCCTAGGATGCATCAAAGCAATATGTATATTGGCTGACAAGCTGCATAATGAAGGATAAAAAAAAAATCTCCATATTTAAAGCCTAATTTCATTGAAAACCAGAAAACTGACCGCCCAGTGAAGTACTGGTCACTGCTGGAGAAAGAAGATGTTATCCCACCGCAAAACTGCAAAACATAGTGCTAACTGCTTACAACTAGCATGGTCGCCACTACAAAAGAAGTGGCAAAATTATACAGAAGTTACATACTGCCTAAATACTGTATATACTGTATATACTCCCATTTTTAAACATTTAAACCTCACTTGTGCCATTTGCTTTGTTAAGCTGGTCCTACACATAAGACAGCTGTCTGCTAAGTCCCCTGATCCCCGACACACATACATGCTCCGCGTAGTTGTACATGCATAAGTTATGAACAGGGAGAGTGGGGAAAACAGCCTCTTGTCAAAGGAAACAGTTTAGATCCAACATCTGACATCTGCCTTCATCTGTACTCCTGTCCATGTTAGCTGGTGAACCTTGATAAAACTGGTGGGTTTAACTAACATAGGTCTAATATCAGCTATAAACTCACAGCAACACCCCAGTAACAGCCAACAGGTATGCCTGGGAGCAATTACCCTTTTCCCATGTAGAGACTTACCATTCATTCTAACTACAATTGTGTTTGATACAGCTACAAATACCAGAATAAAAGCTGTAATAAATATCAGGTCAGCGCATTTCACCAGATGCTTGGGTTCTTCAGGGGAATGTAACTTCAGAATGCCCAGAAAGGTTTGGCTCAGTGGGAATACGTTAGATGTAAAAGTCATGTCTTCAGCAGAGCCCTATCCAGCTGTGGCTCCATTATTTGATTCAGTATTTCCCTTTTGAAGCCCTTTTTGACTGGACATATTTATAATTTTGCATGCTAGTTTTTTTCTTCCCCACATTCTAAAAGCCATAACTTATAACTTGTTTTTTTAAGTAATTTTTTTCACAACTCCAATTTGGAATAACACCATACATTTTACCATAAAATATACTTGAAAAAATGGAGAAAAAATTATCTGTGACGTAAAATAAAGAAAAACAGCAATTTTGCAAATGGGGTGTTTACACTGTTCACCTTGCAGTAAAACTGATCTGTTTAAAGTAACCCTCAGTTTA
Source organism: Dendropsophus ebraccatus (assembly GCF_027789765.1). Classification (NCBI taxonomy): domain Eukaryota; kingdom Metazoa; phylum Chordata; class Amphibia; order Anura; family Hylidae; genus Dendropsophus; species Dendropsophus ebraccatus. The sequence continues at coordinate 47,249,495 of NC_091467.1, forward strand.
GGGCAATTACAATCATACCCAAATTTTGTATAGCTTTTGTTATGTTTAACTATATTTAAAAAAATGAAAAACTTTTTACCAAAAAAAATTCCTCAACTGTCATAGGCAATCGGTAGATTGCTAATACAGGTCCATGCAATGCTATAGCATTGAATGGATCAGTTAGATTGGTTCTCTGATAGCATAGTCTGGCTGAGCTAAACTTTATTAGCAAAGTCACTTCGGCAGCTATTGATCTGCAGAAGTAACTGATCGGTACCCCATCAATCACATTGTGGGGGTGCCGAACGGACACCCGACAGGGGCAGCACCTGTCATTTAGATATTTATATGCCAAAATCACTTTACCTAAATGGCTGAATGACTGACATCAGCAGGATTGCTGGCACCAGTCATTAGCAGCAGCTTCCAATATCCAAGACTCAGCATTGAAGTGAACAATCTTGACCTCTTTATTAGGTAACTAAAAAGAGCACATGATCACATGACATCACAGCAGGAAAGGAAAAAAGCATGAGAGGAAAAAATTACACGTTTCAAGTGTGATACGCACTGTTATTCATGGCTGTTTGGATATTGGAATTTAACTACAAAGATTTAAATGTAGACTTGTGAGTACCGTGAATATCAAGTGATGAGCTGCTTCTATATACACTTTGTATGCTAGCCTGGTAATTATTTGGGGATGACGGGAAGAGGTTAAACCTTAAACAAATAGTTAATTTTATATTTATGAGTAACAAGTACAAAGCAAAGGGGATGCTAAGACGCTAATGCCTTTCTGGAGACGAGAGCGGCGACAACAGATGTTTCCGTTAATATAAATATGAATTTTAATTAAGATATATGTAATTCTACAAGGAGATTGTCTCAGACGCGGGTGGCTAGGATGCCCTCAGGATTTACTGCTGAGATGTAACACAGTTACCAGGTGCACGTCTGATGAAAACAAATCACGCTCCTTCACCAATCTAACATCATCTCAGAACTTCATTAAAATCTACAAGCAGGGGGCAGCCTGATATTAAGTTGTTTTTTTTTCTTCACATTAATCGAATTAGGCAATGTTCACACTGAATTTTATGGACCAAAAGAGAGAAAAAAAAGGAACACAAAAATGGCTAAAGATAAAAAAAAATGGTGTTTGAATGTAGCCTTAGGACCAGTGTCACACTGAGAATTAGCGCTGATTCGTCACTGAAAATTCTGCCTAAAAATATAGTGCAAAGCCAAATCCCATTGAGTTCCAATGAAATTTGCGCTCTACTGTTCACATGGTGGAATTTCCGGCACTGAATTTTCCGTGGCAGATCCGCTTTCCGCCAGAAGAATTGACATTTCAATTCTTCTGCCAGAGGTGATTCCAGGTGGAACACTTTCCTCGCGGATTCAGTGCGGAATTCCGTGAGAACTGTGCAGGAACACTTTCCTCGCTGATTCCTCAGTGTGAACTGGCCCTTAATATGATGGTAATTTATAGGGTAAAGCTTGTTTTGTAGACTGCCACGTGTTCCCTGGTCTGTAGTAGAAGCAACCCCTGGTAAATCACCCCTAGAAGTCATTTCGTATCTGGTTACATAAATATATAATTCTTTCTTCCTCTCTTGCCTGATAGAACTTGGCGGAGATCTTGCGGCACAGGCGTTGAGCGTACGTTTCCAAAAACACCATAACAAACAAGATACAGTAGATGACAATAGTTAATGTAATGACTGAAGGATCTGGAGGACTTGGGGGTTGTCTACAATGGTCAGTGAAGAAGCTGATATTCAGCAGGTGTATTGTATCAGTTCCGGTGATTTCTCTACGAGGAAATGGCTGCAGATAAAGAACACATGATCAGAACAGACACATCATTATGATAATTAAGCACCAGTGGACTAAGAGGAAAATGTGACTTTAAGGGTATATTCACACGAACGGGCTCGCAGCGAGATTCTCGCTGCGAGCCCGGCAGGTCCTGGCAGTTCCCATACACTACATACTTGCTGCGGTCTAAACGACCGCAGCGAGTATGTTATTCTGCCGCCCTTAACCCGTTCTGCTCCCGGCCGGCTCCCCCGCTGTAAGCATACTTTACCTGTCCTTGCTGCACGGGTCCGGCGTCCTGCTCTCCCGTCCAGCCAATCAGTGGCTGCAGCTGGGCAACACACTGATTGGCCGGACGCGGAATTCTGCCACAGAATGAGGCTAGTTTTACTCCATGTGAACTGGCCCTTATATGTAATCCAGATAGGAGCAACAAAACAGAAGGGGTCGGTGTATAACATTTCCTATCAGTATGAACTTTGCAATACTTCATTCCTACAGGAAACTGAACACTTGTTACCATATTCCCCCACATATTACAGTTAATTGCTGGGGGCCCTTGGTCAACCTATTGTCTGGGGATTCCAACACAATAACAATAACTAATGCAGTGACGGAGGGATATGGAGGCCTTGTTGGGTGGCTACATTGGTTAGGAAAGAGATCATACTTACATCAACACTGATTACTTTTTTATTTCCCAAAAAGTCCTGCAAAAAAAAAAAAAAAACACACTATCAGAACAAACCCATCATTATGACTGCTAAGCACTAGGTAGATTATTAGGAGAATGGGAATATAAAAGGGTTCAGATACTCTTAGGAGTATCCTATGCTGCTGGACCCTTATCTGTAATTCACATCAGAGCAACTAAACAGATGTCAGTGCATAACATAGATAGACTATGAATCAGGGGCGTAGCTAATGACTCCTGGGCCCTGGTGCGAGAGGTCAACTTGGGCCCCCCCCTTCCTCGACCAAGTGATGCTATTGGTATATGTGTATATATATATATATATATATATATATATATATATATATACACCTAGACAGATATTACGAATAACGATCTTAAGATAGGAAGAGAAAATATTATCACCACACATATTACCGCCATATTGTTACTGACCAAATCCTGTATACTAAGACCAATAAAACATAGTACCAGATAGCAAGTAACAAATAATTCCACCACATACTGACTAACACCACCACTGCTACTGACTAACACCACCACATACTGACTAACACCACCACATACTGACTAACACCTCCGCTGCTACTGACTAACACCACCACATACTGACTAACACCACCACATACTGACTAACACCAATGCTGCTACTAACACCACCACCTACTAACACCACCGCTGCTACTGAATAACATCCACTGTACACGTATCACCGCATCCAGTCATATAGAGGTGGACGCAGCTCCACACAGGCTCTAGACACCATATACATTAAAGTGCAGTTACATCAGGTGACTCACAGGGGACGTCTTCTCTGATCGGAGTTCTTCCCTCTTCATCTTCTTCTCCATCTGCTCTCGGCCATTATGAGAACTTCTCCGAGCCACGAATCCACAGAATCGGCCAGACAGACATATTAGACTCCTCACTCTGACACCATCGTAATCTCTCTACAAACTGCACATTTGTATTGGCCTCATTTAGTGGGTAACCCTGACACTATGTGACCTCCTTATAGTGTATGCCCTATATGTAGCCTCCTTATAGATGGTCCCCACTCTGTGTATCCCCCCTTATAGTATATGCCTCCTACTATGTAGCCTCCTTATAGATGCCCCCTCTGTGTATCCCCCCTTATAGTATATGCCTCCTACTATGTAGCCTCCTTATTGATGCCCCCTCTGTGTATCCCCCCTTATAGTATATGCCTCCTACTATGTAGCCTCCTTATAGATGCCCCCTCTGTATATCCCCTCTTATAGAAAGCCCCCTCTCCCCCTATGTTGCCCCCCTTATAGATGCCCCCTCCTTATAGATGGCCCCTTCCCCCCCTTATATATTGCCCCCTTATAGATAGCCCCCTCTCCCACCTTCCTATAGATGGCCCCCTCTCCTATAGATGGCCCCTTCCCCCCTTATAGATGGCCCCCTCTGTTATAGATGGCCCCTTTCCCCCCTTATAGATGGCCCACTCTCCCCTCTCCTTATATAGATGGTCCCCTCTCCCCCCCCTTATAGATGGTCCTCTCTCCCCCCCCTTATAGATGGTCCCCCTCCCTTATAGATGGTCCCCCTCTCCCCCCCTTATAGATGGCCCCCCTCTTCCCTCCCTTATAGATGATCCCCCTCTTTCCCCCCTTATATATGATTCCCCCCTTCCCCCCCTTATAGATGGTTCCCTCTCCCCCCCTTATAGATAGTCCCCCTCTTCCCCCCCTTATAGATGGTTCCCTCCCCCCCTATAGATGGTCCCACTCTTCCCCCCTTATAGATGGTCTCCTCCCCCCCCTCCCTATAGATGGTCCCCCTCTTCCCCCCCCTTATAGATGGTCCCCCTCTTCCCCCCCCTTATAGATGATCCCCCTCCCCCCTTATAGATACCCCCCCTCTAGAAGGTCCCCCTCTCTTGCCCCCCTTTATAGATGGCCACCTCTCCCCCCTCCTTTATAAATGGCCCCTTCCCTCCTATAGATAGCCCCCTCTTTCCTTTATTAAAACAAATAAAAATAAATAAAAAAAACACACACAACTCACCTAACAACGCGCTCCCCCGGCGATCCTCTTCTTCTTCAGCCTCCGTCTGCCCCGGATCATGCGCTGCTGCCGGGGGTGTCGCGTCCTATCCCCGGCAGCGCGCGCATCATAGAGTTCCCTGTGCTGGAACCTCCAGCACAGGGAGCGCACATTAGAGACGCTCTGTGAACTCTATGATGCGTGCGCTGCCGGGGATAGGACGCAACACCCCCGGTAGCAGCGCATGATCCGGGGCAGACGGAGGCGGCCTCTTGTGACCGCAAGCAACACAATGCTTGCGGTCACAAGAGTGATTGATGAGGGGGGGGGGCTTCAGGGGCCCAGCGGGCCCCGCGGGCCCCCCCTTGTGGCGGGCCGGGTCGCAGCGGCGACTGCTGCGACCCTGGTAGTTACGCCACTGCTATGAATATAAACTTTACAAAACTTCTCCTCCAGGGGCACTATGGGAAAATGAACGCTTGTTGCCATACTCCCCCACGGATTACAGTTAGTGCATAACATTCCATATTTTCCAGCGTATAAGACGACTAGGCGTATAAGACGACTTCTAGAAAGATTTTCAGGGGTTCGCATTATACGCTGGAAAATGTTAACCCCTGCCTGACCGCAGCAGTGTTTAATAGCTAGAGCGGGTTAACTGAAGTTGAAAAAAACAACAACAACAATCAACTCACCTGTCACCTTATCACAGCAGCCACGCGTCTCCAATCACGTTCCTTGAAGCTCTCTCAACATCCGAGCGTCTCATCAGAGATGCTCAGAGACGCCCGACTGCCAGGAGAGCTTCGGGAGAATGACAGAGGCTTTGGGGACTTGTGGCGTCTCTGATCTTCTCCGATGAGACGCTCGGCTGCTGAGCGAGCTTTGGGACCTCCAACGCAGGCAGTGTCTCTGCATCACACTGCCTGCGCCGGAAACATGACGGGAGACGCGCGACTTCCGGGAACGGGTGACAGGTGAGTGAAATCCTTTGTATTTTTATAGCGGTCGACGCATACGGTGGGGATGTGGACGTTTTTGAGCTCTCCACCATATGCGGCAACCATACCCGACGTATAAGACTACCACCGATTTCTGAGAAAATTTTTCAGGATTAAAAAGTCGTCTTATGTGCCAGAAAATACGGTAGATAGCCTATCAATATGGACTGTCAATACTTCATTCCTCCTGTAGTGGCACTATGGAGAACTGGACAGTTGTTCCCCCACAGATTACAGCTAATTGCTGGAGGCCCATGGTCAGCTTATTGTCTTGGGACCGCTTCAACACAATAGATGATAATAACTAATGCAGTGACAGAGGGATCTGGAGGACTTGTGGGTTGTCTACAGTGGCAGAGGAAGAAGATTATGTTTAATTGGTGTCTTACTGTTATTTTTTTTATTGCTTCTCCTGGAGTGACCTGCATACAAAGAACACATGATCAGAATAATATAGAGAATGTGAATATAAAACACATGATCAGAATAATATAGAGAATGTAAATATAAAAAGGGTTCAGAATCATTAGGGAGAATCTTATTTAGGGCCCTTATCTGTTATCCAGATCAAAGAGTAACTAAACAGAAGGGATGGGACGGGGTAGACCCAGACAGTGAACCCTGAAGTCGTCCCGTCCCTGTGTCCCTGCCTATTTGCCTTGAACAGTCCTAAGTGACTGCGGACAACTACGGAGACAGTCCCTCACCAACGACAATGTGAGACATAAAACAAGGACAAGACAAACAAACACAAAGAAATTAAACAGGCTGAGGTCAAAGCCAAACAAAATCAGAATCCAAGTAGTGAGGTCAAAAGTACAATAAGTCAGGTAACCATGTTAAGCAAAGGTACATGGGAAACTCTAGCACGCTTAACAAAAAAAACTAATTGCTAGCAAAATGTTAACAGACCAGAGACCCAGAACACAGAAAAAGAGTAAGTGGAAATACAAAGGGGGAGATTTATCAAACTGGTGTAAAGTAGAACTGGCTCAGTTGCCCCTAGCAACCAATCAGATTCCACCTTTCATTTTTCAAAGAATCTGTGAGGAATGAAAGATGGAGTCTGATTGGTTGCAAGGGGCAACCAAGAAAATTCTACTTTACACCAGTTTGATAAATCTCCCCCAAAGTGTCAATCACAGAGGTTAAAGGGCATGTCACCTAAATTTTCTTTTATTGATTAGAGTCTAAAACAAAAAGTTGTTATTTTCTTCACTGTACGGTAATTCACTTAAATACATGCATACAGTCTAGAGATGTGGTCAAGAAAATGACTAATGCAGTCAGAGAGAAGTTATTTGCCTACAATGCATCGGCACCATTTTGTGAGCAGTGCGAGGGGGGAGGGTATACTTTAAGAACAACCTGGAGTCCATACTCTTAATCTACCCATGGTGTGTAGGGCTGGTAATACCCACCTTTCTATTTGATTTTTCCAGGACAAATCTTCAAAGTTTTAGATTTTCTGAATCATCAAATTATTGGGAGATTCGAAATTAACTCAATGCATGCCAATTCAATGGACTCATCTCTAGTTTTCATTTAAAAAATTCCTACTCTACAAAAGATCCCGCATTACAATATATAAATCCCTTAGATTACCCACCACCATCACTGATACTTACATAGGCATGATAATTCATATTAAACGTCACATGCATAGCTGGCAGATTTTCCACCCACTTGCCAATCTCCACGGCAAGATGGAAGACAATGTGGTCCATGTATATGATGAGCAAAGAAAATAGAGCATAGACCAAGATGACCAGAAGACGAAACAAGATGGAGCTGAACTCTTTTGCTGACATCTTAAATCCTGTTGCTTTGATTAACCCTAGTGAGGAGCCTTTATTCAGATCTTTAATATTATATTTCGGGGCCATCTCCACCAGTTGGCTTGTAATATATTTGTTGTCAAACCTTATGTCCGTCAGATAGTTTCTTAAGTACCAGGTGGAGCTGAAGAGCACATACAGGATACAACATCCAGTGAAAACCCTATTTGACAGAAGGGTGAAGTCTTTAAAAATTATTTCTACAGTCTCAAAGTCCTTCTTCATGCTATTGGTTATGTTGGCTATTTGATTTGTAATCTCATTAGTATTTATATTCACTGAAAAATTTACCTCCAGAGGAGTTTTAAACTGGACTTGTGCCATCACATCTGTGGTCTTTTTAATCATGTTCTTTAATTCACCCGTCATATTTTGGAAGGTGCGGGTGGAATCTAAGATCCTTTCTGCAGAGTGTTGGGAAATGCATCTAATGATGAGGAAAATATTCTTGAGGTTTCTAAATATATTCGGGAGGATTTCAACAGCCACGAACATAAAGCAGGTGGACAACAGCAGCCGGCGACCTTGCTTGGTTCCTAGGGTTGGGATGATCATAGTCAAGATGCAACGAACTGGGTGGATAAGAACAAGGACAATGCATATAATGATGGCTGTAGTTAGGGCCAAGACGAAGTAGAAGGATGACCCATACTGTAAGGACTGAGATAACCATATGTAAAGTAAAGTCCCAATGATGGATGAAAAGACAGAGCACAAAATAAAAAGTAATAGGATTTGCTTCCAATCTTTGGGAACCGGATTAGAACATGCAGCTGAGAGCTCCTGAAACCAGTCCTGTACTCTTACGTAAATCTTCTGAAAGTTCTTCCAGCATGGTGATCTAAAAATGAGAAGGAACATAGATTGAAATAAGAAACATCTAGCAAACCTGGACAGACAAGAGAACGAGGGCATATGCAAGGAGTATTCTGGGGTTGGAAAACTTATGTATTGCAGCAGTTATATAGAAAATAATAAGGAGCCTATTCTTACCTCACCTCTCTCCCTGGTGTCCTCCTACAGCATCATCCTGCTGAAGGATACCAACACCATTTCCGAGATGGACTTATCTTACAGTGACAGCCCGCTCAGCCAATCACTGGCTGTGCAAAAAAAGAGCCTGTGGAGTCTCAAAACACAGGACTAGCCATATATCCCTCCGGGAAGGGCTCAGCCAAGGGGCGGCTCCTTTAGGGAAACTACCATATTAAGCGGCCCTATAAGTCGATGTAATGACAATGAAAAGACCAAGGCCAGGTATCCATCCACAGACAGCTGTGTTGCCACTCATCAGTGTGGAGCAGGATTCTGGTTAGGTGGGAGCAATGCCTAGTAGAGCCATAAGAGAAACAGATCACTGATCTCAGGGAGACCACTTGCTTTAGCACTGGCCCATCTCAGTCATTGACAGGCTGTCACTGCCAAGACAAGTCTGCTTCAGAAGTGGCAGCAGGATTGTACAGTACTCCTTTAAGAGACAGACCATGTGGCTGCAATGGGGCCCAGACAGAGGGGGCCCAGCCCTGGTTGCTTTTGCTAGTGGAACAGTAATGGTAAAGGGTAAATAAAGTTTCTTTCCTGGATGGCAAAATCAGATGCCATCCAGATATCTTTTCACTGCCGTTACGGTGCCATTTAGGTTAAGATGGCCAATAAGCCATCGAGACTTCTCCTAAAACCTTTAATTAGAGCTTGCAGCAATTTTTGAGCATCGTAAGATAATTCTTCGTAAAGTGGCTTGTAAATGGGTTTCTTTACCATTTTGCACACACAGTGTATGTAAGCCCTTTACCAATGTTGAATGTCCAGGGACTGTGTCCAATTTTGATGGTACTTCATCTTGTATGGAATGAAACACATTAGGTGACCGTTTGAGGCCAGCGCTGAACCTTTAGTGCATACTTGCCAACATTTAAAAAGCGAACATAGGCCTCACCCCCGTTACAGTCCATAAATGCCGGTGAATTGCCTACTTAGGGGAGGGGCTTAAATAAACCCCACCACTTTTATAGCCTCTTAAGCAGAACTTTCCTGCCAAAATCAAATCTGTTGGCAAGTATGTTGGTGGGTCCCTCAAGGAAGTGGCTTGCACATTACAATAATCCATTTATATCTGTAAGGGCCCATACATCCCACAAATTAGCCTCTCTTGAATGCAGTAGTGTGGGACACCAGAAAACGCCAACATTATAAAATGGCACATGGCAGGTGTGAGCTCCTCACAGTTGTCCTTTGCTTTCACTTCTGGTTTCATTCTAGTATCACGTGCTGCTAATGCCTCCAAGTCCCGTGATTTCTTACTTCTCATGAAGCACTGCCTCCATTATCCCCTACCTGCTCTCAGTCGCACTGCACTGTGATCATCTTTCTTTCTCTCAGTTTCTGGCAGCCTCTCTTGTTTTGGGCTGTCCTCCTGGGTGCTGGTGAAAACCAGGAGCTCCTTAGACCCCACTCCTCGGGGAAGGAATGCCATTACTCCTTGGTGATCCAGGGGATCCACCTCCTTGTGCTTCGACCATCGATTACAACAGTACATTACAAAGCTAAATAACTTATAATCTCCAAGACTATACAGATTCAAATCCTTTAGTCTTCCCTGATATGTTTTATGCCTCACAGCCTCTGCCTGCCTATTTTAACAATATCCTTTTTGTAGGTAAGGTCTCCAGAACTGGACAGAGTATTCCAGCTGTGAGGTCACTAGAGCTCTATACAGCGGGATCACAATCTCCCTGTTCCTACTGGTTATACCTCTAGCTATACAGCCCAGAATACAATTTGCTTTTCCTACCACCTAGCTGCACTGGTGACTTATTTTAAGGCTGTCAGAACCCCTAAATCCTTATCTTCTGAAGTCTTTGCCAACATAGATCTGCCGATATGATACTCAGATAGAGGATTCCTCTTCCCCAAGTGCATTATTTTACATTTAGAAACATTGTACTGCAGTTTTGATCTACCAGAGGGGATTCTGCTATGAGGCAGAACGAGGGTTCCACCTCAGGCGCCGATTCTTGGGTCCATAGGGGGCGGCATAATCCTGCCCTGTTTAGTAAATTTAGTAAATTAATCTGACTTAGCTGAATGACAGGGCCCAGCAGACTATACTCTGCATGCTAGCTTGGTGAACTCTGCAAGGCCTGCTGCCTCCTTCCTCCCCATAATACATGTTGGACAGGAGGGGAATAAAAACAAACATGACAGGTCGGCCTCCCTTCTGCAGCGGTGAGTTACTGGATCACGTTTAAAAAAGGACCTGTCACCCCCCATGCCGGGGTGACAGGCTCCCGACCCCCAGTTAGATCCCCTTATACGTACCTCATCCCGCCGAGTCCCGCTGCCGAAGCCGGTCCCGGGACGGAGATATCCCGGTCAGAGGCCGGCGCATGCGCTCTGGAGAGAGGTCCGGCGTCCATAGAGAATGAATGGAGCCGGACTCATCTCTGCAGCGCGAGCGCGGCTCCATTCATTCTCTAAGGACGCCGGACCTCTCTCCAGAGCGCGCATGCCGGCTTCTGACCAGGATATCTCCGTCCTGGGACCGGCTCCGGCAGCGGGACTCGGCGACATGAGGTACGTATAAGGGGATCTAACTGGGGGTCTGGAGCCTGTCACCCCGGCACGGAGGGGGTGACAGGTCTCCTTTAATGATCCCCAACCCCAAGGCCTGAACACTTCTGGCACATCACTCACATTATTGCGTTTTGCACCTATTTGCACAAAATCACAGTAAAATTGTTGGGTGAGTGATGTGCAGGGCTGAGAAGACAACTCAAAGGGGTTGAACAAACTCTGTTTAGCTACCTGCAAGGACCATGAAATGACCTTCCTAAAAATGTTATCAGGTCCTTGCAGGTAGCATACAGAAGAAATGTACATACAGCATACACAAGACAGCATGTGAGGAAGGAGGTAATGGGGGAAGGGTAGAGGTTGGGAAACAAGTTCATGGTGGACAGTATGGAGGGACCACTATAGGTTAAACAAGGGGCCATAGGGAGCTCTATACTATATATATGTATGAGAAGGGACTAGTGGGAGCAGTATCTGTGGTCACAGTATATAGAGAGCATTATACGTGGCAGCATATGTAGGGTGGAGGCATGGTAGCAGTATATGGGGAAGAGGTCTTTTAGGCTAACAATGTTATTGGGCAACTGAGACTTTCAGCATTAGTGGGTCACTCTATGCCAGCACCTGAAACCAATAAGTGTGTAGTGCATACACTTCTGATATACAATTCCATATGCAATAAATTCACTTCTGCTGTATAGTTATGTGTGTAATATATGCACTGCTGCGGTATAGTTCTGCATGCAATATATTTACTGTTGGTGTATAGTCATGTATGCAATATGTTCACTTCAGGTATATAGTTATGTTTGCCGTGAAGGGGGGAAGGCGCAGTTTAAATTTTTGCATCAGGCAGCAGAAAACCTAGAATCCGCCCAGAGGAAAGCCATGCTCGATCAAATTTTTGATTCTTAGGTAATCCATTATCTTTATCTAGAAGTGTTTCCATAATTTTAACTACTACAAATGTTAAGCTAACCGGCCTGTAGTTACTGGGCTCTTCTCTACTACCCTTCTCGCGAATGGATATAACATTGGCCATCCGCCAATCATCAGAAACATCTCCTCTTGGGAGAGATTGGTTGCAGATCTGTCTATACTTCGTAGGTGGAAAAACTTGCAAAATTGGCAGTGTGTCAAATACTTTTTTTCCAAACTGTAGATAGATATGAAACAGATAGATAGATAGATAGATAGATAGAAAATAGACAGATAAATATGAGATAGATAGATAGATAGATAGATAGATAGATAGATAGATAGATACATATGTATACTGACACTATAAATGTTCTTTCTGCTTTTCAAAAAAACAACATCCAAAAAGAACCAAAAATCAAACAAAAGTTCATATGTGCTCTATTCCATTATACTCTTCACGGCCATCATCTCGCTGCCTACTGATTGCAATTCATAAGAGAACATCCTCTCTCTGTAATCTGGTACAGTATTCACACTTCACTTGTGCCAAGATATATTGCTTAATGTCTCTATTGCACTGTTATTATTGCACTCATATATTTTCTTATTGCACATGTAGTTATTGCACTTACTTTTTTGTTTTTTTTTGCTGAAAAGAATGTCAATCAAAGGAGAGGCGGGACCATGGACAATATAAAAGGAGCCTGAAGAACAGAAGCCAGTGTGCGGCCATCATCAGAGCTGTCCAAAAGTGAATCCATCTGAGACAGAGCGAAACTAGCCCCTGAAGATTTACCGCATAAGAAACGCGTAGGGCTATTAACAAATACGACTGAATGGACTCCAACAAAAAATTTGGGATTTTTTATATTTTTTATGAAATGTTTGCATTTGAAAAATGAATTTATGCAACACATATATAAAAAAGACATATAACAAAAGATGGACTGTGCACCTTATTAAAATAATTGTTGCAATGATAAAAGAGGTTATGTGCAATACTAAATAAAAAAAAAGTAAGTGCAATAACTACATGTGCAATAAGAAAATATATAAGAGTGCAATAATAACAGTGCAATAGAGACATTAAAGTGTCACTGTCGTGAAATTTTTTTGCAGAAATCAATAGTCCAGGCGATTTTAAGAAACTTTGTAATTGGGTTTATTATCAGAAAAATGCATTTTTATCATGAAAAAGCAGTTTGAAGCTCTCCCCCCTGTCTTCATTGTTCTCCTATGGAGAGAGCTAAACAAAAGACCAAAACAGGACAACAAAGAGTTAATCTACAAATATCTCACCCGTTATCTTCTTGGACAGTCACCAGTGACCTGTCTGAGCTCAGATTACAGCTGTCACCCAGCTCAGTGCCTGTAATCCTCTGTTATCTGCTTTCTGCTGCCGGCTAACTCCCTCCTTCCTCCTCCCCCCTCCCCTCTCCCTAGAACAGACAGGGGACGACTCCTGCAACAAGTCACAATTTTCAGATTTTTTGGAGTGGATGAAAAAGAGGAAGGAGGGGGGGGGACCTGGGAAAAGGCTTTTTACATGCAGATAATGGCAGATTTGGCTAATAAACCCAATTACAAAGTTTCTTAAAATCGCCTGGACTATTGATTTCTGCAAAAAAAAAAAAATACGACAGTGACTCTTTAACCTCTTAAGGACCCATGACGTACCGGCACGTCATGGATCACTGTCACTTAAGGACCCATGACGTACCGGTACGTCGGCCCTTTAAACGGGCGCCGCGCGAAATCGCGCGGCGCTCCGGTGAAGATGGCTGCTGATTCTATCAGCAGCCATGTTCCTGTGTCACGTAGGGGGCAGTTTCCCTGCCCCCCCGTGACGCCGATAGCTGTAATTGGCCGATGACTTCTCATCGGCCAATCATAGCAATGTACTTTGTTTCCGGGACCGGACCCCGGAATTCAGCGGTGATTGGTGCTGTCCGAGACAGCACCAATCACTGCTGTGCCCGGGCGTCACCTGCCCGTGGATCCGGCCCCCTGATCGCCCGTGATTGGCCGGTAACCACCGGCCGGCCATTCATGGGCGATCGTTACTACTACTCCCATCATCTCCTTCTCAGCTCGCCGATTCCGGCGAGCAGAGAAGGAGATGATGGGAGTACTGTGCAGTGAGCCCGGCGCCCGGTGCATACCTGGTGTGTGCCGGGCGCCGGGTGCCTCCTCCCGCGTACTGCCTCCTCCTCCTCTGGCCCCCTCGTGCTGCCGCCAATAACAGGGAGATCAGCAGCCTCTGATCTCCCTGTGCTCTCTCCCGCTCCTCCCCGGTACCTCCTCTTCTTCCCCGCCGCCGCTCCATGCTGCCCCCGCTTCCTCCTCCTCCCCGTTAGCCGCTCCATGCTGCCCCCGCTTCCTCCTCCTCCCCGTTAGCCGCTCCATGCTTCCTCCTTCTCCCTCATGCCGCCGATCCATCCCTCTCTCCCTGTGCCCTGCTGGCACCCACCATCCCACCCTCCCTGCTGGCACTCTCCCACCCTCCCTCCCTGCTGGCACTCTCCCACCCTCCCTCCCTGCTGGCACTCTCCCTCCCTGCTGGCACTCTCCCTCCCTGCTGGCACTCTCCCACCCTCCCTCCCTGCTGGCACTCTCCCACCCTCCCTCCCTGCTGGCACTCTCCCACCCTGCTGGCACTCTCCCACCCTCCCTCCCTGCTGGCACTCTCCCACCCTCCCTCCCTGCTGGCACTCTCCCACCCTCCCTCCCTGCTGGCACTCTCCCACCTTCCCTCCCTGCTGGCACCCACCCTCCCTGCTGGCACCCACCATCCCACCCTCCCCTCCCTGCTGGCACCCTCCCACCCCTGCTGGCACCCTCCCACCCTCCCCTCCCTGCTGGCACCCTCCCCTCCCTGCTGGCACCCTCCCACCCTCCCCTCCCTGCTGGCACCCTCCCCTCCCTGCTGGCACCCTCCCACCCTCCCCTCCCTGCTGGCACCCACCCTCCCTCCCTCTCTCCCTGTGCCCTGCTGGCACCCACCATCCCACCCTCCCTCCCTGCTGGCACCCACCATCCCACCCTCCCTGCTGGCACCCACCATCCCTGCTGGCACCCACCATTACACCCTCCCTCCCTGCTGGCACCCACGCTCCCACCCTCCCTCCCTGCAGGCACCCACGCTCCCACCCTCCCTCCCTGCTGGCACCCACGCTCCCACCCTCCCTCCCTGCTGGCACCCACGCTCCCACCCTCCCTCCCTGCTGGCACCCACGCTCCCACCCTCCCTCCCTGCTGGCACCCACGCTCCCACCCTCCCTCCCTGCAGGCACCCACGCACCCACCCTCCCTCCCTGCAGGCACCCACGCACCCTCCCTCCCTGCTGGCACCCACGCTCCCACCCTCCCTCCCTGCTGGCACCCACGCTCCCACCCTCCCTCCCTGCTGGCACCCACCATCCCTCCCGGCACCCACCATCCCTCCCTCCTTGCTGGCACCCACCCACCTACCAACCCACCCTCCCTGCTGCCACCCACCCTCCTGCCACCCTCTCCCCTCTCTGCTGCCACCCTCTCGTCTTACCCTCTCCCCTCCCCTGCCATCCTCTGTCCTGCCGCTACCCTTTCCTCTCCCCTCTGTCCTGCCACCCTTTCCTCTTACCCTCGCCTCTTACCCTCTCCCCTTCACTGCCACCCTCTCCCCGCCCCTGCCACCCTCTGTCCTGCCGCTACCGTTTCCTCTCCCCTCCGTCCTGCCGCCCCTCTCCTGCCACCCTCTCCCCTTCTCTGCTACCACCCTCTCCTCTTACCCTTTCTCCTCCGTCCTGCCGCCCCTCTCCTGCAACCCTCTCCTCTTCTGCCACCCTCTGCCCTTTGCTGTTTTTTTTTCTTTAGTGTAAATTTCTTTCTTTTTTCTGCGTCCCCCCCCCCCTTCTCCCGGTGTGCCTGCCAAGTAAAAAAAATGTAAAGTAAAAAAATAAAATAAAATAAAAATGTAAAAACAGTACATAAAACACACACACACTTTCACGTGTAGAAGCATAACACTTACACACCCCTCTAAGGGTGCCTTCACACACTCCAGATCCGCAGCGGATCCAGTGTTAGTTCATCCCTATGAGAATACATACACGCAGTGGGCTTGACATCCTGCTGCGTGTATGTAAGTTCACCCCCCGCTGCCCGGAGCATACATCATCTGTTCCCCGCTCCAGCTTGCTTCGGAGGTTCTCGGCAGGATGTCCTGCTCAGCCAATCTGTGGTTGCGGCGGGGCAGCACACTGATTTGCTGCGCGGAATGAGCAGACACCGTGAGCCCTGAAGCAAGCCGTAGCAGGGAGGAGGTGATGTATACTCCGGCCAGCAGGGGGGTTAACTTACTTACACGCAGCGGGATGTCAAGCCCAACCCCAACGAACCACAGATTCCTGAGTTTGTTGGGGTCACTTGTGGGGGGTTTACAATGTTTTGGCAGCACGGGGGCTCTGCGAACCCTTCGACCTCCATTCTGGCCAAATCCAGCTTCCAAAATCCAAATTGCGCTCCTTCCCTTTGGAGGCTTTCCGTGCACAGACTTTGTACTTTGTTTCCACATATGGGGTACTCCTGTAATCGGGGGAAATTGCTCTACATTTTTAGTGGTTTATTTTTTCTTTTAACCCCTTGTGAACATGAAAAATTCAAAGTTACATCAATGTTTTAGTGTAAAAAATTAAATTTTTCATTTTGACGTCACATTGTTCCACAATTCTGCCCGTCACCAGTGGGGTCCATATGCTCACTATACCCCTTGTTAGATTCCTTGTGGGGTGTAGTTTCCATAATGGGGTCACTTGTCGGGGGTTTCTACTGTTCTGGCAGCACAGGAGCTTTGTAATTGCGACATGGCCTCCATCCTCCATTCCAGCCTCTAAATGGCGCTCTGTCCCTTTGGTGGCTTGCCCTGTGCCCATATGGCACATTATGTCCACATGTGGGGTATTTTCGTAGTCAGGGGAAATTACCCTACACGCTTTGCGTTTATTTTCTTTTTTAACCCCTTGTGGAAATGGAAAAAAAATCAAGGCTAGACCAACTTTTAGTGTAATTTTTTTAAAAATTTTACTCTAAATCATTGATCTTGTCTTTTTTTTTCATTTTCACAAGGGGCTAAAAGATAAAAAAAAACACAAAATGTGTAGAGCAATTTCCCCTGAGTACGGAAATACCCCACATGTGGACATAAAGCGCCATGCGGGTGCAGGGTAAGCCTCCAAAGGGAAGGAGCGCCATTTGTTTTTTTTAGGCTGGATTAGATTTTAAGGGGCCATGTTGCATTTAAAAGGCCCCTGTGTTGCCAAGACAGTTGAAACCCCCTACAAGTGACCCCATTATGGAAACTACACCCCTCAAGGAATGTAACAAGGGGTGTAGTGAGCATATGGACCCCACTGGTGACGGGCACAAATGTGGAACAATGTGGCGTGAAAATGAAATATTACATTTTTTACACTATAATGTTGGTCTAGCCTTGAATTTATCATTTTCACAAGGGGTTAAAAGAGAAAATAAACACACAATGTGTAGAGCAATTTCCCCCGAGTCCGTAAATACCCCACATGTGGACATAAAGCGCCATGCGGGTGCAGGGTAAGCCTCCGAAGGGAAGGAGCGCCATTTGGATTTTGGAGGTTGGATTTGGCTAGAATGGATGATGAACTCCATGTCGCATTTACAGAGCCCTCGTGCTGCCAAGACACTGGAAACCCCCCACAAGTGACCCCATTCTGGAAACTGCACCCCTCAAGGAATCTAACAAGGGGTGCAATGAGGATATGGACCCCTTGATGACGGGCACATTTGTGCCGTGAAAGTGAAAAAATGAAAATTTTTACTTTCTCGTCACATTTTTCCACATTTGTGCCCGTCACCAGTGGGGTCCATGTGCTCACTGCACCCCTTGTTAGATTCCTTGAGGGGTGTAGTTTCCAGAATGGGGTCACTTGTGGGGGGTTTCCAGTGTCTTGGCAGCACGAGGGCTCTGTAAATGCGACATGGCCCTTGAAATCCATTCTAGTGAAATCCAGCTTCCAAAAGCCAATTGGCGCTCCTTCCCTTTGGAGGCTCGTCCTGCGCCCCCTTGGCACTTTATGTCCACATGTGGGGTATTTCCGTACTCGGCAGAAACTGCGCTACATGGTTTGTGGTTTTTTTTTCCTTTTATCCCTTTGTGAAAATGAAAAATTGAAGGCTAGAACAACGTTTTAGTGTAAAAAATACTTTTGTCCTTTTTCACGCCATATTGTTGGGAAAATCTGTGAAGCACCTGTGGGGTCCAGATGCTCACCGCACCCCTTGTTACATTCCTTGAGGGGTGTAGTTTTCTAAATGGTGTCCCTTTAGGGGTGTTTTTTAGGTTTTGGCACCCCAGAGCCTCTGCCAACCTGAAGTGGTACAGTCAAAAATGACCAAATATAACGGAGCCATTGAAATTCACTAGGCGCTCTCTTATATCTGAGGCTTGTGGTTGCGTCAAACAATGCAATAGGGTCACATATGGGGTATTTCTATAAACTGCAGAAACAGGGCAATCAATATTGGGGTGCATTTCTCTGGTAATAGGTTTATAATTATGAAAAATATTGGATTACAATAAAATCTCTGCACAGAAAATTAAAATTTCCAAATTTCTTACACACTTAGCTTTTATTTCTGTGACTCCCCTAAATGGTTAAAACACTTTCTGGATATGCTTTTGCAGAGTTTGGGGGGTGCAGTTTCTGAAATGGGGTGCTTTGTGGGGCTTTCTAACACACAGTCCCCTCAAATACACTTTAAACCTGAACAGGTGCCTAAAAATATCTGATTTTGAAATTTTACTGAAAATTTGGAAATTTGCTGCTAATGTTTTAAGCTTCCGATTGTCTAAAAAAAAATGAAAGATCGTTTAAAAAATGCCGCCAACATAAAGTAGACATGTTGCTAATGCTATTTAATATATAATTTATGTGGTATAACCATTTTCTGTATAAGCAGAAAAGTTTTAAAGTTGGAAAAATGCATTTTTTCACAATTTTTCACGTTATTTTGGTTTTTTTCATAAAGATTCGTTTTAAGT
Source organism: Dendropsophus ebraccatus (assembly GCF_027789765.1). Classification (NCBI taxonomy): domain Eukaryota; kingdom Metazoa; phylum Chordata; class Amphibia; order Anura; family Hylidae; genus Dendropsophus; species Dendropsophus ebraccatus. The sequence goes on from NC_091467.1 coordinate 47,268,401, forward strand.
ATCGACTCCAATTTACTAGAAATGTGAAGTACAATATGTTACGAGAAAACAATCTCAGAATCAGCCGGATAGGTAAAAGCATTCCGAAGTTATTAATGAATAAAGTGACACAGGTCATATTCATAAAATTTGCTCCGGTCCTTAAGGCCATTTCAGGCCCGGTCCTTAAGGGGTTAAGCAATATATCTTGGCACAAGTGAAGTGTGAATACTGTACCAGATTACAGAGAGAGGATGTTTTCTTATGAATAGCAATCAGTAGGCAGCGAGATGATGGCCGTGAAGAGTATAATGGAATAGAGCACATATGAACTTTTGTTTGATTTTTGGTTCTTTTTGGATGTTGTTTTTTTGAAAAAAAAAAATTGTAATATTTGAAAATACATTTTTTCTTCACACAATTTTAAAGAGAAAGAAATAAAAGGTATATTTTACATTTCCTTAACCTCAGTGATTAGATAGATAGATAGATAGATAGATAGATAGATAGATAGATAGATAGATAGATAGATAGATAGATAGATAGATAGATACTGTAGATAGATAGATAGATAGATAGATAGATAGATAGATAGATAGATAGATAGATAGATAGATAGATACTGTAGATAGATAGATAGGAGATAGATAGATAGATAGAAAATAGACAGATAAATATGAGATAGATAGATAGATAGATAGATACTGTAGGCAGATAGATAGATAGATAGATAGATAGATAGATAGATAGATAGATACTGTAGATAGATAGATACTGTAGATAGATAGATAGATAGATAGATAGATAGATAGAAAATAGACAGATAAATATGAGATAGATAGATAGATAGATAGATAGATAGATAGAAAATAGACAGATAAATATGAGATAGATAGATAGATAGATAGATAGATAGATAGATAGATAGATAGATAGATACTGTAGGCAGATAGATAGATAGATAGATAGATAGATAGATAGATAGATAGATAGATAGATACTGTAGATAGATAGATACTGTAGATAGATAGATAGATAGATAGAAAATAGACAGATAAATATGAGATAGATAGATAGATAGATAGATAGATAGATAGATAGATAGATAGATAGAAAATAGATATATTGCAAATAATTGCAAAAAAATAGATATATTGCAAATGACATAGATGGATGGACAGATATTGGTATATGAATTACTATTAATAGTCAGTATAAGTACCTGCTAAGGGAAGTATTTCGGAGACCCATTCTGTTGCCTGAGACTTGTTGATGTCTGATGAGATTTCAGAGTACTTTGCCAAAGACATTGAAAAGCCAGGGCACTGCTGATGTTCACACCCTCACTTCTGGTGTCGCTTTTTAAGGGAATTTCTTTTCTTCCACTTTCTTCCACACCACTCTTGAAGGAGTTGTGTCATGAAGCAAAGCTGATAAAATCAGATGTGTACCACATACATAGTTATATGTATGATTTTGCTGATCAGTGCTTGTTTGCAGCTGTGGACGGCCAGAGATCTTTACGTTTAAAAGGACCCTAATTTGGGTACTTTCTGGTGATTGCAGTAAAATTGAGCATGCCTGGCCCATCTTAGTGGGTTGTAACCAAGGGCAACAGGTTATTAAAACAATTCAGGCACACGGGTGTTAGTAAATCTATAGGTTTTAACCCTTTAAGGACAGTGGATTGTTGCCTTAAAGGGGTACTCCGGCGCTGGGGAAAAAAATCAATCAATCATACACATAGTTTTTACATTTACCATCCCTTCAGAGTCGGTCTCCATTTTAATTTCCCGCTGTTTGCAGGTCCCTGAAGCTCCAGTTGGTGGCTTCATTTTTTTCTTCGCTTCCTGGTTCGGGCTTTCCCATGATGCCTTTGTCTTTTGCGATGTCTAACTGACTCTGTAAAACTGTTCGATGGCTTACAGCTTGCTCAGCCAATCAGAGCTGAGCAACCTGAGTCATCTGACAAAGGGAGGCTGGCTTAACAGGGCTTAGACCCGCCTCCCTCCTGATGATGTCATTGTCACAAAATGGCTGCCACAGAACAGCCTGGGGTCAACAGTCATTAGGTAAGAATGAGTTTACTTCACCTTCTGGTGGGGACTGAGGGGGGAAAAGATAGGGAAGGGGGGCACATAGGTGATTGAAGCATATTACAAAGTTATATAACTTTGTAATGTGTTTCAATTACTGTGAAAAAGCTTTTCACTAGAGTACCCCTTTAAAGACCATGCCAATTCTCATTTTTGCGTTCTCAGATTTTCCTCCTTACCTTAAGAGCCATAACGCTTTTATTTTTCAACCTACAGGGCTGTTTGTGGTCTTATATTTTTGTACCATTATCTCTACCTTTCAACACATAATTATAATATTGCACCGCTAAAGCAGTGCAAACAAAAGGCCCTCTATTTCCCAATCACCATTGTCTCTAAAACATAACTTTAATAAAGTATAAATAATACCTACAAAAACTAAAGAAATTATTTTAAAAAGGCAGGAGAGAGGCGTAGAGTAATGATGCATGCATATATATATATACTAGAAAATGTACCCGGCGCTGCCCGGGTATAAAGTGTCAGTGTGTTAATTAGATTTGTTCTAAGGTGCCCAGGAGGCCAAGCTAAAGGTATTGTTTCATCTGAGTTAATCAGTGGAATTAGTGTATACCTGTAGTGCATAGTTGGAGGGGTTCTGTATACCCACAATGTATAGTTTTTAGGGGTCTCGTATATCTGTAGTGCATAGTTGGGGGGGCTGTATACCTATAGTGTATAGTTGAGGGAGGTCCTGTATACCTGCAGTGTACAGTTGGTGGAGGTCCTGTATACCTGTAGTGTATAGTTTGGGGTCCTATATACCTGTAGTATATAGCTGGTGGAGTTCCTGTATACATGTAGTATATTTGGGGTCCTGTATACTTGTAGTATAGAGTTGGTGAAGGTGCTGTATACCTGTATTATAGAGTTGGTGTAGGTCCTGTATACCTGTAGTGTATGGTTTTGAGGTCCTGTATACCTGTAGTATATAGTTTGGGGTCCTATATACCTGTAGTATATAGTTGGTGGAGTTCCTGTATACCTGTAGTATATAGTTTTGGGGTCCTGTATACCTGTAGTGTAAAGTTTGGGGTCCTGTATACCTGTAGTATATAGTTTTGTGGAGGTCCCGTGCACTTGTAGTGTATAGTTTTGGGGTCCTGTATACCTGTAGTGTCCTGTATACCTGCAGGGTTGTATTTACCCGTATGGCAGTGTTATTCAGTCACAGTGTGTCGGTATTGGTCATGTCTGGTATGGGGGTGTTATCCAGTCACAGTATGGCGGTATTGGTCAGGTCTGGTGTGGTGGTGTTATCCAGTCACGTCATGGTGGTATTGGTCAGGTCTGGTATAGCGGTGTTATCCAGTCACAGTATGGCAGTATTGGTCAGGTCTGATATGATGGTGCTATCCAGTCACAGTATGGTGGTATTGGTCAGGACTGGTGTGGCGGTGTTACCCAGTCACAGTTTGCCGGTATTGGTCAGGTCTGGTATGACAGTGTTATCCAGCACAGTATGGCGGTATTGGTCAGGTCTGGTATGGCAGTGTTATCCAGTCACAGTATGGCGGTATTGGTCAGGTCTGGTATGACAGTGTTATCCAGCACAGTATAGCGGTATTGGTCAGGTCTGGTGTGGCGGTGTTATCCATTCACAGTATGGCGGTATTGGTCAGGTCTTATATGACAGTGTTATCCAGTCACAGTATGGCGGTATTGGTCATGTCTGGTATGGCAGTGTTATCCAGTCACAGTATGGCGGTATTGGTCAGGTCTGGTGTGGCAGTGTTATCCAGTCACAGTATGGCGGTATTGGTCAGGTCTGGTGTGGCAGTGTTATCCAGTCACAGTATGGCAGTATTGGTCATTTCTGGTGTGGCGGTGTTACCCAGTCACAGTATGGCTGTATTGGTCAGGTCTGGTATGGAGGTGTTATCCAGTCACAGTATGGCGGTATTGGTCAGGTCTGGTATGGAGGTGTTATCCAGTCACAGTATGGCGGTATTGGTCAGGTCTGGCAGTGTTATCCAGTCACAGTATGGCAGTATTGGTCAGATCTGGTATGACAGTGTTATCCAGCACAGTATGGCGGTATTGGTCAGGTCTGGTGTAGCAGTGTTACCCAGCCACAGTTTGGTATACCTGTTGTGCCCTGTTTATACATGTACTGTATGGATGGAGTAGTGGGTCCTGTATATACATGTACTGTATAGATGGAGTAGGGGGTCCTGTATATACATGTACTGTATAGATGGAGTAGGGGGCCCTGTATATACATGTACTGTATAGATGGAGTAGGGGGTCCTGTATATACATGTACTGTATGGATGGAGTAGGGGGCCCTGTATATACATGTACTGTATAGATGGAGTAGGGGGTCCTGTATATACATGTACTGTATAGATGGAGTAGGGGGTCCTGTATATACATGTACTGTATAGATGGAGTAGGGGGCCCTGTATATACATGTACTGTATAGATGGAGTAGGGGGTCCTGTATATACATGTACTGTATAGATGGAGTAGGGGGCCCTGTATATACATGTACTGTATAGATGGAGTAGGGGGTCCTGTATACATGTACTGTATAGATGGAGTAGGGGGTCTACCAGTTATTACTGTGGATGTTGTGATGCAGCTTCCCTACCAACCATTGCTCCCTGTGAAAATGAAAGCAGTAATCCTATTGGTTGCTAAGGCTCCAACTGCCGTGTCTGCTGCAGCTAATTATATCACCTGTGTTTGCAGTGAGGAGATTTTCCCATTCATCTCTATGGGGCGCCTCTCTTTCCCCTCCCCCTCCCCTCCTGTACATCTGGCGGGGACGGGACCTTCGGAATAACCTTCCCGGGCACCCAATGTATCTGTGTGCCAAATTTGGGGTCAAACGGTTCAGGCATTTGGAAGTCTATAGAGGACAGACAGACAGACAGACTTTGATTTTTATGATATATATATATATATATAATGATTATAATTATATATATAATAAACATAATGATCCCATAAGCTGAAGTCCCTATCTCTGCCACCTCCCCTCGGTCCCCTGCCGCTGTTAGACGCTTGTAACAGCATCAGGGGAGAGAAGGGGAGGGGGCAAAGCTTGCGGCCGCGTGCTCAAGACGGTCTTACTTCCCTCCCCCTGTACCTCCCTCCCTCTTACCTACAACCCCCCCCCACACACACACACACATACACGCACACACACACACACACACACACAGCTACTCGCGAAGACCTGACAGGTTGGCACTCGCTTGCTCCTTTAATATCGGCCTGTGTAATAGGACCTTTAGGCAGTGGCCCATGCAATGTCTCTGCTCTTTTTCTCTCTTCTATGTGACTAGATAGATAGATAGATAGATAGATAGATAGATAGATAGATAGATAGCAATTTAAATACATTGCAGAGCACATGGCAATGAAATGAAGGACAGACCACATAACCTTGGGCCAAGGGTGGCAGTATTTTTGTAACAGTTTGTGACTTATTCCAGAGCTGCTGTGGTGAAATTTATTGTGAGTGGATAAATTATTGTGGCATTATTGTGACTAAGCAAAGTGAGACTGTGGAGCACCATGGGTTAATGTGAGAGGTGAATGTAGGTTACAGAGGTGTGCAAGAGGAGACTGACACCTTTTGCGGTAACCCAGGGCAGCCAAGTGGTGTTTGCTAGGACGGGTGGTATATCCCCAGACTTGAACCTAATTGAGTATCGGGGGGGGGGGGGGGGGGTTAGGTGGGCGTTAACCATCATGGTGGCTAATGATGAGCTTTCATACATCTAATGGGGCTAAGTTTTTGAAATTATAGATTTTTCCTGTAATAGACGGCAGTGATGGATAGGGAACTATACTCATATATACCTGAAAACTACGAGGAAGTGATAGCAAATAAAACTCGAGGCAGAAACATAGACAATTCACTTAGTTTGATCCTGTTTCAAGAAAAGAAAAAGTCCCAGTAATTCTGAAAGTGTTCCGGGATACAGAGACATTTGTTGGCTTCCTACAGTGGTAAATATAAGTACTGTATGAAAGGAATGCCAATGGTTGAGGCTTAAGTCTGGTTGCAATAAACCTTAAGGTGGTCACACACATTAAGTAGTCAAAGGTGGGTAATTTTAAAATTATAAAAATAAAAAAAATCTAGTGATTGAAAGTTTCTTAAGAGACAACTGTACACATTTTAGTTGGTATCGGCCATTAAGGTTGGTCAAACTGGCCATACAAGATTAATGACACTGGACATAAGATGATCAATCTTTCTGGCTACATTCTGAATATTTTCTTCAAATTATTGTTTATAGACGAAAGAGTGTTCCTAAACAAAAGATCATACATCCATGTATCACAAACTGTTAACACAGCCGACTTCTTAACGGATGACAAAGGTCTACATTTGTTGAATTTGACCTGGTGGACGATCAATTTGGTTGAAATTGTATCATTAACTTTAAAGAGGTATTCTCATCACCTAAACTTTTTTTTTAGATGATAGGGAAACCAAAAGAAAACAATTTTGCAAGTGTTTTGCATTAGCAATATTGCTTTCTTTTGAAGTTTGACCCCTTTTGCTTCCTTTATTGTTGTCAGGTCGATGTTGCGACGCACTCTGGTAGTGAGGATCCTCAGGGGCGGTAAGTAGAGTTTCATTCCACTGAACCTATATACATCTCCTGGGCTTCATTTGTCCCTGGAGATGTGTAAGCTCAGTGGTAGACACATCGATGTCGACCTAATTCTGCTAAGCAGTGCTGCATCCTGTCCCCACTACCCCCATGCTCCACCCAGTCACCTAGTCAACCAGTTACTTATCGTACACACAAGTATTACATTGACTCTTCCCAGCCTCTTTTATCTCCCTGTTGTATGTCCATCAGTCTTGTATACAGTGAGATGCTGGCCTTCCAAATAGGAATAAATGACACCAGAATTCTTGCTTGCAACTGCATAGTTTACTGCGTGATCAATGCCACTGGTTCATAAAGCTGATAAATGACAATTGTATACTAAATAGAGATGGTTGTTATGCACCAAATATTAGCTACATCTCAATATTATAGGAAGTGATAGAAGAAAAAGAAAGTTGTATGTTACCAAACTATGGACCAAATACTGCCCCCTACAAATGCTCCCGACATAAGTGGTAGTAGCAGTACAAGCTATGACCACCCAGTCAAGCACTGGTCATGGCTGGAGAAAGAAAGTGTTATCCCAGCACAGAACTGAAAAACATAGTGCTAACTGCTGACACAACTAGCATGGTCACCGATAGTAGAGGAATGGCAAAATTACTTAGAATACAGAAGTTACTTACTGCTACTAGTACTCTTCCTCTAGTACTCTTCTCCTATACAAGAGATTCCAAGTGTATATATATTTGACTATGAAAAGGTCTATGATTGAAACTGGCTAGCCATGATTAAACTGGTGGGTTTAGATGACATACGTATGGTCCACTATAAAAATGCATCAATACCCTGATCACAGTCAATATGTATTCCCTGGAAGCAACTTTCTATTGCCCATATATAGGGCCTCCATTCATTTCAACAAATATACACTGCGATCTAAATTATTATGAAAATTGGGAGGCTATTTTCTGACATCCGGCAAAGAAATTCAAAAAGATACCACCAAAAAACTCACAAGTTCAATTGATGCAAGAATTGTGAAGGTGACATTAAAGTGGTTATCCAGCGCTACAAAAACATGGCCACTTTCTCCCTACTGTTGTCTCCAGTTTGGGTGGGGTTTTGAAACTTAGTTCCATTGAAGTAAATGGAGCTTAATTGCAAACCACACCTGAACTGGAGACAACAGTAGGGGGAAAAGTGGCCATGTTTTTGTAGCGATGGATAACCCCTTTAAAGTAGGGGCCCCATGTTATCATGTAATCTGGCTTTTTTTATTATGATTATTATCAAATAACTTTTAATTTCAGTAAATGTGATCTCTTAATGCTCCAATTCAACAAGTGACTGTTATGAGTTCTTTCCAACCTATAAAATGTATTTGAACGCTGATGTGCATAATAATTTGGAACAATGCATTTTGCGTATTCTATTTTGTGAAAAAATCCTGTTATTATGGGGTGGTGTGTTCAATGAAATTAGATTTATACTCTAATGGTTAATGACTTGAAAATTATACTGACTGTAATTTGCATCAACCTCTTAGGAAAATCAGAGAACAATTTAATTTACATAATAATTTGGAATGTGATGTAGAAGCTGCTGGAGGTACAATTTTGGAGGATCCATCTAAAATAATCCAGCGTATACGAATTTTAGTATACATTTAAGTATAAGTACAACACATTTCACCAGATGCTGGGGTTCTTCAGGGGAATGCAACTTTAGAATGCCTATAAAAATGTGGCTTGGTATGAATAGTTGAAATGTGAAAAAAAAAATAAATGGTAGAACCCTCCCAAGCTGTGATCCCTTTATTTGATTCAATGCTTCAATTTTAAGCTTTATACAAATATTTCATTTTATATTTATAAGCAACAAGCACAAAGCAAAGAAAATGCTAAGGCACTAATTAAAATCTATGTGAATCTACCAGGAGATGCTCTCACACACGGGCAACTAGGACACCCCTCGGATTTACTGCTATGAAGCAACACAGTTACCAAGTGTATGTCTAATAAAAGCAAATCATGTTCATTCACCAATCTTACATCATCTTAATACTTCATTTTTTTAACTAAAGCACAAAAAGGGGGAAACAGACACTGATCTCAGGGAGACAAGCCAAAGATAACTCTGTCGGCTGCCGGCTAAAGCGCTTAATACAGTAAAATCCTAGGTGCATTGCTCCCTGGGAAATACAAATATGCAAAAAAGAGCCTGTGGAGCCTCATTTAAGAGTCAAAACCAAGGACTAGTCAGATATCCCTCCCTCCTATCAGCAGGTTAGATGAGTCTCATCTGCTGATATGTCCCTATTGCACAGGAGATGCTGAAGAAGAAGGTATGTCTCTTATCTTCCTCCTTGTTGCTGTTCTGGTGCAGTTAGTCGTGTGCTCCACGGTCTGGTGAGACCAATAGGAGCACTAGGGCACCCGTTAGGAGCACTTCCCGCCCCCATAGCACCGATCCGGCCCATCCCCATACGGATGATTCATTACCATTAGAAAGGGGTGGGCTGACCGGGAGCTGGTCGCCACTATGGGGGCAGGCAGTGCTCCTAATGGTCTCACCAGACCACAGACCACACGACTAATTGCACCAAAACAGTGCCAAGGAGGAAGGTAAGAGACATACCTTCCTCCTCCCCGTCTTCTGTGCAATAGGGACATATCAGCAGGTTAGATTCTTCTAACCTGCTGAGAGTTCCCCTTTATAGTAGCTGTAATATGACAGTAAGAATTAAGTTAAAGTTTGCTTTGTAGACTGCCACGTTTTCTCTGATCTGCAATAGATAAATCACCCCTAGGAGTCATTTCGTATCTGGTTACATAAATATAGAATTCTTTCTTCCTCTCTTGCCTGATAGAATTTGGCGGAGATCTTGCGGCACAAGCGTTGAGCGTACGTTTCCAAAAACACCACAACAAACAAGATGCAATAGAGGACAATAATTAATGTAGTGACAGAGGGATCCGGAGGACTTGCGGACTCTTTACAGTCGACAGAGAAAAAGCTCAAATCCAGCGGGAATTTTCTATCAATTTTGGTAATTTCTGTTTTAGGGGCGAACTGCAGAAAAAGAACACATGATCAGAACAGACCAGTCATTATCAAGCACCAGTAGAATAATAGGGAAATATGAAGATAAAAAAAAAGAGTTCAGAATCACTAGACAGGAGTATTCTATATAGGACCCTTATCTGTAATCCATATCAGAGAGTAACTAAACAGAAGGGGTCAGTGTATGACATTTCCTATCAATATGAACTTTGCAGTACTTCATTCCTCCTGCAGGGGCACTACAGAAAACTGGACATCTCTTACCATATCCCCCCACATATTACAGCTAATTGCTGGGGGCCCATGATCAGCTTATTGTCTGGGGACTCCAACACAATAGATATCTTAATTATTATCTTAATTATTGTTAACAGTGACAGAGGGATCTGGAGGACTTGTGGGTTGTCTGTAGCAGTCAGGTAAGAAGGTCATGTCTAGATATGATCGAACAGCAGGAATTTTCAGGTTCGTTTGAATTTGAACCATATTAAATGAAATGGTTCGAGTTCGAACCTGAAAATGTCTTACATTAACTTTGTTGATTTCATTAGCAAGACTTCCAGTAGAGACCTGCAGAAAAAGAAAACATACTCAGAACAAAGCCATCATAATGTTAATCAAGCACCAGTAGAATAATAGGAGAATGTGAATAAATAAAGGGTTCAGAATCGGTAGACGGGAATATCCCATTTAGGACCCTTTTGTTATCCAGATGAGATAGAACAGGCCCTTTTACACTGAACGTTTATCTGTCTTAAGGCCCTGTTACACAAAGCGATTATCGACTGTATTCGGCCAATATCAGTCGTCACGGCCGATAATCGTATCGTGTAGTAGAAGACAACAATCAGCCGACATGCACGATATCGGCTGATTGTTGTCTTTCAGTGTCTTTCAACATATTGAAAGACCAACAATCTAGATAGCAGCGATCTGCTGCCATTGCGCCGTGTGATAGCAGCGCCATTATCTTTTATGGCAGGGGTCCTCAACTGGCGGACCACGGCCAGCTGTCCGGAGACCTGGTCAGACCTCCTAACTGCCCCGGACCGGATTAGGAGGTCCCGCTCCCCACCGCAATGCCTCCCGCCCCATAGGCGTACTGTCCTTAGATTTCAGTACACCTGTGGGGCTGGGGACAGTGTCGGTCCGGCCCCCGGCTGATATGCGCTCTCTGGGGACGTCCCAGGGATTCCCCAGCAGAGCGCGCACCAAAGACCTCAGTGTATGGCGCCGGCCTATACTTCCGGGAAGTTCAGGCCGGCGGCGTACACTGAGGTCACTGGCTCGCGCTCAGCTGGGGAATTCCCGGGACATCCCCAGATAGCGCATATCAGCCGGGGGCCGGACCGACAGGAGAAAAGAAGAAGATAGCCGCAGCGGGGAACAAGGTGCTAGGTGAGTTGTGGTTTTTTTCTTTTTTTTTGTCTGGGGGCCATCTATAAGGGGAGAGCGCACAGGGGGGGCTATATACTACTGGGGGGGCTATATACTACAGGGGGGAGCGCACAGGGGGCTATGTACTACTGGGGGAGAGCGCACAGGGGGGCTATTTACTACTGGGGAGAGCTTACAGGGGGGCTATATATTACAGGGGGAGAGCACACAGGGGGGGCTATATACTACAGGGGGAGAGCACAGGGGGGCTATATACTACTGGGGGAGCACACAGGGGGGCTATATACTACTGGGGGAGAGCGCACAGGGGGGCTATATACTACTGGGGGGAGCTCAAAGGGGGCTATATACTACTGGGGGACAGCGCACAGGGGGCTATATACTACAGGGGGTGAGCACACAGGGGGGCTATATACTACTGGGGGAGCAACAGGGGGCTATATACTACTGGGGAGAGCGGGGAACAAGGAGCAATTGAGTGCTGACCTGACAGGTTGGCGCTGGCTTGCTCCTCTGAATTGCCCCGTGTAATAGGGGCTTTACTTGATCAATTACTAGCCGTTCAGGCTGATAGCTGATAGTGTAATAGCAAATGTTGAAAGGCCACAATCAGCTGACATGCATGATGTCAGCTGATCGTGGTCTGTCAACATCTTGAAAGAGCACAATTTGTGCACCGATGATCTGCTGCATGTGGCTTCATGTAATAGGTGTGATGGCAGAAGACCGCCGCTGACTTCAATGGGCGGCCCCTTTCTCTGCTCTTTGCTGAGCTGACAGGTCGGCGCTCGATTACCCCAGATTATCAGACCTTGTAATACAGCCTTAACTAAACAACTGCCAGTGCTTAACATAGATAATCTATCAATATGAACCTTGCAATACTTTTGCCGGAGAAGTCCGGCAAAAAAATTTATTAAAGTTTTGTATTACCCCACAATAGTTATACAAATCACCAATATACACTTATTACGGGAAAATGCTTACAAAGTGCTTTTTTCCCTGCACTTACTACTGCATCAAGGCTTCACTTCCTGGATAAAATGGTGATGTCACGACCCAGAGCTGTTGCGGGCTGTGGCTGCTGGAGAGGATGATGGCAGGGGGATGCTCAGTGTCCCTCCAGTGCCCTGTTTCCCTCAGTGTCCCCCTGCCATCATCTTCTCCAGCAGCCACAGCCTGCACAGCTCTGGGAGTCGGGTTGTGACATCACCATGTTATCCAGGAAGTGAAGCCTTGATGCAGTAGTAAGTGCAGGGAAAAAAGCACTTTATAAGCATTTTCCGTACTAAGTGTATATTGGTGATTTGTATAACTTTTAGGGGGGCAATACAATACTTTAATAAAAATTTTCACTGGACTTCTCCTTTAATTTCTCCTGCAGGAGCACTACAGGAAACTTGACCCTTGTTGCCATATTTCCCCTCCGATTACAGTTATTTACTGGAGGTCCATGGTCAACTTATTGTTTAAACAATAGAGAATAGATGACAATAATAATTGTAGTGACGGAGGGATCTGGAGAACTCATGCGTTGTCTGCAGTGGTCAGGGAAAGAGATCATGTCCAGCAGTAAACTTACATCAACTTTGGGGATTACATTCTTATTTCCAAATAAGCCCTGCAAAAAAAAAATATATATATATAAATATATCAGAACAAACCCATCATTATGACAATCAAGTAGAATATGTAGAATAATAGGAGAATGTGAATATAAAAGGGTTCAGAATTGCTAGATGAGAGTATCCTATTTAATATACGGCAGACGCAGGTCGTCTCTTGGTGGGGCAATTGGGTTTGGGGCCTTATTTAAGAACGGCATACGAGTACGCTGGTCTTCATAAATGTCCATTCCTGCTTCACTGAAATTCTGGGAAGAAAGGATATGCAAAATAGCTGTTACACCACTTAGGTAAAGTGGCATCCCTTCAAATCAGTGTTTTACTCCATCTGGGAGTCTTAGAATATTGACAAGGAAAATACATGCCAAGTCAACAATCTCTCCAAAAGAAAAGACTCCCCATCTGCAGACCCCTTACTACCCAGCCAACACCCTGTTTTGCACTAATTAAGGGTTGAGAACCCCAAAACCGCTGTCTGCAGATGGGCAGTCTTTCTTTTTGGAGAGATATGTGACTAGGCATATTTCCCCAGTCAATTTTCTAAGAATCCTAGATGGAGTGAAACTGACCTAAAGAGATGCCAATTTGCCTAGATGGTGTTAGAGCTTTTTTGCATATCCTTTTTCCCAGAATTCCTAGTGGAGCAGAAATGTCCCTTAAAGGGGTTATCCAGCGAAAATCATTTTCTTTCAAATCAACTGGATTCAGAAAGTTATATAGATTTTTTATTTTACTTCTATTTAAAAATCTCAAGTTTTCCCATATGTATGTCCTGCCAGAAAGTGGTGTATTCTTTCCCGCCTGACACGGTGCTCTCTGCTGCCACCTCTTTTCAAGACAGGAACTGGTCAGAGCAGGAAAGGTTTTCTATGGGAATTTGCTGCTGCTCTGGACAGTTCCTGTCTCGGACTAGGGTGGCAGCAGAGAGCAGTGTGTCAGACTATAAAAAAAACAACATTTCCTTCAGGACATACAGCAGCTGATAAGTATGGGAATTTGGTGTCCCACCATGGGTGTTGCTATTGGTTAAACCCTTCGCAAAAGCCTTTACTTTTAAGATACAGTGGTAATCTAGTAGTACCAGAGCTTTACCACAAGATGTCGCTTTTATAAGCATGCATACCTAACCATTGCACGCTGTAGTATCCAAAGGGTTATTATTTGTTTATGTACGACATGGGTCTGCACACCAATGAGAGTTCTTTCTTCTCTTATCCTATCCTATCTCTCTTTGCTTCTACATACGCACTCCTCACCCACTCACATAACACCTTAGATATGCTGTAGGTAGGAATTCCCAGGAGTAGAGGAAGTGTAAGGTTTTTTTTGTCCCTGGATTCTGCATGGGAAGGACACTAGCTAACACGCTCCCTGTATTTTCTTCTCAAGTAACTCTTCTCAACACTATACAGTGTTAAACATACACTAGAGAGGACAAGTCGGAGATCACCCCAACCTATGCCGTGGATCAGGAGAGACACAGTGCAGTACAGTATCGGTATGCATTTTAGTCATAAGAAGTCACATAGTGGGTACTCCGTATCACAATCCAAGTGCGATAGAGGTACAGCAGCGGCAACTCACCAAGTAGTGATCAAAGTTGCTTTATTTTCAGGTCAAGTGCAGACATAAAAACGTATTCCACAACAAAAAACAGGAGCTACGATCGTTTTACACAATCAGTGCATTATCTGGCTGACAATAAGGCTAGGTTCACACTATGCTTTTGCAATCCATTTTTTTCATCCGTTTTTTGCAAAAAACGGATGAAAAAAACAGATGCATGTGTGTGCATCCGTTTTCATCCATTTTCCCTTGGCTTTCATTGTAAAAAAAACGGATCAAAACGGATGCGGTTTTTTTTTTACGGATCCATTTTGATCCATTTTTTTTACAATGGAAGTCAATGGAAAAATGGATCAAAACGGATGCACACTAATGCATCCGTTTTTTCCATCCGTTTTTCATCCGTTTTTTGCAAAAAACGGATGAAAAAAACGGATTGCAAAAACGCAGTGTGAACCTAGCCTTAGTAGGTCATCATGGTCCTGCTGATATAACATCAGCAGAGCTCATGAATATGTAAATGTTCATAACACAGACACAAGATAAATATCCAGCCTGCCCCTAAAAAAAAGTGGGTAAATACCAGTGTGGTCCTTTGGGATTCAGTGCATTTATGGACATTCCTGATGATGTGAGAGAAGGGGCTGCATTGCTGTCTAGTTTAGTGGGGGAGGAGGTCATTCATGTGGAGTCAAACACGGATGGACAGGAATTTATTAGGGGAAATAAATCTGCCTTTTGTCCACCACTCCAACCAGGAGGTGTTTTATAAACATTCTCCACTATGGTAGTACAGGATGTACGTACGGTAATTTACCCTACTGAAAAACCGAAGCTGACTTCAGGGGAACAGAAGGCATTAAATTGGCTCAGGAATCAGTCCAATATTGTGTGCAAAAAAGCTGATAAAGGAGGTAATATTGTGCTCATGAGCAAACAATATTACCTCGAAGAAGCAAACAGGCTTCTAAGCTATTCCAATGTGTATTTGGTCTTATCTGAAGATCCCACTCAAAAATTCCTGGGCCAATTGCAATCCCTACTATGAAAACATGTTGAGGTAGGAACGATACCTAAGCGTATTGCGAAAAAATTGTTACCTTCTTTCCCCAGAAAGCCATCATGGTACTTCCTCCCAAAAGTACACAAGTATCTGAGCTGACCTGCTGGTCGCCCGATCGTGGCGGGGATCGGCTCAGTGACCGGGGGTTTTTCAGAGTACATTGATTGGCTTTTGCGCCCTGTATTGTGAAGTATAGATATTTAAAAGACACAGGTGAATTTTTAAGAGCCCTAGGTGATGTGTAGTGGCTGGAGGGTTATCCCCTAGCTTCCATTGACGTGGAAAGTCTCTACACCCACATCCCACAGGATGCGGGTGTACAGACGGTCTTGAAAGTGCTCTGTGAAACAGAAAAAACGGATGCGTTTACCATTTTGTAGGTGAAGCACTACACTTCATTCTAGCACAAAATGCCTTTACATTTGAGGGAAATGGTACAGACAAGTGTCCGGAGTGGCAATGGGTACTCCGGTTGCATGCTCATAAGCCAATCTTTTTTTGGCGATTTTTGAGAAAAGGTACATTTTCACTCCGAATAACTTGTTCTCAAGGTACATCGTAATCTTTTTTAGATTCATGGACGACATTTTTGTCATTTGGTCAGGAACACAGGAGCAATTTGTAGCTTTTGTAGATTACCTGAATGCTGGTGAAAAAATGAATATGCAGTTCACTTACATTTTTGGTGGTAAGGTATTAGACTTTCTTGACGTGAGGGTGGAGATTTTAGACCATAAAATTGCCACATCTGGCTTCAGAAAGGCTACGGCCACTAATGCACTCCTGCATTATAACAGATATCACCCCCCCCCCCACACACACACACACACGCCACTGGCATCTGCTTAAAAATGACCCTGATTTAGGAGAAAAGGCAGAAAAACCACCTTTGTTTGCCTATAGACGTACTAATACTTTAGGTGAAACACTGAATCAAACTAATTTAGGCAGTATATCTTCAGAAAAAACTTGACTGTCACAAAACCTCAGGGCAAGGATAGGTGTGGGCACTGTTCACATTGTAAATTTAATTCAGAACGCAAGGTGGTACAAATAGGAGTCACGTGGGAGATTAGACAATTCCTAACCTGTAAATCCAAGTTCCTAGTATATGCTATTACCTGCAGATGCGGATGTTTTTACATCTGCAAAACGGTACGTTTTTTGCATACAAGGTTTAGGGAACACCTCTACTTAATAAAATCAGGAGTAGGAGCCCCCAGACTGATATCTCATGTTAGAGAAATACATAATAGTGATCCTTCAGTCCTTTAATTTGTAGGGCAGGAGACAGTACCAGTACCGAAGAAAGGGGGAGATCGCCACAAGAAGTTAATGAGAAAAGAGGCAGCCTGGATTATCCGCACTGGAGCGTTGAATGCGCTCAGACTCAACGATAGGAATGAGGTGAGTGTATTCTTAAGAAATTACTTATTGTATTGCACTTGTAATTATTGTATCATCTTGCATATTGTTTTTATGTGATGTTTTTGAGACTTTTATCTTGTTTCTGTGTTGTGAACATTTACATATTCATGAGCTCTGCTGACGTTATATAAGCAGGGCCATGATGACCTACTAATTGTGAGCCAGATGATGCACTGATTGTGTGAAACGATCGTAGCTCCTGTTCTTTGTTGTGGAATGCGTTTTTATGTCTGCACTCGACCTTAAAATAAAGCAACTTTGATCACTACTTGGTGAGTTGCCGCTGCTGTACCTCTATCGCACTTAGTATCAGTATACAAGTGAAGGAACTGATCCAGATAGAGCAAAGTTGTTGGAAGCCTATGAACTCTATCTCTCGGCGTGGATGTAAGCAGGGAACACTCAGCATTCCTCTCATCCAAGGTAACAAGGTCTGGGGCTTGTGTCTCCCACTAGGACGGGACCCCCAACACTGGTAGGGCAAAAGATGGTGCAACGACCAAAGAGTCAAAACACAGGCACAAGTAATCTCTCTACTTTCAAGTATTATTCTATTTCTACCTCCAAAGTCCTGGCAGAGCACAGTACTAGTTGGGTTGGGACTCTCTCAACATCCTTTTTTTCTACTCTCAGTGCAGATCTGAACTCTGCAGTATTAAGTGACTTATCAACTACCACTTATCGTATAAAAGTAAAGCTGTATGACCTACTGCACATTTCAAGAGTAAACCAGATTATATTTATGATAAAGAGACTCTGTGATTCCTTGTCAAGCACCGGCACAGCACACTCACATTCCTTGGGTCATCTCCCCTTTCTGTGGGTAGCAGTACCACTAGTCCGGGTGGGTCACTACTCCACTCCGGACCACCGTGATAAGTACCCAAGGGACCCAGTAACAGCCCGGCAGGTCACTGACCACAGGGCAAACCAGGTATAGCCAACCCATTAAACTAAAAGCAGGTGTGCCACCATACCTGTGTGCCTAATTGGCACTGGCGTCACGACAGATTACCATCACCGGGCTAGGCTATATCTCGGCCAACAAGCATAGCACTGGCGTCACGCTGAACCATGTGACAAGTGACCGGCCGTATCTCTATGCCGGGGTTCACCACTCTCCCCGGCTTCACCACAGGAAGAAATGAGATTTTTAAATAGAAGTAAATTACAAATCTATATAACTTTCTGAAACCAGTTGATCTGAAATAAAAATTTTCACTGGATAACCCCTTTAAGTCTCCACATGTCTTTATGACAGACTTTTCATAAGGAGAACTAGTATCCCTTTGACCCAAGCGTATAACATATCATATCCAGAAGGTGTCTTACACCAATAGTGTTGATTCCTTGTCCGAAAGCATTCTGCAGAAAGAAAACACATGATCAGAACATTATCATAACCAAGCATCAGTAGCATAATAACAGAATGTGAATGTAAAAAGAGTTCAGAATCACTAGACAGGAGTATCCCATTTAGGGCCCCAGCTTGTTACCATGAGCAGAGAGTAACTATACAGAAAGTGTCAGTGTATAACATAGATTGCCTATCAACATGAACTTTGCAATTCATCATTTCTCCTCCAGGAGCACTATGGGAAACAGGATGTTTTTTTGTCATATTTTCCTACATATTACAGCTAATTGCTGGAGGTCCATGGTCAGCTTAATGTCTGGGTCCTCCGTTAACACGATATATGATAATTAATGCAGTGACTTAGGATCTGGAAGACTTGGGGGGCTGGGGGGTCTACTGTGGTCAGGGAAAGAGATCATGTCCATCAGGTGTCTTACACCAACTGCGTTGATTCCTTGCCCAACAGCACCCTGCCGAAAAAGAACACATGGTCAGAACATTATATATTATATTATCATTATAATATTATAATAAAAAAACAAGCATCAGTAGATGCTGGACCCTTATCTGTTATCCGGATCAGAGAGTTACTAGAGGGGGCCTGTGTATAAGATAGATAGTAGGGATGGTCCGAACCTGCTGAGATTCGGGTTTGTATGAACCTGAACTCTCGGCATCAGATTCCCGCTGTCTGCCAGCACCGTGCAACGGGTGGATACAGCGGGAGGACCGCCTGGAAAACTGGGATACAGCCTCTCCACGGAGGGGGTAGACAGTGGGAATCATTGCCGAGGGTTTGGGTTCGTACGAACCCGAACCGAACCAGGTTCGGACCATCCCTAATAGATAGCCAATCAATAAGAACTTTGCAATACTTCATTTCTCCTCTAGGGGCAGTATGGGAATCTGAACACTTGTTGCCACAGATTACAGCTACGTGCTGAAGGTCCATAGTCAGCTTATCTGAGACACCATTAACTCAATAGATATTAATAATTAATTCAGTGACGGGGTGGGGAGATTATCTGGAAGACTTGTCTACAGAGGCCATGGAAGATTATGTACAGTGGGTGTCTTACAGTAGCTACGTCGATTCCTGTACCAACATGTCCAATAGTACCCTGCAGGGAAAGAACACATGATCAGAACATTACAATAATCAAAAACCAGTAGAACATTAGGAGACTGTGATTGATAAAAAAGTTCAGAATCACTAGATGGAAGTATCCCATTTAGGACCCTGTTCTGCCATCCAGATCAGTGTATAACATAGATATCCTGTTAATATGAACTTTTAATTGTCTTTCAGGGGCATTACGTAGACCCGGACACTTGTTACCATATTCCCTTACATATTACAGGTAATGGCTGGAGGCCCATGGTCAGCTTATTGTCTGGGAACTCCTTCAACAAAATAGTGACAATATGACTATGCTGTGGGGGATGGGGGGGGCTATGGAGGATTTGTGGGTTGTCTACAGTGACCAAGGAAGATTATCTTCAGTTGGTGTCTTACAGTAATTGTGTTGATTGCGTCTCCTGGAGTGACCTGTAGATAAAGAACACATTATAAGAACAATAGGATAATCAGACACTAGATAAAATCCTATAATAGTAAAGGAGTAGTAGCTCCACCCCAGTGCACCAAAACGCTTATTGGGGTCCTATTCCACGGGCCGAGGAGGGCCCGATCAACGATGTAAACGAGCGGTGATCTGCTAGATCGCTGCTCGTTTACTGGGCCTATTCCACGGCCCGATGATCGTTGAGCGAGGGCTGCAAGGACATCGTTACCGATGTCCTTGCAGCCCTTGCAGCATCAAACATTACCTGTTAGGTCTTCTCCTACGCGCTGTCTTCATCCCCGGGTCCCGCGCGCTCTATCTTCAGAATCGCCGGTCAGCTGACAGGCCACACTCAGCCAATCACAGGCCGCGGCGGTCCCGGCCTGTGATTGGGCGAGCGCTCCGTCAGCTGACCGGCCATTCGGAAGATAGAGCGCGCGGGACCCGCGGAAGACAGCGCGGAGGAGAAGACCTAACAGGTAATGTATGATGCTGCGCTTCTGAAATAGTCGGTCACCCGCCGCAAACCGCTATTCAACCGTAGCGATGCGCGGTGGGGGAACGATGATTTTAGGTCTGGCCCTAAATGAACGATGAGCCAATGACACGTTCATCGGCTGATCGTTCTCTCTATTTCACCGAACGATAATCGGCCGAATCGGGCCAAATGGGGCCGATCCGGCCGATTATCGTTACTGTGGAATAGGGCCCTTAGCATGTGGATCAAAGTGCTAAAAACAGCATAGAGGATAAAGGTAACAAAATTACCTTCATCTTCAGCGCCCTGTGCACAATGGGGACATATGAGGTTTCCCGTTAAGAATAGTCTGGTGGTTGTGTAGGGCTAATAATAGCAACAATTGTAAGAGAATCAAAAGTTTTTGATTTCCTGAATCAACAAATTTTTGGGAGATCGGGAAATTCGGAATGAATTTGACTCATGCCAAATGTATTGACTCTCTAGTTTTCATTTTAAAAATTCCTACAGGTCCTATTCAAGCATACATGTCTCCCTAGTTACAGACTATAAACAGATTATGTGTAGTCTGATCCTGCAGTCATGGTGCTACATATTAATGCTAGTGCTTTCATCCCAGCTGAAAATGGGAACAAACACTTCACACTGGATTGTGCCACCTGATCCTGCATTACAATATATAAATATATCCCTTAGATTACCCACCACCATCACTGATACTTACATATGCTTGATAAGAAATAGAAAAAGTCGCATGCATAGCTGGCATATTTTCCACCCATTTGATAATCTCTATGGCAAGTTGGTAGACAATTTGGTCCATGCCTATGATAAGCGCAGAAAGTAGGACATAGACCAAGATGACCAGAAGACGAAACAAGATGGATCCAAACTCTTTTCCTGACATCTTGAATCCTGTTGCCTTTATTAACCCTAGTGAGGAGCCTTTACTGAGATCTGTAATATTATATTTCTGGGCCATCTCCACCAGTTGGCTTGTAATATATTTGTTGTCAAATCTAATGTCAGTCAGATAGTTTCTTAAGTACCAGGTGGAGCTAAAAAGCACGTACAAGATAAAACAGCCAGCAAAAACCCTATTTGACAGAAGGGTGAGGTCCTTAAATTGTAATTCTACAGTCTCAAACTCCTTCTTCATGTTATTGGTTATGTTAGATATTTGATTTGTAATCGCTGCAGTATCTATATTCGCTAAAAAGTCCACCTCCAGATGAGGCTTCCCCTGAATATTTGACATCACATCTGTGGTCTTTTTAATATTTTCCTTCAATTGATACATCATATTTTGGAAGGTGCCAGTGGAATCCAAGATCTTTTTTGCAGTGTGTTGGGAAATGCATGTCATGATATGGAAAATATTCTTGAGGTTTCTAAATATATTCGGGAGGATTTTAATAGCCATGACCATAAAGCAGGTGGACAACAGCAGTCGGCGACCTTGCTTGGTTCCTAGGGTTGGGATGATCATGGTCAAGATGCAACGAATTGGGTGGATGAGAACAAGGACAATGCATATAACAATGGCTGTACTTAGGGCCAAGATGAAGGTGAAGAATGGCTCATACTGTAAGGACTGAGATAACCATATGTAGAGTAAAGCTCCAACAATGGATGAAAAGACAGAACACAAAATACAAAGTAATAGGGTTTGCTTCCAATCTTTGGGAACTGGATTAGAACATGCAGCTGAGAGCTCCCGAAACCAGTCCCGTACTCTTAAGTAAATCTTCTGAAAGTTCTGCCAACATGGTGATCTGGAAAAAGGATGGAACATCATGGAATAAGAAACATCTATACAATTTAGATAAATAAGAGAACAAGGACATATGCAAGTTAGATACAGACTATGAACCTGCTATGGGGCCCTTTCAACCTTTACTATGGGGCCCCCTCTCATCTCAATAAGAGAGAGAAAATACAGTGCCATATAAGATGGCCAATAAGCCATCAAGACCACTCCTAAAGGCCCTATTTCATGGCCCGATCACCTAAGTAAATGATCGTTGATCTGCTAAATTGGCCTAATTCAGTAGATTATCGCTCCATGTAATAGGGCCCTTAGAGATTGTTACTTGGACAAGTCATGATCTTCCTAAGATCATTGTACTTAGGAAATTGGTTGCTTTCTTATTTTGCGCTGAACTGATGACAAGTCAGTGGAAGGTGAAAAAACCAAAACAGTCTACTAAAAAATTCCTAATGGGAAGAGGAAGCTTTGTATAGTATCACACATGGAGAGATGACTCCACTGCTACGATTCATGAGACATCTTCACACAGTGGAGGGGACATCCTGCAAAATGTTCTGTATACTGCTCTCAGTTTTCATGTGAAACATATTTTTTCAAAATTTTTGGTGATATATTTCTATTTATAATATAAAGTAATCCTAAAAATCTTCCAGTTTACATACTAACTACTAATCCTAAAATTAACCTCCTCCCGCCGCTGCACAGTAAAACGTCGCTGCTGCCTATGCCTGGTTCTGCAGCGACGTTAATTTACTGCACAGGATGACACAGGCGTAGGAGCTCCGGTGCTGAGAGTTAACCCTATAGATACTGTGGTTAGCAAGACCGCAGTATCTATAGGGCTCCGGAGAGACAATTTTCCCTCTACAGAGGAAGAATTGTCTCTCCGGTGTGCATCGGGGCTCTGAGAATTGATCGCAGAGCCCAGATGGTAGCCATAGAAACCCAAAGCCACAGCTCAGCTGCGGAGGCCGGCGGGGGTCAGGAGGCAAGGCAGGACGCACGCCGGGCGCTCTGCCCCCTCTCCTCTCTCCCCTGTTGCTGTCACAAGATTATGACAGCGGCAGGGGACATAGGAGAGGGGGCAGAGCGAGGGACATCAGCTTATGGGATCATTATGATCCCATAAGCTGATGTCAAATCAGGACCTGGGCATTGAGGCATCAATGATCCCAGGTCGTGAAAGGGTTAAACTGAGACTGTTTTGTCTGTGTTGATGAGAAGGAGGCTGACATCAGATGATCTGTAGAGCATTGCAGTAAGTGTCACATCAGTAGAGATTCTAATAGATGAAGCTCATTGCTCAGCCTTCTCTTCCCTGTGGAATGAGCTCTTTAAAGGTCACAGAGTATGCCCAATAGTGTTTCCCATTCATATCAATAAGACATGTCCTGTCTATTATTGTCTGTGGGTATTACTATAAAATATATTACTAAATGCTGCTTAGGCAAGATGGCTGCCCCATAACATACAACAAAAATGGATCACAAATCAGCTGAAGTATGCCTCGCTCAGGAGTCAAAACATCCTAGTAGTACGCAAACATCCTAACCCCATAACTTTATGGCATTGTAACCTGGGATGGGGGAGGGGCCTCATCTGAACACTTGTCTGTGAGCTCCAGTACTGGAAGAAGGAGAGGGCTGCAGCCAGACTGACACTAAGCTGCAGCTACACTAAGACACTGTCCCTCTCCTGGGCCAGTAGTATGTCATGATGTGGCCATGGTGTCTTCAGAGCTGGCTTTGAGTCCGGGGGGGGTCCTCGGATGATTTGGGTGTGGAATTTCAGCAGCAGTGGTGCAGGCCTTGAGTTCTGGGTGTGGAGGATGGTGTTGACTAGCAAACTGATGATAGGAGTGTCCCGTCTCCAGTGCTCTGCCTAAACAAGGCATTGCGCCTCTACATAAATCCATAGAGCATCGGCGCTGTGGGGACATTTTTAAGCCCAGTACAAAAAACGCTGGACTTACTAAATGTCCCCCATAGAGTTGTGACATCAGCATAAAATAAGGACCTACACTATCTCTGGCGGGCATACTGGATTATAAAAGTTATAAAAGGGTAAGGCTACTTTGTATTTACGGGTTATATAAGTTTTGGTTCTCTGGTGAACTATGCCACCAAAATAAGGGGCATAGGCTCTAAAATGGGGTCATTCGCTGGAGGTTGCTAACTGTTTTATACAATTACATTTCTTACATGTCCACTACTATAAAACTTCCTGAAGGTTCCTAGTGAGGGGGTTCTAGATTAGTCAGTATACAGAGAGTGTACAGAAAGAGTTGCGTTCCTGATGATGTTTACTCCAGGTCCTGGCCTAGAGGCCAGGTCCACTGACAGGGACACTATGCTCCAGTGATTATTCTCCAGTATTTCTACAAAGCCTACTTATGCAGTGATAAAGCCTAAAGGTGGGATAACTACTTCAAAGGGGAAAACCCTTGTCTACGTCAGGGGTGACAATCCTTACTAGTTAGGACGTTCCAGAGAAGTTGTCGGTTCATTTGCAGTGAAGCAAAGTACGACTAAACTGAAGTACTCCATTAATATAAAAGAAAAATGGTAACTAATCCTCTAGAGTACTTGCTTCAATGAATAAACAGTTTTAATCAACACCATAAGAGTGTATATATATATATATATATATACACAAACATACACACATAAAAATGTTGTAATCAATGTAGTTAAAAAATTGTTAAAAAGCCCATAATTAAAAGACCATGAATTGTTGGAACCACTAGGTATATACCTGTGTTAAACTTAGAAGATGAGCATATATTCACACGATGCGTTAATGTTCCACAATGTCTATTAGAGTTGATATAGCAATGATGAAATTTGGAGGTATCGATAGCTCCTTAAAAGTGCAATAGTGCTGAAAAAAGGGTTGGCGTGGTACGCCTCTCACCGGATTGATGTTATCTCAGCCGTATCGTGGATACTGTGTGGCTTGTAGTGCGCCGGAGGATCCTCCGCTCCGCATTGGAGACCGCTGCTATCGGATAGAGCTGTATCGGCTTTAGATGTATGGCTGCCAGATCAGCGTGCAGCGTCTTCACTCCTGTTTAGCTGCTGTGGGTTGGGGGGGTTAAATACAATACAAGGGGTACTCAGGATGGGGGAGTTAACTACAATAATAGGGGCTTCATGGGTGGTAATTGCAATATTAGTGGCATCATTGGGGTTAAAGGGGTTATCCAGCGCTACAAAAACATGGGCACTTTTCCCCCTACTGTTGTCTTCAGTTCAGGTGCGGTTTGCAATTAAGCTCCATTTACTTCAATGGAACTGAGTTTCAAAACCCCACCCAAACTGGAGACAACAGTAGGGGGAAAGTGGCCATGTTTTTATAGCGCTGGATAACCCCTTTAACTGCAATACCAGGGGCATCATGGGGGGGGGGGGGGTTAACTGCAATACTAGGGGCATCATGGGGGGGGGGTTAAATGCAATACTAGGGGCATCACAGGGGTTAACTACAATAAGCAGCTCTCTTGGCCTCAAGGACTCTGCTCTCTCTTGGTTCTCTTCCTACCTCTCTGACCACTCCTTGAGCGTATCCTTCTCTGGCTCTACTTCCGGTGCCCTACCTCTTAATGTCGGAGTTCCCCAGGGGTCAGTCCTGGGTCCCCTCCTCTTCTCCCTCTATACAGCCCCCATCGGACAGACCATCAGCAGGTTTGGTTTCCAATACCACCTTTATGCTGATGACACCCAGCTATACACCTCCTCCCGCGACATCTCCCCTGCCTTCCTGCAAAATACCAGTGACTGTCTATCCGCTCTCTCTAACACTATGACCTCTCTGTTTCTCAAACTTAATCTCTCCAAAACTGAACTTCTTGTATTTCCTCGCTCTAACAAACCTAAAGCAGACATCTCCCTCTCAGTCTGTGGTACTAGCATAACTCCTGTGCATCAGGCTCGATGTCTGGGGGTTATGCTAGACTCTGACCTATCCTTCACTCCCTACATCCAAGCTCTTACACGCTCCTGTCATCTTCATCTCAAAAACATCTCCAGAATCCGCCCATTTCTCACCACTGACACCGCTCAGACTCTGACTGTCGCCCTGATCCATTCCCGTCTTGACTACTGTAACTCCCTATTAATCAGTCTTCCTTTCTCTAAGCTCTCCCCTCTCCAGTCTATCCTGAACGCAGCAGCTAGACTCATCTTCCTCTCCAGCCGCTATACCGACGTCTCTCCTCTGTGCCAGTCACTGCACTGGTTACCCATTAAATCCAGAATTCACTTCAAACTCCTCACCCTCACCCATAAAACCCTCCACAACTCTGCCCCTCCATACATCTCTTCCCTCATCTCCACCTATCATCCTTCCCGTGCTCTGCGCTCTGCAAATGATCTAACCTTAACATCTTCCATAATCAGAACATCTCATTCCCGCCTCCAAGACTTCTCTCGTGCTGCACCAATTCTCTGGAACGCCCTACCCAAACACATCAGACTCATACCCAATACTCACAGTTTCAAGCGTGACCTGAAGACTCATCTCTTATATAACATTCCCTAAACGGTTTCCTCCTTCTGTTGTCTCCCTTGCTCTATCTCTGACGGTTCCTGCACTTTATATGTTTACTTGCATCAGACATTGGCGTTGTTACTGGCTTATCCTGTATTTCTAACTATGTACAATGGCTGGACCATGGACAAATATAGCACTTATGCCTGGTGTCAACGAAAATTTATAGTCTGTAAGCTCCAACGAGCAGGTCTTGTTTATACTTTGTATTTTTGTTTTTATTTATGTTCTTATTTATTCCAATTTAACTGTGTATTATGTACCTCTGTACTGTATGTATAGAAAAAAAAAAAGCGCTGCGGAATCTGTTGGCGCTATACAAAAAAATGTATTATTATTATTATAAGCAGGGGCATCATTGAAGTTAACTACAATACTAGGGGCATTGGTTTGCAGAGGGATGCAATACTTTGCCTACATTCACATTATAAACATCACAATACAGTAAGTGCTAAACACTAACTCCCTTCATGAGCCTTCCCCTATACGACCAAACCACCACCATTGCCCTCCCAGGCCATGAAAAAATGGTCTTGTCTGAAGCTGGTCCCTGGTGGAAAAAAAGGTTGCCTTACAGAACTTAAATTTTGTGTGCTCTTCACGGAAATTTGCCCCCTTTGTACTCTATCACAGTAGTTTTCTCCCTTTGTGCCGACCTTATAGTAGTCTCTCTCTACCCCCTTCACTGTAGTTAGTCCCCTTTAGTACCCCCACACAGTAAGAAGCTCCCTCTGTGCCCTCCTCACAGTAGTTATTCCCCTTTGTGCCCCCCTTACAGTAGTTATTCCCCTTTGTGCCCTCCTCACAGTAGTTTTTCCCCTTTGTGCCCTTCTTACAGTAGTTATTTCCCTTTGTGCCCTCTTTACAGTAGTTATTTCGCTTTGTGTCCTCCTTATGGTAGATAGACACTGGACAATGCAACATAACTTTTTTTACTTCTATATAGGTATATTACACAAAATAGATATTAGATAGATAGATAGATAGATAGATAGATAGATTACACTCAAATACAGATGAGATAGATGGATAGACAGATATTTGTATCTGAATTACTATTACTAGTTAGCAAAATTACCTTTTAATGGAAAATTTTTGGCGACCCATTCTATACGTTGAGAAGGCTTGTCGGTGTCTGATGATACTGCAGACTACTGGCTTTGAGAGTTCACACTAATGCTGATGTTCACACCCTTATTTTTTGTATTCACACCCTTTTCTGTTCTACTGTAAGTTACTTAATTGCTAACAGAATGGAGAAATAGGGAAATGTTACACACACCACTCATAACCAAAACCCTGACCAGTGTAGGATCGTGCCAGGTTTGTGCACCTCCTGATAAATCCTGCCCCTGCGACAGGTTGGGCAAGCTACACAAGTTCTTAGCTGGCTAAGATTTAGCTTAGATTTAGCTTAGATGGCTTAGATTTCAACTACAATTTATACCTCACAGCTTATAAATGTTGGAGAGAGTGACATTGTGTATGTTATTAGGGCAGAAACTAGCACACAAAAACTACATTTTCTAGTAACATTCACTGGGGGCACTTATAATACAATTGCTGGGTCCTCAGATACTGTTTTAGCTAAGCTTTAGACTTGTTCCTCCATGTTACAAACTAGAAAAAAAAAGTCTACTCACATTCATCTGGGAGAGTTTGTGCTGCAAAGGTCACAGCTAACTGTTAATCCCGCTGCAAGTATGTATTCTCATACAAATGAACTGACACTGGATCCGCTGCGGATCTGGTTTGTGTGTAAAGGTACCCTCAAAGTGATTTTGTGGTCATGAAGACAATTTCTCAGAATATTAGAACTTACATAGGCACAGGCGATATCTTTTTTAACCATCATGATGAATAGTGCAAACCTTTCATACAAATAATAGGGAAAAGTATTTGTAATATTGTAGAATTTTGCAGTGATGGATGAGGAACTATACTGACATAGGGCCCGGTCACACCACGGAATGCGCACGGATAACCTCCGGTTTATTCCGTGCACTCGTCCCCCACGCTCCCACTTGATCATCTGGCCGTCCCATAGGCTCCATTGTATTCAGGCGGATTCTGCCGTCCGACCAAAAAGAATTGACATGTCAATTCTTTGCATGTACGACGGAATCCACCGGACCATAGAATCCTCCTCTCTACTTCTCTGCACTTTCTTTCCTTCTCATCATGCAACCAAGCCAGCACGGCTATTCTACATCTCAAGCTCTCAGCTTGTCAGTCAAGTCCAAAGTTTCTTGTCAAGTCTGAAGTCTATTGTATACCACTGTTTCAAGTATTCCTGCAGTAAAGAAGAGTTTATTTATTGTAACAGGACACCTACACAGTAACAGCACCTTCCTCAGGTCATTTCCCCTTTCTGTGGGTGGCGGTACCGATAGTCCGGGTGGGTCACAACGCCACTTCAGACCACCATGATAAGCGCCCAAGGGACCCCCTCACATCCCGGCAGGTCACCGACCACAGGGAAAAAGGTATAGCCAGCCTCAGTAATATAAAAGCAGGTGTGCCAGCATACCTGTGTGCCCAACTGGCACTGGTGTCACGACAACCTAACACCTGGCTGAGCTGTACTCCCAACAACCACCACTGTGGTGGAGTCACACCTCAGCAACTGGCAAGTGACCGGTCGAGCCTCACAGTAGTGCACCACATCTGCATCCTGGTGATGTGCTATCTCCCTGCACATCACCAGGGGATTGCTGGCCCAGTGGTAGGGTGGTATTCGACCCCACTGACTGACAGCAAAGAGCCATTGTCTCCCTGCTCTGCCTCCACAGGGGGATTGCCTACAGGGGGTGTTTAAAACAGGGAGATTGCCTGCATTGGGGGTATTACCCATGGGGGAATTTACTATAGGGGAAGTACCTAAAGGGGAATGCTAACTGCCAGGGCTTACTACCAGGGGGTCTACCTACAGGGGGAATAGCTACATGGGAAATCCTAACTACTGGATGAGCTGACAACTGTGAGGGGACTACCTACCTGGATGCGCAAAGAGGACCGAACCACTATATGAGAGCACAAATGACCTAACTACTATATGGAGGCACAGAGGTACTTAACTACCATGTGGGGACAGAGAAGAACCTAACTACTATTTGGGGAGACATAAACGTCTAACTACTATATGGATGCACAGAGAGGCCTAACTACTATTCAGAGGCACATTATTCAACCTAACTGCTTATATAGGGAGACAGAGGGAACACTGTTAGGCTATGTTCACACTGCGTATGATTCCGGCCGTAGTGAGAACCGTGAATATACGCACGTAGTTTTGATGCGTTCGCTTGAAAGTATACGATATACGGCCGCACAGTGCACACTACGTATGAACTTACGGGCGGATCGTATACGGCGCCGTGAAAAATGAACACGACCATTGTTTGAGGACGGAAATGTTCCAACTCACAGCCGTGGATTTCAGTGCTTTCCCATATGAAGTACCTATTTCATCCAAATTTAGATTTTTCGATCCAAAAGGTTCTGTAAGTTTTATTGGGCTGGGCGAAGATTTCCAAGTAAATGACCTGTTTCAGATCGCTTCGAAACAAGCTTGGGAAGCATAGCATTCGGCTGCATGCCGATTTTTCCCACGCCCGTAGTTTTAGCCGCACATGTATGGCGGCGTACGAAATGCGGCCGGACTCATACGCAGTGTGAACATAGCCTTAATATGTGAAGCAATACACACAGTATAAAGGTCAAGGCTGATGCTGTAGTGAGAAGCCTAAAATGTTTGGTAGATTCTGCAGAGACAAGTCAGGGCTGGAGAAGTCTTCATGATGGCCTTAGCCAGATAAAAAAGAAAATGAGTCATTGGATGTAACTGCATTATAATCACTTATAAGTTCTGTAGAACCTAAGTACGACTGGGGTCTACCTCTAGCTATGTTCACAGTAAGTATGAGACCGGCCGTTCCATGACGTACCGGCCGGGTGATCTTTCTGGCCGTAGTCTTCTGATGCGGGCACGCACTGATTTCCCACAACACATAATGAAGCAAGCGGCCGGAGCTGACAGGGTTTCCTACGGCCGCAATTCATTGAATTGCGGCCGCAGAAAACTCACATGTCAGTTATTTGCGGCGCCGCACGGGATCCCATTGAAAGTAAGGCATTGTTCCACCCCGCAAAAAGTACGGCCATTGTTGCCATTGGCAACAATGGCCGTACTTTTACGTAGTGTGAACATAGCCCTATATTGTCATTGCTTAGGGAGAATATTGGTCTTTTGTATAGCAGAATTTTCTTAGCAACAGTATGATGGTATTATCCAGTCACTGTATGTTGATGGCAGTGGTCATGGTGTTACAGTATCACCTACCTATCTATATAATCTAAGCCCTACACCTGCTCTTTCCCTGCTTCAGCAGCTCTCCCTGTCAGCTAACAGACTGCAAGTTCGAGCATCTGGAGACCCAGGTGACCTGATGAAGCCATCCTATCACTGCTGTGAGAGCAACTGCTATGTAGCAGGACCTCCTGGTACCTTCTCATCTCTAGTCTTTATATAGTGAATTTATTCAGTAACAGTGTAATGGTATTAGTCTTTATGTGGTGATACTGGTAGTGGCCAAGGTGTAGATATTATGGTCCATTTACACAGAAAGATTATCTGACAGATTATCTGCCAAAGATTTGAAGCCAAAGCCAGAAACAGACTATAAACAGAGATCAGGTCATAAAGGAAAGCCTGAGATTCCATCTCTTTTCAAATCCATTCCTGCCTTTGGCTTTAAATCTTTGGCAGATAATCTTTCTGTGTAAATGGACCCTAAGGGCCCTTGCACACTGAGCAATTCTCGAGGAATTGTAGCTGAAAGATTTCTGCTTGAAATTCCTCGCCTATTCTGCTCTGGCAGAATTTAAGCGGAATTCGAGTGGAATCCGAGCGGAAATCAAGCGGAATGCAAGCGGAATTACCAGCAGAATTCAAACCTTATTGACTTCTATAGGATTCCTCTAGCGGAATCCGCCCAAAGAATTGACATGTACATTCTTTTGGCGGAATGCGGATTCTGCGCGGAATTCCGGACGGAAATTTACTCTGTGTGCACGGGCAGTCGGAAATCCCATTGTTCTCTATGGAAGGAGCAATGTTGCATTTACACTTTACGCTTTTTATGGCGGAATTCGGGCGGAATTCCGCGAGAATTGCTCAGTGTGCACGCACCCTCAGGTAGATTGAGGAGTAAATAGACAGAAACTGTTTTCTTTCCTATGTGTATGTGTAGTGTCCTACCACGGGTGTAACAGATTAATACACCCTTCGCAAAAGTCTGTACTTATTGTATTTGTGTGGTGATGAAAGTAGTACTAAAGTTCGCCACTAGATTTCACTGTATTATTTATGCGTATTTGGAAGCTGCACAGCTAAAGGATGTAAAGGGTTATTTTTTCTCTGTTTGTCACTTGAGTCTGTAGACCAGTAGGAGTCTAGTTTTCTTCTTTCATCTCCCACCTTTCTTCTTCTGTCACACTCTTCACCCACTCACAGCACACCTTACATGCTGGGAGGAAGTAAGTCATATGGGTGGAGGAGGAGCAAAGGTCTTTTGTTTTGGACATTGTGGAGGAAGGACATGAGCCAGATATCTCTCCACAGTGGTCCTATCTGGGCCCGGGCCCTCTGCCAGGTACCCGTACCTCAAAGTTCAGTCGTAGTCAGAACCCCGCATGGGAAGGACGCAAGACAGTACACTGCTAACAACTTTCCTACAAGTAACGCTACACAGCACTATGCACTGTTAAACCCCTCTTAGGAGAGGACAAGCCAGAGACAACCTCAAGGAGGACAAGGAGTGTCACAGAGCAGGACAGTATCCACGAAAGCCAAAGAGCTAGGAACTGATCTAGATAGAGTTCCTCGGCTTTGCGCAACTTTGCTCTATCTCACAGTGCGGGTGTCAGCAGGGAACCTTCAGCATTCAGGTGGTCTTCTTCTTCTAAGTATGCTACCTCATCCTCCAACATCCCGGCAGAGCACAGTACTACATGGGTTGGGACTCTCACGGCATCCTCCTCTCTGCTACTCTGCTTCTTCGTATCACTCAGCATTACTCAGTTAACACTATATCCTACGTTGTACTTTCACTATAGACCAGATTGCTGGACTGTCAAGTATTTTTCTAGATTAATTGTCAAGTGTGTTCTCCATTGCTTTATCCAGAGAAACCTCATACTCTCAACTCTGTATTACCTGCTGCATATTTGCAATTAGTAAACCAGCCTTCCTTACGTTAAAGAGACTCTGATTATTCGTTATTTACCGACACAGCATACACTCCAGCCTTGGGACACTTCCCCTTACTGTGGGTGGCGGTTCCGATACTCTGGGAGGGTCACTACACCACTCCGGCCATCCGAGAACACTACACCACATATGTTACATATTTTAGTATTACATCTTTAGTATATTTTATTGAGCTGTGGGACCTAATAAGTTAAAATTTACAGCTGCAGCGCCATTTTTTTTTCTTTATTTATGTGATCTTTTACATGGGCTTTTTAGTCCCAGGCCAGCCATGTATACAATGTAATTGTTTGCACTTCTCCTTTCATTTGCTATATAACATTTTGGTCACAAAATTTTTTTTCATGTAGGTATTTGTCCGTCAACTTCTGCTTTCTGCTAAACTCTCGAGGTTACAGTACATTGTTGAAAGCAGCGGCATTGAATCTCTTATCTCCATTGTGGTAACAAAAATGCAGCAGTGTGAGCGGCCGGCCCTCTCTAATCAAGTGTAAGGTGCATTGTGGGACTAGTAAACATCTAGGAAAGCGCCGGCCTCATTCACTAAAGAATCACAATACTTGATCCCTCAGAGATTATAAAACATTGTAAAAAAATTAATAAATAAAAATGTCCTTGTATTTTGCATTGTTCCCCCTATTAAATAAAATTTCCAGATAAAAACCATTACTATAGGGCATTTCTTAAAGAGATACTAACATTTAGGATTGCAAAAGTTATTAAATCATTTGTGCAATTTAATAAATTGCACTAAAAAATGCAGGCCCAATAATCACTTTAAAAGGAAACAGACAGCATGGATATGTATACACCCGTGCTGCCAGTTTCCCATTGCCGATCACACAAGCAGTGCATACTGTGCATGCTGTCCACGCTGCTCTGTGATCTGGCATCTTCAAAATGTTTTGAATCCCCATGCTGACACAGTGGGGTGTCAGCGCCCGCACGGCCTCTATCTGCCTCACTCTTTAGCAGATGTCAATCATTTGAGAGGAGGCGGGGCATCGGTCAGAGGATACTACATCTGCTGGAGAGCCAGGCGGGCACATACATCTAAGATTAAAATGGAGTACCCCAACCATCTGATGCTTCTTTGCCTCTATTTCACTTGATTCATCCATGGGTGATTCCCTACAACTTTGTTGTAGTGTATATAAATAGTTACCAACTGGGGGGATATACATACCTAATGGAGGAACTGCCTGCCTACTACGGGATACATTAGCCTAATGGGTGAGCCAACCACCTACTATAGAGATATAGCATCCCTACCTATTGGGGGACATACCAGCCTAATTGGGGAACTACTTGGCTACTGCCGGACACATACCTACCTAATAGGATCTATCCACATAATGGGGATCTACATATCCACCCACTTTTACTGTGTAGGTGCAACTTTTTGTGAGGTAGAGTGGATGTTAGAGAAATGACAATTGTCCAGCAGATTCTGCGGAGACAACTGTTGCTGGAAGAAATTGTCGATGAGATCAGGGCTGGATGGAGAAAAAGAAAAGAGAAAGTAAACAGATGCCCCCTGTGAATCACTCAGAGATGATATCTCAGAGTCACCAGGTGGAACTATATGAATTCACCCATATGATCTGCAGAGTCACTGTATATTCACTGTATGGGGGGATATTGGTTGGTATATAATGTATTACACATCACTGTGTGATGGTAATGTGTATGGTAGGGTCTGTGCGGTAAAAAATAACATGATGAATGTATTCTCAAATCACTCAAATTCACTAAAATCTTTCTGAAAAAAACTTCTTTTCTTTTGTGTGATGGAGCTGGTTTTGGGGATTGTTTTTTGTGGGAAGATGTATAGTTTTTATTGATACCAAGTTTTACATATATATGACTTTTTGATCTCTTTTATGATCTTTTTGCTAAGGCCATGCCTCAGGCATGACCGATCAGTAGCCAGGCTACGTTGCTGGACTTCTGATCAGGTGAGTATAATTGTTAACCCCACTGGAACCTGCTACATGCTGCTGTCGTGATTTGACAGCAGCATGTAATGGGTTAAACTTCCTATAATGGCGGATTCTTCACTCCGGGAAATTACAGCAGGTCAGCTGACATCTCCTGCGATGCTGGGGCAGGAGCATGGCAAACACTTGTTCTGATCCTGCTGTAGAAAGAATAAGGCCCAGTAGTGACTGCCGTAAAAACCTGTATCAGCGGTCACTAAGGGGTTATTGTACGTACAAGTATACATTGGTTCTTTTTTACTGCAAAGTCAATGCCCCTGGTTCATAAAGCTGATTATGCAAAGTCATAATCTCCTAGCAAATATTGACTTGATCCCAATATTGTGAATACAAAAAAGGAAGTTTTAGAAGAAAAAAAAGGTTGTGAATTGCCAAACTACAGACCAAATAAGACTCCTTACAAATGCCTTATAGTTCTGTCAACATAAGTGAAGGTAACATTACAAGCTTTGGCTACCTTGTTAAGTAGCGATGACAGCTGGAAAGAGAAGGCTTTATCCCACCACAGAACTGCAAAACATAGTGCTAACTGCTGACAGCTAACATGGCCACCAATACTAGATAAACTGTGAAATTACTTAGAATACAGAAGTTACATATTGTGTCTAGTACTGTTCCTTATTTTTTAAGGTACAAGGGTTATACAAAAATAACAATTGCAAAAAAATGCAAAGGCGAGCGCATATCCAAAAAATCTTCACTAGTGATGAGCAAACATGCTCGTTGCGGACGAGCATCTCGAGATACTCGAGAAAATGGCAACATCCTTTTCCTGTAGGTTTGGGCCCAATTTTTCAGCCAATCAACACACAGGAGACTTTTTGGTACATCCTGCGATCACATGGGACCCATATACCACCCCTTACACACTGCTAATTGCCCTGTGTAAGAGGGTGGCATACACTATATAGCTGCACTTACCCATAGACTCTATACGACTACCTCCTTTTTTCTTGGCTTGCTGTCATCTGTAGTGCAGCTATCTCAGTCTTAAAAAATCCATACCATACCATAAAATGGTAAACCCCAGGGGTAAGGGACGAGGACGAGGTTCACCGCTATTGAAACTGTAGCAGTGTGAACAGGTAATAAGGTGGATAGCGGATAATGTGTCCAGTAACTTATCTACCACCCAATCTTCCACGCATTCCACCCACGCTAGCCAAGGGAATGGAACCCTTGCTCCAGCAGCTCAGCCTCCTTTCCCACAGCCTAGCCCCTGCAGGGAAAGGAGGGCAACTGGAGAAGTTGATCTGTCCCAATGCCCAAACTATGCAGCTCACGCAGTCCACCTGCATAGGAATCTCAGGAGTTGACTGGGACACCGGAACGTCAGGATTCTGGAAGACCGGCGCCAGCTGGTGATGGCGACGGGACAGGCTTAGTCGCCGTTCATGCCAGACCTCCTCCTCTCTCTCAGAAAAACAAGTATCGACCCTGGTGGCCAGTAGGATGAGTTCGTTCAGGGAGGTAGGTAGGTCTCGGGCGGAAAGCACGTCTCTCACCCGACTGGACAGGCCCTTCTTGAAGGTGGCTATTAGAGCGGCCTCATTCCAGTCTAATTCTGCCGCCAGGGTGCGGAACTGGATGGCGTAGTCACCAACGGAGGAAGTTCCTTGGGATAGATTGAGGAGAGCAGTCTCAGCCGAAGACGCACGGGCAGGTTCCTCAAAGACAGAGCGGAACTCGGCCAGGAAGATTCGGAGATTGGCAGCAACAGGATCATCACGGTACCATAGTGGTGTGGCCCAGGCCAGAGCTCTACCTTCCAATAGGCGGATAATGAAAGCCACTTTAGAGCGCTCGGTGGCAAACTGACTGCTTAGAAGTTCGATATACATAGTGCATTGGGTCAGGAATCCTCTGCACAACTTGGGGTCACCTCCATATTTACTTGGGAGAGCCAGTCGTAGTTTTGAAGAGGCTGCAGGAGGTGATGACTGCTGAGCTGTGGTATGCTGCTGTACGGCTGCAGTCAGTTGTTGGATCAGCTGTGACTGTTGCTGGATCTGTTGAGCCTGTAGGGCGACCACTCGGGCTACTTCGCGGATATCAGGCACCTCGCCGGGATCCATGGTTGGAGCCTACTGTAACGCCTGGAGTAGTGGATCCACTGGACCGTCACCAGCGATGGCACTAACCTCACCAGGGAGCGGAGTCTAAGGGGCCGCTGGTTTTCACCAGAGCCCGCCGCAAGGCGGGATGGACTTGCTGCGGCAGGCGACCCCCAGGTCGCTACCCCTGGCTTGGTTGCTAGTGACGGCAGGCGAGGCGTGGCAGGAGCAGTAGGTCGGGAGATGGTGCTGGCAGAGGTCTGTAGGCGTAACCGCAGGTGACAGGCTGAACACAGGAGCAATGGTGTAACAGGGGAGCAGGAACCAGGAACAAGGACTAGGGACCAGGTAGCAGATAGGAATCAGGAACAGGGACTAGGGACCAGGTAGCGAATAGGAATCAGGAACAACAGGGAGCTGGGCCAAACGCTATGGGAAGCATGTAGAGGCTCCAACACGAGGGACAGGGCACGCTGGGATTTATAGGGAGTGATTGGGTGCAACTACCAATTAAGGACGGACTGGCCCTTTAAATCTGAGACAGCCAGCGCGCGCGCCCTAGGAGGCGGGGACGCGCGCGCCGGCCGGCACAGACGGAGACAGGAGCGGAGGAGAGGTGAGGCGCCCCCAGGGGCCAAACTAGCAGCAGCGCTGAGTCCCTGCACAAGGACCCCGGCGGCTGCATGGGGCAGGAGGGGGTCGCGGCGGCGGCCCGGAACACGGGATGCCGCCGCGGCCGTGACAGCCACAGGACCAGTTGGAAGAGGAAGAGGGGTGGACAGAGGGGAAGCAGGGCCACAGCAAGTAGATTAGCAACTGTTTCACGGCGTCAAACTCCCGTGGCCAGGCCTAGATGTTCTCAAGTCTGGAGGTTCTTTAAAGAAACTGCGGATGACCAACGGACTGTAGTGTGCAACCTGTGCCACGCTAGGATCAGCAGGGGAGCCACCACTACCAGCCTAACCACTACCAGCATGGGCAGGCATATGAGTGCTAAACACCCCACTCAGTGGAACCAAGGCCGTTCAGTTACTGCAAGTTACACCCCTGCTCCTTCCCCTGTGTCACGTGCTGTCTCTGTCAGTCCCCCCACCCAGGCCCCAGGCTTTTAGGAACCTTATGGCGGTGGCTGTCTCTCGGTACTCTGCTGTGTCAGGCCAAATTTTTGTGAGGTTGAATGCCTGCTTTATCTACCTTGTTCACTGAGTTCTCACCGGCATGCTCTGTCTGGCCTAATTTTTGTGAGGTTGAACGTCTGCCTTATCTACCTTGTTCACTGAGTTCTCACTGCCATGCTGTCTCGCCGAGAACATACAAACTTCATGCAGATGTTGTCCTTGGTGGGATTTGAACCCAGGACCCCAGCACTGCAAGGTTACAGTGCTAACCACTGAGCCACTCAAATTCAAACTCAATATCAAACTCAAATTCAAACTCAAATTCAAAATCAAACTAAAAATCAAACAAACTCAAATCAGCGGTGGGGAGAAATAGTGAGTCACATAATACAGGGAAAATTACCCCAACTGCTTAAGTAGTCAGGGGGTGTCATGCCGCAGCCCAGGTCAGTCTAGTAACTTAAAAAGACAAGTTATTAAGAGGGGAAGAGGGGAGCAGTCAGCTTGTCAGGCACTGGCAGGAAAACACTTTCCAAGGCCTTTGACCTTCAAAGTGACCTTCAGGCCTTTGATCGTGGTTGCATGTGCCTTGCCCATCTTGGTCTGGGTCAGCACTATTGTCTTGAGGTTGACCACCAGGCTGTTGCCCAGAATTTGGTGTAATGGTGCAATTAGGCAACCTTAGAGGCATCCATGCATGCTTCCCCTGCTGTTTCCTGTCCATTTCTGTGGTGTTCAGTGGTGTCAGGCTAAGTTTTTTGGTGGTTCATATGCTTTCTCTGTTTTAATGTTTCCTTGTGTTCTCACTGCCATGCTGTGTCAGTCTAAATTTTGGGGTGGTTCATATGCTACCTCTGTTTTATTGGTTCCCTGTGTCCTCACTGCCATGCTGTGTCAGGCAAAATTTTGGGGTGGTTCATATGCTACCTCTGTTTAATGGTTCACTGTGTGATCACTGCCATGTTGTTGCACAGACTTTGGTGTAATGGTGCGATTAGACAAATTCAAACTCAATATCAAACTCAAATTCAAACTCAAATTCAAAAT
The DNA here is from genome assembly GCF_027789765.1 of Dendropsophus ebraccatus. Lineage (NCBI taxonomy): Eukaryota > Metazoa > Chordata > Amphibia > Anura > Hylidae > Dendropsophus > Dendropsophus ebraccatus. The sequence goes on from NC_091467.1 coordinate 47,307,411, forward strand.
CAAACTAAAAATCAAACAAACTCAAATCAGCGGTGGGGAGAAGTAGTGAGTCACATAATACAGGGAAAATTACCCCAACTGCTTAAGTAGTCAGGGGGTGTCATGCCGCAGCCCAGGTCAGTCTAGTAACTTAAAAATACAAGTTATTAAGAGGAGAGGAGGGGAGCAGTCAGCTTGTCAGGCACTGGCAGGAAAACACTCTCCAAGGCCTTTGACCTTCAAAGTGACCTTCAGGCCTTTGACCGTGGTTGCATGTGCCTTGCCCATCTTGGTCTGGGTCAGCACTATTGTCTTGAGGTTGACCACCAGGCTGTTGCCCAGAATTTGGTGTAATGGTGCAATTAGGCAACCTTAGAGGCATCCATGCATGCTTCCCCTGCTGTTTCCTGTCCATTTCTGGTGTGTTCAGTAGTGTCAGGCTAAGTTTTTTGGTGGTTCATATGCTTTCTCTGTTTTAATGTTTCCTTGTGTTCTCACTGCCATGCTGTGTCAGTCTAAATTTTGGGGTGGTTCATATGCTACCTATGTTTTAATGGTTCCCTGTGTTCTCACTGCCATGCTGTGTCAGGCTAAATTTTGGGGTGGTTCATATGCTACCTCTGTTTTATTGGTTCCCTGTGTCCTCACTGCCATGCTGTGTCAGGCAAAATTTTGGGGTGGTTCATATGCTACCTCTGTTTAATGGTTCACTGTGTGATCACTGCCATGTTGTTGCACAGACTTTGGTGTAATGGTGCGATTAGACAGCCTCAGAGGCATCCATGCATGCTGCCCCTGTCCATTTCCATGGTGTTTCCATCATTTTCTGTGGTTGACAGGTTTTCACACAACCTTCCCTGTGCCGAGCTTCAATGGGGTTCGTTACTCGAAACGAGCACCCGAGTATCAGGAAATATTTGTCTTGAGTAACGAGCAGCCGAGTATTTTAGTACTCGCTCATCACTAGACATCACCATTTTATCCAGAAAGTGAAGCCTTGATGCAGTAGTAAGTGCAGGGAAAAAAGCACTTTATAGGCATTTCCCGTAATAAGTGTATATTGGTGATTTATATAACTTTTGGGGGGGCAATACAATACTTTAATAAAAATTTTCGCTGGACTTTAATGCTCAAATTCACACAAATGACTGTTATGAGCCCTTAACAATCTATAAAATGTATTGAAACGCTGGTGTGCATAATAATTTGGCATTTTGAGTATTTTATTTTGTGAAAAAATCATGTTATCGTGAGGAGGTTTGTTCAGTAAAATTACATTTATACTCTAATGGTTGGTGACTTGAAAATTATACTGACTGTCATTTACATCAACCAATTAGGAAAATCAGAGAAAAATATTATTTACATAATAATTTTGAATGTGATATAGAAGCTGCTGGAGGTACAAATTTGGAGGATCTATCTAAAATAAATCTATACAAACTTTAGTATACATTTAAGTATAAGTACAGCATATTTCGCCAGATGCTGGGGTTCTTCAGGGGAATGCAACTTAAGAATGCCCATAAAGATCTGGCGTGGTATGAATAGTAGAAATGTAAAAAAAAAAGTAGAACTCCCTCAAGCTGTAACTCCTTTATTTGATTTAGTGCTTCACTTTTAGGCTATGTTCACACTACGCATATTTTTCGCGGCCGGACATATATATACGTGTAAAACTCCGGCCGGGATTTACGCAAGTTGCGGCCGGCTACGTACGGTCTGCGAACTTACGCCCGTAAGCTGCGTACGCTTCCCGAGCGGCGTACGTAGCGATCTGACAGCGGTCTTTTACTTGGATATCTTCGGCTAGCCCCAGACACCCCACAGAACCTTTTGGATCGGCAAATCAAAGTGTAAAAATGAAGATATCACCACTCCGTACGGGACCGCATGTTACGCTACGGGCGTAAGTTACAGCATTTCCGTCCCGAAACAATGGTCTGGTTCATTTTTTACGGCGCCGCATACGATCAGGGCGTAAGTTCGTACGTAGCGTGAACTGTGCAGCCGTAGATCGTATACTTTCCATTGTACGCAAACTACGTAAATCTCCGGCCGCTTATTCACGGAGCGCACTACGGCCGGAAACTTACGTAGTGTGAACATAGCCTTAAGCTTTATACAAATATTTCATTTTATATTTATAAGCAACAAGCACAAAGCAAAAAAAATGCTAAGGCACTAATGAAGATCTATGTGAATCTACCAGTAGATGCTCTCACACACGGGCAACTAGGACACCCCTTGGATTTACTGCTGAGATGCAACACAGTTACAAGGTGTATGTCTGATAAAAACAAATCATCTTCCCTCACCAATCTAACGTCACCTCAGGACTTCATTTTTTTTAATTAAAGCAAAAAATAGGGAAACGTCACTGATCTCAGGGAGACCAGCCAAAGATAACACTGTGGGCTGCCGGCTAAAGCGCTTAATACAGTGAAATCCTAGGTGCATTGCTCTCTGAGAAATACAAACAGGGCCGGATTAAGGTTGGTGGAGGCCCCGGGCGACAATTCCCCCCCAAAATAAATAACTAAACTATACCGCGATCTATACAGATGGCTGTTTACTGTAGGTGACTTAGCACGGACCCCTTCTCGCTCCTGGCTGTATGGCTCAGCATCCTCCTCTGTTGCCCACGTAATGGTCACTAGAGGCTGCAGTGCAGAGGAAGATGCAAGGCCCTAGAGACAGGAGCGGGGAGGGCTAAGTATCAGAGTGTATTCCCACATTGTGTTTGTGTTAATAATGCAATGTGAGAACACAGCACTTTCTGTGTGCTGTTGCCCACTGTGTTAGGGCCCTATTACATGGCCTGATATCCTGGGTAAGCAGCTCCGGTCTGCTAGGGTTCGACTGGTGGGGTCCCCTAAGTGGTGGAGGCCCCGAAGCACGTGCCCCTGGTGCCCTCCCTTTAATCCGGCCCTGAATACAAATATGCAAAACCGAGCCAGTGGAACTTCATTTAAGAGTCTCAAAACATAGGACTAGCCAGATATCCCTCTGGGATAGAGGGAATAAAAAAAAATGGCTAAAAGCAAGGTTAAAAATGGTGTGTTAAAGGGGAACTATCAGCAGGTTAGACGAGTCTCATCTGCTGATATGTTTCTATTGCACAGGGGATGCTGAGGCAGAAGGTATGTCTCTTACCTTCCTCCTTGTTGCTGTTTCCGTGCAGTAAGTCGTGTGCTCCACGGTCTGGTGAGACCATTAGGAGCTCTAGGGCGCCCATTAGGAGCACTGCCCGCCCCCATAGCACCCATCTAGCCCACCCCCCGTCTGGATGATTCATTATCATTAGAAAGGGACGGATCGGCACTATGGGGGCAGGCAGTGCTCCTAACGGTCCCCCAGTGCTCCTATTGGTCTTACCGGACCACAGAGCAAACAACTAATTGGTTAAGACAGGGAAGGTAAGAGACATACCTTCCTTCTTCTTGTCTCCTGTGCACTAGAGCAATATCAGCAGGTTAAATTCTTCTAACCTGCTGATAATTCCCCTTTAAAGTAGCCGTAATAGGACATTAAGAGATAAGTCAAAGGTTAGTTTGCAGACTGCCGTGTTTACCCTTATCTGCAATAGATAAATCACCCCTAGGAGTCATTTCGTATCTGGTTACATAAATATAGAATTCTTTCTTCCTCTCTTGCCTGATAGAACTTGGCGGAGATCTTGCGGCACAGGCGTTGAGCGTACGTTTCCAAAAACACCACAACAAACAAGATGCTGTAGAGGACAATAATAAATGTAGTGACGGAGGGATCCGGAGGACTTGAAGACTCTTTACAGTCGACAGAGAAAAAGCTCAAATCCAGCGGGAATTTTTTATCAATTTTGGCGATTTCTGTTTTAGGGGCGACCTGCAGAAAAAGAACACATGATCAGAACAGACCAGTCATTATCAAGCGCCAGTAGAATAATAGGGAAATATGAATATAAACTAGATTTGCATTTCCAGGGAAATACATAGTGCTTGAAAAGAGCGCCCCTTTAACAGTGACTTCCCTTTAAGAGAAACTTTAACCCTTAATACCCTCCCTTTAAGAGCAACTTTTGTACAGTCCCTTCGAGAGCAACTTTGGTACAGTCCCTTAAGGAGCGACTTTGGTGACTACGCTTTGAGTGACATATATACTGTCCCTTTAAGACCAGCTTAAGTACTGTCCCTTTAAAAGAAACTTAGGTACCATCCTTTGAAGACCAGCTTAAGTGCTGACCCTTTAAGAGCGACTTGGGTACCATCCCTTTAAAAGCGGCTTAGGTAACGTCCCTTTAAGAGCGGCTTGGGTACCATCCCTTTAAGAGCGGCTTGGGTACCGTCCCTTTAAGAGGGACTTGGGTATCGTCCCTTTAACAGTGACTTGGGTACTGTCCCTTTAACAGCGGCTTGGGTACCGTCCCTTTAAAAGCGACTTGGGTACCGTCACTTTAACAGCGACTTGGGTACCGTCCTTTTAAGAGTTGCTTGGGTACCGTCCCTTAAACAGCAACTTATGTAATGCCCCTTTAAGAGCAGCTTGGGTCCCGTCCCTTTAAGAGCCACTTGGTTCCCCTCCCTTTAAGAGCGACATGGGTCCTGTCCCTTTAAGAGCGACATGGGTCCCTTTATGAGCTACTTGGGTCCCATCTCTTTAAGAGCCACTTGTGTCCCTTTGAGAGCGGCTTGGGTACCGTCCCTTTAAGAGCGACTTGGGTCCCTTTAAGAGCTACTTGGGTCCCGTCTCTTTAAGAGCCACTTGTGTCCCTTTGAGAGCAACTTGGGTCCCGTCCCTTTAAGAGCCACTTGGGTGCCGTCCCTTGAAGAGCCACTTGGGTCCCATCCTTTTAAGAGCAACTTGGGTGCCGTCACTTTAAGAGCGACTTGGGTCCCTTTAAGAGTGACATGGGTCCTTTTAAGAGCGACATGGGTCCTTTTAAGAGCGACATGGGTCCCTTTAAGAGTGACATTGGTCCCGTCCCTTTAAGAGCAACATGGGTCCCTTTAAGAGCGACCCGCGTCACTTTAAGGGCGACATGGGTCCCGTCCCTTTAAGAGTGACTTGGGTCCCTTTAAGAGTGACATGGGTCCCTTTAAGTGCAACCTGGGTCCCTTTAAGAGCGACATGGGTCCCGCTCCTTTAAGAGTGACTTGGGTCCCTTTAAAAACAACATGGGTCCCTTTAAGAACGACATGGGTCCCTTTAAGAGAGACTTGGGTCCCTTTAAGAGCCACTTGGGTCCCGTCCCTTTAAGAGCGACATGGGTCCTGTCCCTTTAATAGCGACTTGGGTCCCTTTAATAGAGACTTGGGTCTTTTTAAGAGCCACTTGCGTCCCTTTAAGAGCGACTTGGGTCCCTTTAACCCCTTCGGGAGCAGGCTAATTTTCGTTTTTGCGTTTTCGTTTTTTCCTCCTTGTGCCTAAAAGGCCATAGCACTTGCATTTTTACACCTACAGACCCACATGAGCCCTTATTATTTGCGTCACTAATTGTACTTTGCAATGACAGGCTGAATTTTTGCATAAAGTATACTACGAAACCAGAAAAAAATTCAAAATGTGGTGAAATTGAAAAAAAAAACGCATTTCTTTTATTTGGGGGGAATGTGTTTTTACGCCATTCGCCCTGGGGTAAAACTGAATTGTTATATATGTTCCTCAAGTCCTTACGATTAAAACAATATATAACATGTATAACTTATATTGTATCTGATGGCCTGTAAAAAATTCAAACCATTGTTAACAAATATAAGTTCCTTACAATCGCTCCATTCCCAGGCTTATAGCGCTTTTATCCTTTGGTCTATGGGGCTGTGTGAGGTGTCATTTTTTGCGCCATGATGTTTACTTTCTATCGATACCTTGATTGCGCATATATGACTTTTTGATCGCTTTTTATTACATGTATTCTGGACTTGATGCGACCAAAAATGCACAATTTTGCACTTTGGGATTTTTTTGCGCTTTACCGTACGAGATCAGGAATGTGATAAATTAATAGTTCAGGCGATTACGCACGCGGCGATAGCAAACATGTTTATTTATTTATTTACTTTTATTTAAAACCTGGGAAAAGGGGGGTGATTCAGACTTTTATTAGGGGAGGGGGCTTTTTACTAATGACAACACTTTTTTTTTTATATACACATATACACATATACACATATACACTTTGATCTCTCATAGAGATCTCTGCAGCATAGATATGCTGCAGAGATCCATGAGATAGGCACTCGTTTACTTCCGGCTGCTGCCACTAGACACCAGGGATAAGCTGCGTCCGGTAATCGGATGCAGCTGTCATGTTTGACAGCTGCATCTGATTAATGTATTAGCGGGCACGGCGATCGGACCGTGCCTGCTAATACTGGCGGTCCCGGGCTACAAGTGGCACCCGGGACCGCCGCGGTTCTGAGCGGGGTCGCCACGCGGCCCCGCGTGAGGACGTACAGTTACGTCCTCGTGCGGGAAAGGGTTAAGAGCGACCTGGGTCCCGTCTTTTTAGGAGCGACTTGGGTCCCGTCCCTTTAAGAGCAATTTGGGTCCCTTCCCTTTAATAGTGACTTGGGTCATGTCCCTTTAAGAGCGACTTGGGTCCCTTTAAGAGCGACTTGGGTCCCTTTGAGAGCGACCTGGGTCCCTTTAAGAGCGACTTGGGTCCAGTCCCTTTAAGAGCCACATGGGTCCCGTCCCTTTAAGAGCAACTTGGGTCCCTTTAAGAGCGACTTGGGTCCCTTTAAAAGCGACTTGGGTCCCTTTAAGAGCAACTTGGGTCCCTTTAAGAGCCACATTGTACTGAAAATCTGTGAAGCACCTGTGGGGTCCAAATGCTCACCGCACCCCTTGTTACATTCCTCGAGGGGCGCAGTTTTCTAAATGGTGTCCCTTTAGGGGTGTTTTTTAGGTTTTGGCACCCCAGAGCCTCTGCCAACCTGAAGTGGTACAGTCAAAAATGGCCAAATATAACGGAGGCGTTGAATTCACTGGGCGCTCCTTTATATCTGAGGCTTGTGGTTGCCTCAAACAATGCAATAGGGCCACATATGGGGTATTTCTATAAACTGCAGAAACCGGGCAATCAATATTGGGGTGCATTTCTCTGCTAATAGATTTATCATTATGAAAGATATTGGATTACAATAAATTCTCTGCACGGAAAATTAAAATTTTCAAATTTCTTATACACTTAGCTTTTATTTCTGTGACTCCCCTAAAGGGTTAAAAAACTTTCTGGATGTGCTTTTGCAGAGTTTGGGGGGTGCAGTCCAGGGGCTTTCTAACATACAGTCCCCTCAACTTTAAGGCTGTGTTCACACTACGTATATATTTCAGTCAGTATTGCAACCAAAACCAGGAGTGGATTAAAAACACAGAAAGGATTTGTTCTCACAATGTTGAAATTGAGTGGATGGCCGCCATTTAATGGCAAATATTTGCTGTTAAGAACAACGGCTGTTATAATAATAATAATGGCCGTTATTTACTGTTATATGGTGGCCATCCACTCAATTTCAACATTGTGTGAACAGATCCTTTCTGTGTTTTTAATCCACTCCTGGTTTTGGTTGCAATACTGACTGAAATATACTGACTGAAATATACGTAGTGTGAACAGGTCCCTAAAAATATCTGATTTTGAAATTTTACAGAAAATTTGGAAAATTGCTGTTAATGTTTTAGGCTTTCTATTGTCTGAAAAATGAAAGATAGTTTAACCCCTTCCCCCAATATGACATCCAGGGACGTCATGAAAAGCAGTGTCAGAACGCATCATGACGTCCCTGGACGTCATGCTTTCCCTTCCTCCCCCCTCTGTCCCTAGGTGAGATCTGGCAGCGGGAGGAGTCTCACACAGCCTCCTCCTGCTGCCACTGCCCAGAGAGGAGCCGTGCTCCCCCCGGGCAGTTAACCCCATAGATAGGTGCAACCGCAGCGTCTATGGGAAGATATGCTCCTGCCTGACGATCGGGTGCCTGGGAGGAGGCTGCGGCACATGCTGTTGCGCTCCCTCAGGCTCCCCTTCTTTGCTGCTGAGACCCCCATGCAGCCGCCACCTCCCCGTGCTCCCCCGCCCCCTCCCCGTGCTCCCCTACGTGGCCGCCCCCTCCCTGTGCTCCCCCATCCTGAGGAAGCTGCGGCACATGCTGCTGCGCTCCCCCCAGGCTGCCCTTCCTCTTCCGAGCCCCCCCCCCCCCCCGTGCTTCCCCCCCCCCTCCCCCTGCTCCCCGGCTCACTCTGCACTCACTCCCCCCGGAGCCGCGGGAGCAATCGCGCGACTCCGGGAGGGTATCCATAGCAACCCAGACGCTTTCCAGTGCGTTTGGGCTGCTATGATTTCTAATGATCAGGTCCCTGCACTGAGGCAGGGACCTGATCATTTGAATGATCTGTCAGTGTGTAACACTGACAGATCATTCAATATATAATGCATTACAGCACTGATCATGTGCTGTAAAGCATTATATATGTGAAAAAGTGAAAGTAAAAAAAACAAACAGTAAACACATACATATATACATACACAATTAAAGAAATAATTACAATAAATAAATAAATTAATTAAATAAATACATAATAAATAAATGAATAATAAAATAAATAAATAAATATTTATAAATTAAATAAATATACACATTCCCTATCCCCCTTTATAAATGATCCCCTATAAATAAGATACACATATTTGGTATCGCCGCGTCCGTAATGACCCTGTATATTAACCCGTTACATTAATTATTCCACCCGATTAACGCCATTAAAAAAATAAATAAAAAACTAACAAAATTGAAAATTTTTTGTTAATCCCGCCCCCTAAAAAATAAAGGAAAAACCTATCAAAAAGTCACATGTACCCAAAAGGTGAACCACTAAAAGCTTCAGCTTATGCCGCAAAAAAAAAAACCCTCACCTAATTCCATTGGTGAAAAAATTTAAATATTACTGCTCTTACAATATGCAAGACACAAACAGTTTAGAAAGTATAAATGCCATAAACTATTACAAAAGTTATATAATATGGATATCACTGTAATTGTACCGACCTGACGAATAAAGATAACATGTCATATGTAACGTATAGTAAACGGCGTACAAAAAAATGGTGAAAAACAGCTGCTAAATAGTGTTTTTTATTCGTACCACCTCATAAAAAATTAATTAAAAAATGATCAGGGTGTCACATGTCCCCCCGAATGGTACAGATGGAAACGTCAACTTGTCTTGCACAAATATTTTGGCACCACAAGGCCTCTGTGACATGGTATAATGGCTAAAAAAAAACCTGAAATAAAAAAAGGCCCCAAAATTCCCCAGGCCTCTGTCATGTCTGAGGTCTGTGGTTGAGACAGGTGACGCACTGCGGCCACATATGGGGGATTACTAGAAACATTAGAATAAGCGGAATAAATGTTTAGTTCCATTTCTCAGTTAGCATTTGCTGTATTAGAGGAAAAAAATGGATTCAAATGGAATATCTGCCAAAAAAATGAAAATGTTAAATTTCCCCTCCAACTTGCTAAAATTTCTGCAAAACACCTAAAAGGTTAATAAACTTATGAAAGGTTACTTTGAATACTTTATGGGGTGCAGTTTTTACAGTGGAGAGATTTATGGGGGTAACTAACATACAGGCCCCACAAATCCACTACAGAACTAAACTGGTCCCTAATGAAATCAGAATTTGAAATTTTCCTGAAAATGTGAAAAATCGCTGCAAAATTTCGAAGCCCTCTAACAACCTAAAAAGTAAAAAGACGTTCACCAAATGACGTCACCATAAAGCAGACATCTTGTAGATGATGCAGTAATAATTAGTTCATGTGGCATGACTATCTTTCTTAGGAAAAGAGAGTTTTGAAGATAAAGAAACATACATTTTTCAAATTTTTGCGCAAATGTTGTGTTTTTTACAAAAAACTACTGAGTGTATCAACCAAAGTATACCACAAACATAAAGAGGAATATGTCACGAAAAAACAATCTCAGAATCACCACGATAGTTAAAAGCATCGCAGAGTTATTACTACATAAAGAGAGACAGGTCAGATTTGAAAAATAGGCCCTGGTCATTAAGGCCAAAACCGGCTGCGGAGGCAAGGGGTTAATAAATGCTGCCAACATAAAGTAGACATGTTGCTAATGCTATTTAATATATAATTTATGTGGCATAACCATTTTCTGTATAAGCAGAAGAGTTTCAAAGTTGGAAAAATGCATTTTTTCTAAATTTTTCACGTTATTTTGGGTTTTTTCATAAAGATCGACTCCAATTTACCAGAAATGTGAAGTACAATATGTCACGAGAAAACAATCTCAGAATTAGCCAGATAGGTAAAAGCATCCCGAAGTTATTAATAAATAAAGTGACACAGGTCAAATTCATAAAATTTGTCTCTGTCCTTAAGGCCATTTCAGGCTCTGTCCTTAAGGGGTTAAGATTGACTTGGGTCCCATCCCTTTAAGAGCAACATGGGTCAGGTCCCTTTAAGAGCGACTTGGGTCCCTTTAAGAACGATTGGGTCCCTTTAAGAGCGACTTGGGTCCCTTTAAAAGCAACTTGGGTCTCATTCCTTTAAGAACGACTTGGGTCCCTTTAAGAACTACTTGGGTCCCACCCCTTTAAGAGCGAAGTGAGTCATTTTAAGAGCGACTTGGGTCCCGTTCCTTTAAGAGCAACTTGGGTCCCGTCCCTTTAAGAGCAACTTGGGTCTCGTCCCTTTAAGAGCGACTTGGGTCCCGTCCCTTTAAAAGCGACTTGGGTCCCGTCCCTTTAAGAGTGACATGGGTCCCTTTAGGAGCGACCTGGGTCCCTTTAAGAGCAACATGGGTCCCGTCCCTTTAAGAGCGACTTTTGTCCCTTTAAGAGCGTCATGGGTCCCTTTAGGAGCGACTTGGGTCCCATTAAGAGTGACTTTGGTCCCATTCCTTTAAGAGCGATTTGGGTCCCTTTAAGAGCGACTTGGGTCCCATCCCGTTAGGAGCCACTTTGGGCTCTTTAAAAGCCACTTAAGTCCCTTTACAAGCGACTTGGGTCCCTTTAAGAGTGACATGGGTCCCTTTAAGAGCAACCTGGGTCCCTTTAAGAGCGACATTGGTCCCGTCTCTTTAAGAGCGACATGGGTCCCGTCCCTTTAAGAGTGACTCTTGTCATGTCCCTTTATGAGCGACTTGGGTCCATTTAAGAGCCACTTGGGTCCCTTTAAGAGCCACTTGGGTCTCTTTAAGAGCCACTTGGGTCCAGTCCCTTTAAGAGCGACATGGTCCCGTCCCTTTAAGAGCCACTTGGGTCCCTTTAAGAGCGACTTGGATCGTGTCCCTTTAAGAGCCATTTTGGTCCCTTTAAGAGCCACTTGGGTCCCTTTAACCTCTTAAGGCCGGAGCCCAAAACTTTAACCTCTTAAGGCCGGAGCCCAAGATGGCCTTAAGGACCAGAGCAAATTTCAGGAATATGACATGTGTCACTATCCATTAATAACTTCGGGATGCTTTTACCTATCCGGCTGATTCTCAGATTCTTTTCTCGTGACGTTATAGTTTATATTTCTGCGAAAATTGAGTCAATACTTATACCCTATCTTTCTGAAAAACTCCAAAATAACATGAAAAATTGCATTTTTCTAACTTAAAAATTTTGTGTTACTAAGGAAAATGGTTATGCCACATAAATTAGATATTAAAAAGCATTTGCAATATGTCTACCTTATGTTGGCAGCATTTAATAAACTTGCCTTCAATTTTTTGAGACAATAGAAATAGGGATGAGCGAACCAAACCGTAACGAACCAGATTCGTTACGAACTTTGCAAAAAGTTTGGTTCGTCACCAAATTGAACTTTGAGAAAGTTCGTAACGAATCTGGTTAAAATAACAATAACAAATAAAATCAAAGACATCCAAGACATCTTTAGAAAGTGATGCAAACACCTCTGGAATGCATCTGGGAAAGCAGGGAAACAGTATTAGAGGAATCGGCATTACGGGGTTAGCGATCCTATGCAGTAAAGCCGATGTCTCTAATGGTTAATATATTTAATTAATAAAACACATTTTAGTTGTAATAAAGTCACTTTCGTTGTTCAATAATTTAATTAAAATGAATCCATCATTGTGCAAATAAATATACTGTTAAAATAAATATATAAATAAATGTATATTTATATATATATATTTATTTTTTTACAGTATATTTAATTGCACAAGTATGGATTCGTTTAAATTAAATTATTGAACAACGAAACTAATTTTATTACAACGAAAATGTGTTTTATTAATTAAATGTTAATTATTACAGGAAGCTCTTTAAGCCGTTAATTCATATTGCCGGTAAAAGAGCAAACTGTAATAATCAATACTTTACTTTAATTAAAACATCAAATGTTTCTTCTAATTATGCTATCACAATAGCATTATTAGAAGAAACATTTTGAATCCTATGTGTGCTCAGCTGATCAGCTGATCGGCTGATCGCACATATAATTAGCGGGTCCGCAGCACAGTGACTTCATTGTGCTGCGGACCAGCGAAGAGGCAACATCGGACATCAAATGGTGAGTATAAAGCTCTCCCCAGCCCCTTCCCTGCACTGCACCCATCCCAGCAAGGAAGGGGGGTCACTTAACCCCTTCCTTGCTGGTATGGGTGCAGTCTGACATCAGTCTGGCCCCCAAGGGGTTAAGGGGGATGAAATGCATCCTCCCTTAACCCCTTGGGGACCAGACTGTAAGCAGTGATCTGTAAAGATGCTGCATACTGTAAGGTGCACAACATCGCTCACAATGATGGGTGTTGTGCTCCTGTTTGTGTGTTTTTTGTGTGTTTCTCCCTTTTTGTTTTTCAGATATCGGTATCCAGTGGATTACGTCGGATTCGATGGACTACGACGATGACCAGCGGTTGTTTGGATTTTTTTTTTAAATAAAATGGTCAATGAGGGGTGTGGGGGTGTTTTTATTTGAATTAAAAAAAAAATTCACTTGTGTCTTGTCTTTATTTCTTTACTTTATAGACTTAGTAGTGGAAGCCGTCTAATAGACGGAATCCATTACTAAGTCGGGGCCTAGTGTTAGCCGGTATAAAATGGCTAACACTAACCCCCCATTATTACCCCAGTACCCAATGCCACCAGGGGTACTGGGAAGAGCCGGGTGCCAGTGGTCCCGGAGCGTCAAAATTGGCGCTCCTGGACTGGGGCAGCAGCAGGCTGGTAATATTTAGGCTGGGGAGGGCCTAAACCAAGGGACCAGTTTACGTTTGAAGTGTATTTGAGGGGACTGTATGTTATGAAGCCCCACAAAGCACCCCATTTCAGAAACTGCACCCCCCAAACTGTGCAAAAGCACATCCAGAAAGAGTTTTGACCCTTTAGAGGAGTCACAGAAATAAAAGCTGTGTGTAAGAAAATTGAAAATTTTAATTTTCTGTGCAGAAATTTTTATTGTAATCCAGAATCTTTCATAATTATAAACCTATTAGCAGAGAAATGCACCCCAATATGTATTGCCCCATTTCTGCAGTTTATAGAAATACCCCATATGTTGCCCTATTGCGCTATTTGACGCAACCACAAGCCTCAGATACAAAGGAGCGCCCAGTGAATTTCAATGCCTCCGTTATATTTGGTCATTTTTGACTGTACCACTTCAGGTTGGCAGAGGCTCTGGGGTGCAAAAACATAAAAAAACACCCATTAAGGAACAACATTTAGAAAATGACACCCCTCGAGGAATGTAACAAGGGTGCGGTGAGCACTTGGACCCCTAAGGGCTTCACAGATTTTTAGTACAATGTGGTGTGAAAAATGAAAAATGATTTTTGTTTTCACTAAGATGTTGTTCTAGCCTTCATTTTTCATTTTTACAAGGGCATAAAAGGAAAAAAAACACCAAATGTGTAGTGCAGTTTCTCCCGAGTACGGAAATACCCCACATGTGGACATTAAGTGCCAAGCGGGCGCAGGACGAGCCTCCAAAGGGAAGGAGCGCCAATTGGCTTTTGGAAGCTGAATTTAACTGGAATGGATTTCAAGGGCCATGTCGCATCTACAAAGCCGCCATACAGCCAAGACAGTGGAAACCCCCTAACAAGTGACCCCATTCTGGAAACTACACCCCTCAAGGAATCTATCAAGGGGTGCAGTGAGCATATGGACCCCAATAGAGATGGGCACAAATGGACGTGAAACAAAGTGATGTGAAAGTGAAAAGTTTAATTTTTTCACTTTCACGGCACAAATGTGGCTGTCATCAAGGGGTCCATATCCTCACTGCACCCCTTGTTAGATTCCTTGAGGGGTGTAGTTTCCAGAATGGGGTCACTTGTTGGGGGTGTTCACTGTCTTGGCAGCATGAGGGCTCTGTAAATCCGACGTGGCGTTCATCATCCATTCTAGCCATTCTAGCCCTTTATGTCCACATGTGGGGTATTTACGGACTCAGGGGAAAGTGCGCTACACTTTTTTTTATTTTAACCCCTTGTGAAAATGAAAAAGTCAAGGCTAGACCAACATTATAGTGTAAAAAAATGTATATTTAATTTTCACGGCATATTGTTCCACATTTGTGGCCATCACCAGTTGGGTCCGTATGTTCACTACACCCCTTGTTACATTTCATGTGGGGTGTAGTTTACATAATGGGGTCAACTGTCTTGTCAACACAGGGTCCTTTTAAATACAACATGGCCCTTGAAAATCCATTCCAGCCAAATCCAGCTTCCAATAGCCAAATGGCACTCCTTCCCTTTAAAGGCTCGTCTTGCGGCCGCATGGCGACTTATGTCCTCATGTGGGGTATTTCCGTACTCGGGTGAAATCTCTCTACACATTTTGTGTTTTCGTTTATCTGTTAACCCCTTGTGAAAATGAAAAAATCAAGACTAGATCTATGTTTTAGTGTAAAAGTTAAAAAAAATTACACTAAATGTTGGTCTAGCCTTTTTTCATTTCCACAAGGGGTTAAAAGAGAATACAAATGCAAAACGTGTAGAATAATTACCCCTGAGTACGAAAATACCCCACATAGGGACAGCGCCATAGCGCCATTTAGAGGCTGGAATGGAGAATGGAGGCCATGTCGCATTTACAAAGCTTCTGTGCTGCCAGGACAGAGATAACCCCCACAAGTGACCCCATTCTGGAAACTACACCCCTCAAGGAATTTAACAAGGGGTGCAGTGAGCATATGGACCCCACTGGTGATAGGCACATTTGTAGAACATGTGCTGTGAAAATGAAAAATATCATCTTTTTCCTTTTCACGGCACAAATGTGCCCGTCACCAGGGGGCCATATCCCCGCTGCCCCACTTGTTGGATTCCTTATGGGGTGTAGTTTCCAGAATGGGGTCACTTGTGGGGGGTCTGTCCTGTCCGGGCAGCGCAGAGGCTTTGTAAGTGCATCATAGCACGCCTCTTATGGGAATGGTGGCCATGCCTATTTAGTTGGGGAAAAGGGACCATTTTAATTTATTTGGGGGTATTATGCCAATTATTCAACCTGTGTTGATCCAGAGGAAGGCAAAAAACCCTCGTGAGGCAGACAACAGTAGCCTCATCCCAGGGAAAAAATTCCTTCCAGACTCCAAAATGGCAATCAGAATAATCCCTGGATCATTGTGAATTAGGGAAAGAATTTAGAAAATTTAGAACTCCAATGACGTGTGGTATGCCTTGAAGCGATCCTGTATGCAGAGGCCGGGGTGATCAGGACAGGTGTCACACTGTAAAATGGTGGCCTTCCTGATCCTATTACACTTCACTCTGCACTTCTTCTGGGGTCTCCTGTTTTCGACAGTGGGGGACGTCACCTGGAAAATGTTGCCCTGGTGCGATACGGGGTCCTTCATATCCAGAAGCGCTGGGTCCGCTCCATGGCTGCTAAATATTAGGGCTCTATTACTGCTTTTGATATTTTCGGATCGTGCCGCAAGCTACAGTAGCTTGGGCAGCGAGGGACCGGAAAAGGGGGTGCTGGTATAAAAGTTATCCCCGTACAGGTGGTAACCTTTATCCAGCAGTGGAAAGATCAGTTCCCGAACGACCGTCCCACTAACTCCAAGGATGGGGGGGGCATTCTAGGGGCTGGATTCGGGTGTCCCTTCCTTCATACACTCTAAGGGTACGTGCGCACTGCAGAATTGCGCATTCCGCCGCTGGCACCCGCGTGCATCTCCGCTCGTGTCAGACTCCATTCTATGCATGGGAATGAACGTGTTCATTCTTTGGATGGAGGACGGAATCCGCCCGTGCATAGAATGGAGTCTATGACACAGGCGTAGACGCGCTCACCCGCATCAGTCTGCCAGTGGGTGTCAGCTGCAAAATGCACAAAGGGTTATCCGCCGCCATTCCGCAGTGTGCACGTACCCTAAATCTGTAAGTGTACCCTGAGGTACTCTTACAGAGTTTGCAGAATTTCATGATCTCTTATTGGGATGACGTGTCGGGGGGGGCAGCCTGGGGCGTCCTCCTTGGATGCCTAGGTGGATATTCATCATCACTGGATGATGATGATGATGATGATGAGGATGAATGGAGGAAAGAAGGATCATCCTCACTGGCTGTTTTGGTGTCGGAGGCAATAATAGCGTATGCCTCTGACGCCGAAAACATCCTGTGGGGCATTTTTATATGGGGATTAGCATATGGGGTATCTAAATGTGTAATGTAGTGTAGTGTAAAACTTTATTTCATGTAGTGTAGTGAAATGTAGTGTTTTTTACGTTTTTTATTTAACAGTAAGAAAAACACCTACGCCAACAAAGGAGTTGCTGATAAATGCCGCACTTATTTGCGGCACTTATCAGCAGACAGTGGATAGGATATAGGGGGGGGGGAGCCCCTACGCCAAAAAGGAGGAGTTGCTGATCAGCGGTGCACTTTCCTGCAATGCCGATCAGCATTCGGCGGCAGTAGGATGCGTTAAAAAAAAAGGGGGAAATGGGAAAAAAGACAAAAAAAACACTGTCTACAACCCTATAGCTACTGATAAGTGTATTACATACACTTATCAGCCGCTAGGGGGCAGTAGAAGACAAAAAGCCAAAAAAAGGCGAAGATAGATGAAGGGAGCTGAAAAAAGCCGAAGATAGCCGTCGGAGTACCGGAAAAAGCCGAAGAGAGACGGCCGGAAGAAGAGGAGGCCGCGGGACCCGGAAGACATTGCTCCGGATGTTGGGATCAGGTGAGTATGGCCCAATACCTGCTCTGAACACCTCAGCTACATAGCTGAGGTGTTCAGAGCAGGTATTTTGACACTTTTTACACACATATCACCGTGATTGTCCAGCCGGTCCCGGCCGATCATGGCAATCGGGCCGTGGCACCGTGGCCACCATTACTTATAACAGTATCAGTATCTCCCCCATGCCGACAGGGAGAGATGGCCTGCTATGTATTATAGCAGGCTATCTCCCTCGATCGGGACCCGGCCGCGGCGCCCCATTAAAGGGTCCTTAAGGGACAGGGATCCATGATGTACTGGTACGGCATGGGTCCCTAAGAGGTTAAGAGCGACTTGGGTCCCTTTAAAAGCAACTTGAGTCCCTTTAAGAGCGACTTAGGTCCCTTTAAGAGCAACATGAGTCCCGTCCCTTTAAGAGCGACTTGGGTCACATCCCTTTAAGAGTGACTTGGGTCTCTTTAAGAGCGACTTAGGTCCCGTCCCTTTAAGAGCCACTTGGGTCCCTTTAAGAGCGACATGGGTCCCGTTCCTTTAAGAGCGACTTGGGTCCCTTTACAAGCAACTTGGGTCCCTTTAAGAGCAACTTGGGTCCCTTTAAGAGAGACTTGGGTCCCTTTAAGAGCCACTTGGGTCCTGTCCCTTTAAGAGCGACATGGGTCCTGTCCCTTTAAGAGCGACTTGGGTCCCTTTAAGAGTGACTTGTGTCTCTTTAAGAGCAACTTGGGTCCCTTTAAGAGCGACTTGGGTCCTGTCCCTTTAAGAGCATAATGGGCACCGTCCCTTTAAGAGCGTCTTGGGTCCCATCACTTTAGGAGCGACTTGGGTCCCGTCCCTTTAAGAGCGACTTGGGTCCCATCCCTTTAGGAGTGACATGGGTTCCATCCCTTTAAGAGCGACTTGGGTCACGTCCCTTTGAGAGCAACTTGGGTCCCTTTAAGACTGACATGGGTCCTGTCCTTTAAGAGTGACTTAGGTCCCTTTAAGAGTGATCTGGGTGCCTTTAAGAGCGTCTTGGGTCCCTTTAAGAGCGACTTGGGTACCGTCCCCACAGCTCTTCTACTTTACTGACTGAACTCTGCTACTTATAATGGTAAAGATATTTTCTCGGTTACCATGACAATCTTACTCATGTCAGTGAGACAAAATTGTTAAGGACCTTCCATCTTCTACATCTTCTACATCAATAGTGGACATGTGACTGTGTGGATGTTGTGTGTTGCTTTCCAATGCGCCATTATTTTCTATGGGAAATTAGGGGTCTTTAAACGTAAATTTCTTAAAAGACAAATCCGATAAAAACCCAAAAATAGATAGCACACCGGTCACCGCCGAGGGCTTTATAACGCGGCTTAAACGGAGTCTGTGCGCAAAGCAGTTCGGACTGTATTAATCGCAGAAGAATGGCTGGAAGAAGAAGAAGAAGAATACGGATTACAATATAGTGCTTTTTCAAGCACTATAATAACTCCTGCAGGAGCACTACAGGAAACTTATTGTGCAAACACTAGACAATAGATGACAATAATAATTGTAGTGACGGAGGGATCTGGAGGACTCGTGCGTTTTTGTCTGCAGTGGTCAGGGAAAGAAATCATGTGTACTTACATCAACATTGGGGATTACTTTACTATTTCCAAAAAAGCCCTGCAAAAAAAAATTTATCAGAACAAACCCATCATTATGACAATCAAGCAAAATTGGTAGAATAATAGGAGAACGTGAATATGAAAGGTTTCAGAATCACTAGATGAGAGTGTCCTATTTAGGATACAGCAAACGCTAGTCAGACCAGATTCACTAAGAAGCGTGTGCCTCTTGGTGAATCCAGCAGGCAATTGGGGGGGGGGACCTAATTTAACCCCTTCAAGACAGAGCCCATTGATGCACAAAAGTCCGGGTCAGATTAATGCAATGTTCCTCCCTGCCTTCTAAGAGCCATAGCGCTTTTATTTTTCCACCTACAGTGCTGGTTAGGGTGTCATTTTTTGCGCCATGATGTCTAGTTTTTATTAATATCATATTGGTGTAACGCCGTTCACCGTGCGGGAACAATAATGTTATATTTTAATAGATTGGACAATTCCACATGCTACAATATTTAATATGTTTACTTATTTATTTTTTTATATTTTGATTTTTTTAATGGGCAAGGGGGTCTTTTAAACTTTTATTGGGGGGGTTATAAGGTGTTTTTTAATACTTTTAAAAACCATTTTTATTACTTTTTTTTTTTTACACTTTCATTTACTGTAAAATATGCAATCATTAGATTGCATATACTGATCTATGCTATGCCATAGCATAGCATAGATCAGTGTTATCGGCAATCTATCTATAGAGCCTGCCTGAGAGCAGACTCTATAAATGGATTGCCGATCCGACAGGATGGAGGTAAGGAGCTTACCCCCGCCTGTCGGCACATGCGATCCGGACCCCTGCAGCACAGCTGTGGGGGTCCCAAACACTCAGTGACAGATGCTTGATCTGAGCACCTTAAATGCAGTGATCGTTTAAGGGGTAAATGAGAGTCAGCTGTGGGATCGCAGCTGACTCTCATTACCTGTGGCCCCGGACATTGATGTGAGCGGGATCGCTCTCACTGCAGCAGTCCCGCTCACATCAAAAGCCCCGTCAGTTTCAGGAACGTATATATACATTCCTACTGCAAGGGGTATGTGCGGTAGTAACATATATATACAGATTGCTGACTTGAAGGGGTTAAGAACGGCATATGAGTACGCTGGTCTTCATAAATGTCCCCCTTAATGTCCGTTTCTGCTCCACTGGAAACTCTGGGAAGAAAGGATATGAAAAATAGCTGTTACACCACTTAGGTAAAGTGGTTTCCCTTCAAATGAGTGTTTTACTCCATCTGGGAGTCTTGGAACATTGACAAGGAAAATGTATGCCAAGCCAACAATCTCTCCAAGAGGAAAGACTGCCCATCTGCAGACCCCTTACTACCCAGCTTACCAATTAAGGGGCGAGAACCCCCAAAACCACTGTCTGCAGATGGGCAGTCTTTCTTTTTGGAGAGATATTTGACTCGGCATATTTCCCCAGTCTAAGAATCCTAGATGGAGTGAAACACTTACTTGTGGGGATACCACTTTGCCTAGATGGTGTGAGATGTGCATATACTTTATTCCCAGAATTTCCAGTGGAGCAGGAATGTCTCCACATATCTTTATGACAGACTCTTCCTAAGGAGAACTAGTATCCCTTTGACCCAAGTTTATAATATCGATAGCCTATTAATATGAACTTAGATATTAGAGATGAGCGAACCTCGAGCATGCTCGGGTCGATCCGAACCCGAACTTTCGGCATTTGATTAGCGGTGGCTGCTGAAGTTGGATAAAGCCCTAAGGCTATGTGGAAAACATGGATATAGTCATTGGCTGAATCCATGTTTTCCAGATTTATCCAAGTTCAGCAGCCACCACTAATCAAATGCCGAATGTTCGGGTTCGGATCGACTCGAACCCGAACCCGGTTCGCTCATCTCTATTATATATACTTCATTCCTCCTCTGGGGGCACTACAGGAAACTGGAGACTTGTTACCATATTTCCCTACATATTACAGCTAATATTACAGCTGGGGGGGCATGGTCAGCTTATTGTTTGGGGACTCCAACACAATAGATGACAAAAATTAATGCAGTGATGGGGGATCTGGAGGACTTGTGGGTTGTCTACAGTGGTCAGGGAAAGATATCATATCCAGCACGTGTCTTACACCAATTGCGTTGATTCCTTCTCCAAAAAAATTCTGCAGAAAAAGAGCACATGATCAGAACATTATCATAAATCAGCATCAGTAGAATAATAGGAGAATGTAAATATAAAAAGAGTTCAGAATCACTAGACAGGAGTATCCCATTAAGGACCCCCACTTGCTACCCACATCCCAAAGTAACTGAACAGAAGGTGTCAGTGTATAACATAGATAGCCTATGAACGTGAACTTTGCAATTCATAATTTCTCCTCCAGGGGCTCTATGGGAAACTGGATGCTTTTTGTCATATTTCCCTACATATTACAGATAATTACTGGAGGTCTATTAACATGATGATAATTAATGCAGTGACATGGGATTGGGGGACTTGGGGGGGTTGGGAGTCTACAGTGGTCAGGGAAAGAGGTCATGTCCATCAGGTGTCTTACACCAACTGCGTTGATTCCTTGTCCAACATACCATATTCCCCCACATATTACAGGTAATGGCTGGAGGCCCATGGTCAGCTTATTGTCTGGGGACTCCTTCAAGACAATAGTGACAATATGACAATGCAGTGTGTGTGTGGGGGGGGGGGGGGGCGCCTGGAGGACTTGTAAATTGTCTACAGTTACCAAGAAGATTATGTTCAGTGGGTGTCTTACAGTAATTTTGTTGATGACGTTTCCTGGAGTGACCTGTAGATACAGAACACACGCTGAGAACAATATAATAATGAGGCACTGGATAAAATCCTATAGAATAATAGAGGAATGTGAATATAAAAAAGGGTTCAGAATCATCAGATGGGAGTACCCAATTAGGACCCTTATATGTTATCCAAATCAGAGCAACTAACATAACATAACATAGATAGCCTAAACTTCCCTCCCCAACAGGCACCATCCTAATAACATCCTAGTGAGATTTGTATTTAATTCCACTTAAATAGAGGCATACAGTCCATAGATCTGGTTATGAAAATGCCTAGTGCAGTAAAAGCTGTTATCTAACCTGCTGATATGTTTCTAATGCACACAGGGGCTGAGGATTAGGGTAAGTTTCTTAATTTTAGGGTACGATTCCACGAAGCGTTTTTTCAACGCTTAACGATAAACGATCTCAAACGACTGCTATGGCGAACGACCTGAAATCGTTCACCCAATTACACGTAACGATGATTGTTACTTATGATCGTTCTTGCGGTCGTCTTGTCGTCGATACTGCGAACAACGTCTTATTACATGCGAACAATTTGCAAACAATTAACGATAAAAATAAGTCCAAATACCTTTAAACATTCATTAAATCATTTTCTGCTATTACACTAGCCAATTATCGCTCAAATCTGAACGATCTAACGATTTTTTGAACAATAATCATCTCGTGTAATACCACCCTAATCCTTCTCACTGTTTCTGTCATATTAGCTATTTATCTCCTATGTTAATTAGGTATTTTGGTGCACTGAGGGAGGGACTACTGCCCTCTTCTCCTAATAAATACCAGCAGAGTGGGCTGGCCAGGGACATATTGGTGCACTGGGGGTAGTAGCTCCACCCCAGTGCACCAAAACGCCTAATTAGCATGTGGATCAAATTACTAATAACAGAGAAATGGTGCAGAGGAGAGAAGTGAGAAAATTACCTTCATCCTCAGCACCCAGTGCTCAATGGGGACATATCAGCAGGTTAGATTCTTAAAACCTGGTGATGGTTTCCCTTTAAGAATAGCCTGGTGGCTGTTTAGGCCTAATAATAGCCACTATTCAAAAGTTTTTGATCTCCTGAATCAGCAAGTTTTTGGGAGATTGGGAGATTTGGAATTAATTTGACTCATGCCAAATATATTGACTCATTTCTAGTTTTCATTTTAAAAAAATTCCTACAGGTCCTAAGCAAGCTTATATGTCTCCCTAGTTACAGATTACAAAACCATTTTGTGTAGTCTGATCCTAAAGTCATGGTGCTACATATTGATGTTAGTACTTTCATCGCAGCTGTTTGAAAATGGTAACTAAGACTTTACACTGGATTGTGCCACCTTTGACCCTACAAAAGATACTGCATTACAATATATAAATATATCCCTTAGATTACCCACCACCATCACCGATACTTACATATGCTTGATAAGAAATAGAAAAAGTCGCATGCATAGCTGGCATATTTTCCACCCATTTGATAATCTCTATGACAAGTTGGTAGACAATGTGGTCCATGCCTATGATGAGTGCAGAAAGTAGGGCATAGACCAAGATGACCAGAAGACGAAACAAGATGGATCCAAACTCTTTTGCTGACATCTTGAATCCTGTTGCCTTTATTAACCCTAGTGAGGAGCCTTTACTGAGATCTGTAATATTATATTTCTGGGCCATCTCCACCAGTTGGCTCGTGATATATTTGTTGTCAAATCTAATGTCAGTCAGATAGTTTCTTAAGTACCAGGTGGAGCTAAAGAGCACGTACAAGATAAAACATCCAGCAAAAACCCTATTTGACAGAAGGGTGAGGTCCTTAAATTGTAATTCTACAGTCTCAAACTCCTTCTTCATGTTATTGGTTATGTTAGCTATTTGATTTGTAATCGCTGCAGTATTTATATTCGCTAAAAAGTCCACCTCCAGATGAGGCTTCAGCTGAATATTTGACATCACATCCGTGGTCTTTTTAATACTTTCCTTCAATTGATACATCATATTTTGGAAGGTGCCAGTGGAATCTAAGATGTTTTTTGCAGTGTGTTGGGAAATGCATGTCATGATATGGAAAATATTCTTGAGGTTTCTAAATATATTCGGGAGGATTTTAATAGCCATGACCATAAAGCAGGTGGACAACAGCAGTCGGCGACCTTGCTTGGTTCCTAGGGTTGGGATGATCATGGTCAAGATGCAACGAATTGGGTGGATGAGAACAAGGACAATGCATATAACAATGGCTGTACTTAGGGCCAAGATGAAGGTGAAGAATGGCTCATACTGTAAGGACTGAGATAACCATATGTAAAGCAAAGCTCCAACAATGGATGAAAAGACAGAACACAAAATACAAAGTATTAGGGTTTGCTTCCAATCTTTGGGAACCGGATTAGAACATGCAGCTGAGAGCTCCCGAAACCAGTCCCGTACTCTTAAGTAAATCTTCTGAAAGTTCTGCCAACATGGTGATCTGGAAAAAGGATGGAACATCATGGAACAAGAAACATCTATAAAATTTAGATAAATAAGAGAACAAGGACATATGCAAGTTAGATACAGACTATGAACCTGCTATGGGGCCCTTTCAACCTTTACTATGGGGCCCCCTCTCATCTCAATAAGAGAGAGAAAATACAGTGCCATATAAGATGGCCAATAAGCCATCAAGACCACTCCTAAAGGCCCTATTACATGGCCCGATCACCTAAGTAAATGAGCGTTGATCTGCTAAATTGGCCTTATTCGGTAGATTATCGCTCCATGTAATAGGGCCTAAAGTCTTTTACTTAGAGATTGTTACTTGGACAAGTCATGATCATCCTAAGATCATTGTACTTAGGAAATTGGTTGCTTTCCTATTTTGGCGCTGAACTGATGACAAGTCAGTGGAAGGTGAAAAAATCAAAACAGTCTACTAAAAAATTCCTAATGAGAAGAGGAAGCTTTGTATAGTATCACACATGGAGAGATGACTCCACTGCTACGATTCATGAGACATCTCCACACGGTGGAAGGGACATCCTGCAAAATGTTCTGCATACTGCTCTCAGTTTTCATGTGAAACATATTTTTTCAAAAAAATTTTTGATGACTTTCCATATTTCTATTTATAATATAAAATAAGCCTAAAAATCTTACAGTTTTCATACTAATTACTAATCCTAAAATTAAATGGAGACTGTTTTGTCTGTGTTAATAAGGAGGAGGCTGACGTCAGATGACCTGTAAAGCATTGCAGTAAATAGTGACACCAGTAGAGATTCTAGTAGATGAAGCTCATTGCTCAGCCTGCTCTTCCCTTTGGAATGGCCTCTTTAAAGGTCACAGAGTATGCCCAATAGTGTTTCCCATTCATGTCAATAAGACAGGTCCTGTCTATTATTGTCTGTGGGGATTACTATAAAACATATTACTAAATGCTGCTTAGGCAAGATGGCTGCCCCATAACATACAACAAAAATGGTGTGTGTGTGTGGGGGGGGGGGGGAATGCATCGCAAATCTGCTGAAGTATGCCTCGCTCAGGAGTCAAAACATAGACCTAGCACCAGCAGTAGGCTGGCCTCTGAAAAGATCATCCCGGCCGATACTGCAGTACCGGCCGGATGATCTTTAGCCCCGCAGAGTCTTGATGCGGGCGCATCCATGCTGTGGAGCATGCAGTGAGCCACTCGCTCCACAGTGTGCACTGACATGTCAGTTGTTTGCGGCGGCGCTAGGGGTCCCGGCCTGAGCGTATACTATGTGTATACGCTCTAGCTGGGATCCCATACACGGCAAAGCAACGTATCTTTTCGTTTTGTCCAACTGCCATGGTTTTATTAAAACATAGGTTGTCTGAACATAGCCTAACACCGTAACTTTACGGCATTGTGACCTGGGATGGGGGAGGGGCCTCAGCTGAACACTTGTCTGTGAGCTCCAGCACTGGAAGAAGGGGAGGGTTGCAGCCAGGCTGACATTAAAAATAGGTCCAGGTCTCTTCAAACGATCAACGATATCTCGTTTGGTCGTTAATCGTTAGCTGCATTTCAACCGAACGATTATCGTTTAGATTGGAACGATTTAACGATAATATGAACGATAATCTGGTGGAATAGGGCCCTAAGACACTGTCCCTCTTCTGGGCCAGTAGTATGTCATGATGTGACCATGGTGTCTTCAGAGGAGCTGGCTTTGAGTCCAGGGAGGGGTGTCCTAGGATGATTTGGGTGTGGAATTTGAGCAGCAGTGGTGCCGGCCTTGAGTTCTGGTTGTGGGGGATAGTGTTGGCTAGCAGACTGCAGATAGGAGTGACCCGTCTCCAGTGCTCTGCCTCAACAAGGCATTATGCCTTTACATAAATCCACAGAGCATCGGCGCTGTGGGGACATTTTTAAGCCCAATACAAAGAACGCTGGACTTACTAAATGTCCCCCATAGAGTTGTGACATCAGCAGAAAATAAGGACCTACACTATCTCTGGCGGCCATACTGGATTATAAGTTATAAAAGGGTAAGGCTATTTACAGGTTATATAAGTTTTTGCTCTCTGGTGAACTTAAAAAAAAATTGGCCGGATTTCTTCTTTAAAATTTAATAGGGTGTATCTACTTTTGCACAAGCTGGAAACCATCTATTTCTGGAAACTACCTCTGGGGTCCAAATGCTCACTATGCCACCAAAATAAGGGGCCTAGGCTCTAAAATGGGGACATTGGATGGAGGTTTCTAACTGTTTTATACAATTACATTTCTTACATGTCCACTACTATAAAACTCCCTGTAGGTTCCTGCTGAGGGTGTTCCAGATTACTCAGTATAGAGAGAGTATACAGAAAGAATTGTGTTCCTGATGACGTTTACTCCAGGTCCTGGCCTAGAGGCCAGGTCCCCTGACAGGGACACTATGCTCCAGTGATTATTTTCTAGTGTTTCTACAAAGCCTACTTATGCAGTGATAAAGCCTAAAGGTGGGATAACTCCCTCAAAGGGGAAAACCCCTGTCTACTTAAGGGTTACAATCCTTACTAGTTAGGACGTTCCAGAGAAGTTGTCGGTTCGTCTGCAGTGGAGCAAAGTACGACTAAACTGAAGCACTCCATTGATCTTCGCTCAGCCATCTTGGGGAACGGCTAGCTTCCCCCAGTTGTGCAATCCTGGGACTCGTGCTACCAGACCTGACACTCCATGATCTCTTCTAGCAGAAGCCGGTATCATAAATATGAATTCTTCTATCAAGATTTATCTACTGAGTCAAGTCACCCTGACAGAGTACTGCTACTAATTAGACAAGGCCCCTTGGTAGATCCCTAGCCTAAGTCAAGCCTAACTTCATCTTAACCAAACCTCAACCTAATCTTCTAAACCAAGCTAAAAGTACACATAAACTGTCTTAAACCTTCTTATATACCTCAAGGGCCTCCGTCTAAGACTTCAGTGTTGTCCATCAGGAGAAAGGACTATTGTTGTGTTTGCACCTTATTTGCCAAATCACAAATTTTGTGTAGTGCACTGAAGAGTTGGTCAGTAAAGCTGTTAACTTGTTTAAGACTTTGGACTCTGTGATTACTCAGCTGTCCACCTTCACTTGTTCTACCTTTACAAAGCCTAATGTTTGTGTACCTGGGGTGGCCATACCACTCCTGGCCACCATGACAAGTGCTTAGTTACCCCTAACACCTGGCCCTCTGCTTATCCCAACACCTAGCAACCCCCCAGGTCACTGCAAATGCAGTAAATGTCACCAGTGTAGCTTGGTGCTATGTCCTGAGCCAGGGGCGTAACTAGAAATGGCTGGGCCCCATAGCAAACTTTTGATTGCCCCCCCCCCCTCGATCGATCAACCACTACGCCATCAACACACTCAGCTCTACACAGGTTCTGTACACCAAATACATTACAGTGCAGTTATATCAGGTGACTCACAGAATATGTCTTCTCTGATCAGAGTTGTTTCCTTTTCATTTTCTTCTCCATCCTTCCTGGGCCATTATGAGAACTTCTCCAAGCCACGAATCCACATAATCTGCCAGACAAACATATTAGGCTCCTTACACTGGCACCATCCTCATCTCTATACACACTGCACATCTGTATTGGCCCCTTTACACCCTCATTTAGTTAACACTATGTGACCCCCTTATAGTATATGCCCCTCTGTGTATTCCCTCTTACTGATGCCCCCGTGTTAGCCCCTTATAAATGACCCCCCTGTGCTTTCCATCCCCCTCATAGATGGTCCCCCATGTTGCCCACCCCCTTATAGATGCCCCTCATGTTGTCCCCCTATAGATGCCCCCCTTGTGTGGTGCCCCTATAGATGCCCTCTCATTTGGTCACCCTATAAATGCCCCTTATGTTGTCTCCCTAGAGATGGTCCCCTGTATAATCCCCCTATAGATGGCCCCTTGTATTATCCCCCATAGATGCCCCCCCCTGTATTATCCCCTATAGATGTCCCCCTGTATTATCCCCCATAGATGCCACCCCCCCCTGTATTATCCACCATAGATGCCACCCCCCCTGTATTATCCCCCATAGATG
Organism: Dendropsophus ebraccatus; assembly: GCF_027789765.1. Taxonomy (NCBI): domain Eukaryota; kingdom Metazoa; phylum Chordata; class Amphibia; order Anura; family Hylidae; genus Dendropsophus; species Dendropsophus ebraccatus. Next base: position 47,335,498 of record NC_091467.1, read on the forward strand.
GCCCCCTGTATCATCCCCCATAGATGCCCCCCCCCTGTATATCCCCATAGATGCCCCCCCTGTATATCCCCCATAGATGATACATAGATGTATCATCCCCCTTTGCAAAGCAGATTAAAAAAAAAAAAAAACACAACTCACCTAACTCCCCCGTCGGTTGTATTCTCCGCTTCTCCCCAGGGGGCTTCCTGGGGGGTGTCCCGGGAATTCCAAAGCAGCACTGGTACCGGACTCAGCGTCCGCCCGGGCATGTACTTCCGGCACACGGAGCGTCTGTGCCGGAAGTACATGCCGGGGGGCGGACTCTGAGCTCTCTGGTACCTGTGCTGCCGGGGATAGGACGGGATGACAAGGGGGGGGCCCTCGCGCGTCCCGTGTTATCTCCGGCAGCACAGGTACCAGAGAGCTCAGAGTCCGCCCCTCGGCATGTACTACCGGCACAGACGCTCCGTGCGCCGGAAGTACCAGCCCGGGCGGACGCTGAGTCCGGTACCAGTGCTAACCCCAGGTACCAGGACACCCCCGGACCCCAAACAGCTGCAGCACCCGGGAGGCCTGCTCGGCCGCCGGGTGCTACAGACTATGTCAGCTCCGGTAGCCTGCGCCATGAACCCCCTGATGCGGCGGGGCCCCGTAGCAGCCGCTACGGCTGCTACGGCGGTAGTTCCGCCCCTGTCCTGAGCCCTGCCATGTGTCCAGTCAATAGATAGCATGCCACATGTGAGATATTGTTCTACCTGGGAGAACCTGCTGAACAATTTGCGTGGTATATGTGCCCACATACTGCCCTGACTACATCCAGCCACATTCATTGTGTACATGCTGGAGACACAGTTATGCAGGACAGGTAATCAATCGATTTACCCCCATTGCTTTCCCTACACAGTACCTAGTGCCGGTTGCGCCTTCCAGACAATTTAGTGCCGGACAGCGGTGCACAAAATTTTGTCCCTGTTAAAATTGCAATCATCACTCACTACTGTACAGGTGCAGGGAGTCCAGAGGTAAATCCTCGCTCCTGTACATACATTTAGTAGCGTACAATGTAATGTACGTACAGAATAGAGATGAGCGAACCTCGAGCATGCTCGAGTCCATCTGAACCCGAACGTTTGGCATTTGATTAGCGGTGGCTGCTGAAGTTGGATAAAGCCCTAAGGCTATGTGGAAATCATGGATATAGTCATTGGCTGTATCCATGTTTTCCAGACAACCTTAGAGCTTTATCCAAGTTCAGCAGCCACCGCTAATCAAATGCCGAACGTTCGGGTTCAGAGGGACTCGAACCCGAACCCGGTTCGCTCATCTCTAGTACAGAAGCATTGCCTTCCTGCTCCGGTTAGCCAGAGCGGTGCGCGTCTTCTCCTGTGGGCCTCGTGTGATGATGTCATTTAATTGTACGACACTTGTAGGAGAAGACCTCTAGTGTTTCAGCACAGACTGCAGCTTATTGAAGAGCAACCAGCCAGCAACTGAATGGAGGAAAAGTGAATGGAATTGGACAATTTGGGAGGGAAAGGGGTTAACTATAATTAAAGGGGTACCCAGGATGGGGGAGCTAACCACAATAATAGGGGCTTCATGGGTAGTAATTGCAATATTAGTGGCATCATTGGGGTTAACTGCAATACCGGGGGCATTATGGGGGTTAACTGCAATACCAGGGACATCATGGGGAGTTAACTGCAATACTAGGGGCATCATGGGGGGATTAAATGCAATGCTAGGGGCATCATGGGGGTTAACTATAATAACCAGGGGCATCATGGGGGTTAACTACAATACTAGGGGCATTGGTTTGCATTCACATTATAAACATCATAATACAGTATGTGCTAAACACCAACTCCCTCCATGACCCTTCCCCTATATGACCAAAGCACCACCGTTGCCCTGTCAGGCCATTGAAAAATGGTCTTGCCTGTAGCTGGTCCCTGGTGGAAAAAAAGGTTGCCTTACAGAACTTAAATTTTGTGTGCTCTTCACGGAAATTTGCCCCCTTTGTACTCTATCACAGTAGTTTTCTCCCTTTGTGCCGACCTTATAGTAGTCTCTCTCTACCCCCTTCACTGTAGTTAGTCCCCTTTAGGACCCCCACACAGTAAGAAGCTCCCTCTGTGCCCTCCTCATAGTAGTTATTCCCCTTTGTGCCCTCCTCACAGTAGTTATTCCCCTTTGTCCCCTCCTTACAGTAGTTATTTCCCTTTGTGCCCTCCTTATGGTAGTTAGACACTGGACGATGCAACATAACTTTTTGACTTATATATATCTTCTATATACTATATACTATTACACAAAATAGATATTAGATAGACTGAAAAATTCCAACAGCCCTCCCAAATTCACTGCAAAAACGTGTAGGTTTATTTCATCAATCCAACTTTTACATTAAGGGTGCCTTCACACGTACCGTATCGCTGCGTTTTTATCGCTGCGTTTTTATCGCTGCGTTTTTGGAGCGATTTTTACATGCGAGTTTTGATTTCATTGTGAAAATCAAAACTTGCATGTAAAAATCGCACCAAACACGCATCGATAAAAACGCAGCAATACGGTACGTGTGAAGATACCCTAATGGTTAGTTTGAGTGTCCATCTTCCCAGAGTGTTATCTCTCATAGAGATAACAGAGATAACATTCTGGGAAGATGGACACTCAAACTAACCAATAATGTGAAAGTTGTGATCACACACACATGTATAAGTATTGTATTACCACTTAGTATTGTGAGCTTGAAAATGACCGGGTGAGACGGGAGAAACGTCGCTTGTTTGCTGTGCTGCACTTTATGTTGGATCAATGGAATAAACCAGCACGTTTTTGCAGTGAATTTGGGAGTGCTGTTGGAATTTTTTAATGTACATATTTTGATCCTGGTCAAGTCCCTCCAGCTGGCACCCACCATCCAGATGAGCTCCAAGCTGTGCTGTTCACAATCCTGCTAGATAGATAGATAGATAGATAGATAGATAGATAGATAGATAGATTGCACTCAAATACAGATGAGATAGATGGATAGACAGATATTTGTATCTGAATTACTATTACTTAGTTAGCAAAATTACCTTTTAATGGAAATTTTTTGGCGACCCATTCTATACGTTGAGAAGGCTCGTCGGTTTCTGATGATACTGCAGACTACTGGCTTTGAGAGTTCAACATCAGTTGCTGATGTTCACATCCTTATTTTTTTGTATTCATACCCTTTTCTCTTCTACTGTAAGTTACTTAATTGCTAACAGAATGGAGAAATAGGGAAATGTTACACACACCACTCATAACCAGTAATCAGTGTAGGATTGTGCCAGGTTTGTGCGCCTCCTGATAAATCCTGCCCATGCGACAGGTTGGGCAAGCTACACAACAATTGTCATAGATGGTTTAGATTTCAACTACAATTTATACCTCACAGCTTTTAAATTTTGGAGCCATGACCCCTGGAGGGAGAGAGTGACATTGTGTATGTTATTAGGGCAGAAACTAGCACACAAAAACAAGATTTTCTAGTAACATTCACTGGGGGCACTTATAATACAATTGCTGGGTGCTCAAATACTGTTTAGCTCAGCTTTATACTTGTTCCTCCATGATACAAACTAGAAAAAAAAAAGTCTACTCACATTCATCTGGGAGAGTTCGTGCTACAAAGGCTGCGACCTAAGACACTGTTTTAGCTTCCACACAACGTCAATGTTAATAGAACCTTTTTTGTTTTCAGAGAACAATGTGATAAAAGAGGCCTTCCAGTGTATTAAGCCTTGGTGTACTACAAAGCCGCTAACAGCTGCATGCAGCATGGAATCTAAAAAATCCCTATACTGATAATGCCAGCCTTGCATTATTAGTGTTAGCTCCATGTGTACAATGGGTAACGGACCTGTGATTACAGATAATTCAACCACTCACTGCAGGGGAGCTACAGCAGAGGTAATAACACAGTGATTAGAGATGAGCGAACCGGGTTCGGGTTCGAGTCCATCTGAACCCGAACGATCGGTATTTGATTAGCTGGGGCTGCTGAACTTGGATAAAGCTCTAAGGTTGTCTGGAAAACATGGATACAGCCAATGACTATATCCATGTTTTCCACATAGCCTTAGGGCTTTATCCAACTTCAGCAGCCACCGCTAATCAAATGCCGAAAGTTCGGGTTCGGATGGACTCGAGCATGCTCGAGGTTCGCTCATCTCTAACAGTGATGTCACAGTAGAAAAATAAATTAAAATATTAAATTAAATTAAATAAAACACGAGGCAAACCTTGACAAAATCTTTGATCCTGTTTTAAGAGAAGAAAACGTCCCAGTAATTCTGAAAGTGTTTCAGGATAGAAAGACTTTTGTTGCTTTCATATAGGTATTAATAGAATGACTGAAAGCGATATCACCACTGAAGGTAATATACACCAAAATTAAATTATTTCCTGGGAATATAATCATACTCATCAGTCTTCTGCACCATTTTCTGTCCATAAGATACGGCAGAGAATGCAAGTTTGGCCATGATTTTATTTATTTATTTATTTTTATTTAAATCTTTTTGTTAATTTGAAGACAGCTTTATTCCTCTCTGCTCTGGTAATTGAATCTCCACCTCACCCATCTCTTCTCCTGCTGAGTTTCCTCTGGCCTTTAGACAGTTAGGCTATGTTCACAGGTAGTAAGAGACTGGCCATTCTGTGACCCAGTACCGGCCGGATGATCTTTGCAGCCACAGAGTTTGCACCCGCATCAGAACTTCCCCCTGCACACTATGGAGGGTGCGGCCGGAGCCACTCGCTCCATATTGTGCACTGACAGGGTTTTCTGCAGCCGCTATTCACTGAACAGCGGCCGCAGAAAACTGACATGTCAGTTTGGTGGGCCCCCAGGATCATTTCCCCTGGTGGGCCCCAAGTAGCCAGTCCGACACTGCTTACATCCTAGAAACAGTTTACTAGCCCAGACTTCATTGCTTATTATTAGTCTCTTTTGAGCATGCTAGCATTTTCTCCTGTCTTTCATATCTTCTTAATTCTGACCTTCTGCTATTGCTCTTGACTATTCTCCCAGTTTTGATTTAGTACTTTGTTACCCCGTTATGACTCTCAGCTTGTTTGCCTTCCATATTCATCTGCGTTTTGTGTTTACACCTTTACCGCAGGGAGGGAATGTTGCCCTGTTGTCCACGGCAACTCAGGATAGTTGTGGCAAGTAGGCAGGGAAAGCTGGGTGAGTCTAGCATTAGGGCCCCTTGTCCTTATCTTCCTATTCCCTCCTGGTTGTACGACAGCAGTTGTCAATGTTTCACAAACCCGTCTTGTTATAATTGATAGCCGTCATGATCGCGCCTGAAAAGGCATCAGTGCCACCCTCTGCTGCGAAGATTCGACCTCTGCGCCAAAGACTGCGATTTTGGCCATAATCTTCCATTTATTCTGTGTTTTGTTTGCCTTGTTTTTGCCCTGTCTGAACTGTGTCTTATTACTTCTGGTCTGCTAATTGTTAACCCTGCCCCACCCATGTCTGTTCTTCTAAGCTTCCCTGGTCATGTAACGGTTAACCTGCCTTTGCCTCAGTGATTGACAGCTGGTCCCTCCTATCATCTTCTAGACTTGGTTCCTGGTGTCCTATTTAAGATTTCAGCTTCTGCCTGTGCCTTGCCGGTTATTGACTTAGTCTCTGCCTGCTTGTGTGTTCTGTTTTCTGGTTTCTCCTGACTCCTGCTTTGTATCTTTTGACCACGCTTGCTTGCTTGCTTGCTGCCTGCCCCCGACTATATTGCCTGTTATTTGACTACTCCTGATTTTGTCCCTTTGCTGCCAGACTGTTGTGACCCGGATTGCTGACCATTCTTATTGTGTTTGTTCGTTTTGTCTTGTCTATTGTTTCACGTATCCAGGCCAGGGATCGCCGCCAAGTTGTCCGCTGCCATTTTAGGGCAGATTGCGGCAATTAGGTAGGGACAGTGGGAGGGGCTGAGCTCAGGGCTCACTGTCTCTGTGTGTTTGGTGTGACTGGTCCTGACAATAGCATAAATCTATAGAATGCAAATGGATCTTTGTAGTATATTCTCTAGGAGGCATTGGCATCTTCCTCAGTTTGCAGCCTTCCCCTACCTATAGGCTGTGTGTAAATGATTAAATATCTTCTTCAACACCTCTGTTCTAAAGTCGTACGGTCCATGGGCAACAGGAATTAGGGGTAGGGGAGGATGCACGGATTGACCGGGGGGGAAGGTTGGGTGGACAGCCCGGGGCCCAGGGTACATTTAATCCGCGTCTGTGTATGCCTGCCATTGTTACAATTATAAGGACAATGCAACAGTCTAGGAATCATAGGCAAATTGATGGCAGAAATCATGGTCACAGTATCCTAATAGAGAGATCAGGCATAAAGTGATATGACAGTAGGAGATGATGCACACAGTTATGTAACAGAACAATAATAATCACACCCATACTACTTTGGAATACCCTTGACAAGACTGTGGCCCCTAACTCTTTTCTATTAGCCTAGCTGTGATAACTCTCATGCAGCATGGACTTTTGTAATAAAGTAAACTTTAAAGGGAACCTGTCACCGGGGACGCGGGCACAGAGCCCGTCCGACCCCCAGATGGAGCCCCCGGATACTTAACCTTTCCGACGAGTCCCGTTCCTGGAGCCGGTCCCGGGACGTAGATATCAGTGTCCGAAACCATATGCGAGCGCCGCTGAGATGAGTCCGACGCCCATAGAGAATGAATGGAGATGTCATTCTCTATGGGCATCGGACACATCTCAGCAGCGCGCGCACAGCTTCGGACGCTGATATCTTTGTCCCGGGACCGGCTCCAGGAACGGGACTCGTTGGAAAAGGGTAAGTATTCGGGGGTTGGGCGGGCTCTGTGCCCACGTCCCCGGTGACAGGTTCCCTTTAATACACTTTCTTTTTCCCCAAGAACCAATAGAACCTTAATATCCACCAGTCTCTTCATCACTAAACTTATGTTACAGAAGGAAATGCATTAAGTACACCGCTGTGATCCTTGGTGCATTCTGACGGCGCGGGAGCCGTCAAAATAATAAAATTATATTGTTTAAATGATATTATGGTTTTAGTGTTCGGGCAACTCAACAGGTTGATGTGTTACACCCTGGGGGGACTATGTAAGACATAGATGGGGAACCTTGGGTACTCCAGCTGTTGCAAAACTACAATTTCTATCCTGCCTGCAGGGCCGCTTCTGCCATGAGGCGGAATGAGTATTCCGCCTCAAGCGACAGATTCTGCGCCCCTGCAGGGGGCTGCAGACAACAGCCCTGCAGCCGCTCACCTGTCCTGCCGCAGCCATCTGGTCCCACCGCCAACGCTCACCGCTGTCCCCTGCCATGCTCCCGCGCCGTCAGTCAGCAGCTGTCATCATCTTCCAGCAAGTCGCGAGTGCCCGGGGTCAGCATGGGCCGCGAAGAGGGGTCAGCGGTGATCGTTGGCAGCGGGACGGAACAGCTGCAAAAGCTGTATCCACCCTCTCCACGGAGCGGGCAGACAGCGGTAATCATTGCCGAGAGTTCAGGTTCGTACGAACCCGAACCTCGGCAGGTTCAGACCATCCCTAGTCTCCACTGCAGCATATGTAGTCTTTTTTTAATTTTTTTTTTTAGTTGGGCACAATACTCACAGACTACTGTGCTATTCTATACAAACAAAAAAAAATACTTAACTCCCATACAACCAAACAACCTGAAAGGCAGTAACTCAGTATGGCCACAACATAGTGTGCGGAGCTGTCTGCTTCTATATGTGCAGATGTCGTGGGTCTGCTGATCAGTGTGGGTACGGGGTGCCAGACCCTAATCAGATGACCAGGTGAGCACTGTTTGATATAACTCATTCAATGTGTTCATGACAGATTTTTTTTTATCCTATAAGGTGCTGGTCTTTTTTTGTTTCCAAATAGCCAGAATCATTTTCTGTAAATTTACTTGTAAATTTTAACTTTGCATTAGAGAAATCAGGGTGAGCAACTACAAATATGTAATATTGCATCTAATACTAAAGTTACTGTGGGTCAGCAGTCTTCGCTGCATCCTGGTGATAAGCTATCTCCCTGCACATCACCAGGGGAGTGCTGGCCCAGAGGCACGATGGCATTTGATCCCACTGACTGACAGCAAAGAGCCAATGGCTCCCTGCTCTGGTAGTCACTTTTGTGGCATACAGGGGTATTGCCTACAGGGGATGTTTACTACAGGGAGATTGCCTGCATGGGGGGTATTGCCTACAGGGGATGTTTACTGTACTGTAAGGGGACTACCTACACAGATGCACAGAGGTGACCTACCCACTATATGGGAGCACAAAAGGACCTTACTACTATATAGAGGCACAGAGGGACCTAACAAGTAATTGCCGGAGAAGTCTTCATGATGGCCTGAGTCAGATGGAAAAGAAAATGCAAAGCAAATAACTCAATTATCAAAACTATCACCTGCAATTCTCGCAGAGAAGATGCCCTTGTGAGTCAGTGGATGTAACTGCACTATAATCACTTATAAGTACAGCTGGGGTCTACCTCTATATGGTCATTGCTTAGGGAGAATATTGGTCTTTTGTATAGTAGATTTTTTTTTTAGTAACAGTATAATGGTATTATCCAGTCACTGTATTATGATGGCAGTGGTCGTGGTGTTATATTATCGCCTACTGATCTATATAATCTAAGTCCTACACATGCTCTCTTCAGCAGCTCTCCCTGTCAATCAGCACAATCCTTATGCTAACAACTCAATATTAGGTAGATAGGTAAATAGAAACTATTTTCTTTTCTTTTTGTATGTTACATATTTTAGTATTACATCTTCAGTATATTTTAAGTATTGAGTAGTTTGACCTAAAAAGTAAAAATTTACAGCTGCAGCGCAATTGTTTTTTCTCTTTTATATAATCTTTTACATTGGCTTATTAGTCCCAGGTCAGCCATGTATACAATGTAAATGTTTGCACTTCTCCTTGCAGCTTCTCCTCATTTGCTATTTAACACTTTGGTCACAATAGTCAACTTCTGCTTTCTGCTAACCTCTCGAGGTTACAGTACATTGTTGAAAGCGGCGGCAGTGTATCTCTTATCTCTATTGTGGTAACAACAATGCAGCTGTGTGAGCGGCCCGCCCTCCCCAATCAAGTGTAAGGTGCATTGTGGGACTAGTAAACATCTAGCAGGTTGCCGGCCTCATTCACTGAAGAATCACAATACTTGATTCCTCAGAGATTATAAAACATTGTAAAAAAATGTCCTTGTATTTTGCAATGTTCCCCCTATTAAATAAAATTTCCAGATACAAACCATAACTATAGGGCATCTCTTAAAGAGATACTAACATTTAGAATTGCAAAAGTTATCAAGTCATTTACCCAATTTCATAAATTGCACTAAAAAATACATGCTCTAAAGGAAACTGACAGCATGGATATGTATACATCCGTGCTGCCAGTTTCCCATTGCCAATCACATAAGCAGCGCATGCGCACTGTTCGTCGTGCTCTGTGATCTGGCATCTTCTTAACCCCTTAATGACGCATGACGGGTATACCTGTAATGCGGCCGTTAAGGGTAAACAGAGAGAGCTCCCGGCGTGAGCCCTCTCTGCAGCCCGCGGCCCCCAGTTGCTATGTGCAGCCAGGGACCGCGGGTATTAGCTGCCGCGGCCGGCTAATTAACTATTCAAATGCAGCTGTCAAAGCTGACAGCTGCATTTGGATAGTGACTGTGGCCCCTCCCCCTAGTGTCTAGTGGGAGATCTTCCCCCCCGCGATGCGATCGCGGAGGGGAGATCCGTTGTAATGAGCCCGCCGGGGCTCAGCCTCGGAATGACACTGATCCCGACTCGGCAATCTATCCAGATGGTCTGCAGCAGACCATTATAATAGAGCACCGATCTGATGGATTGGTGCTCTGTTATATACACAGCATTGATCTCAATGGGAGATCACTGCTGTGTATATAGAAGTCCCCCAGGGGGCTTCATATTACTGTATGTAAAAAATAATAAAGTGTTTTTATTAATAAATTATCCCCTCCCCTAATAAAAGTCCTAATCATCCCCCTTTTCCCATGTTATAAATAAAAATAAATAAATAAACATGTTTGGTATCGCTGCATGCGTAATCGCCCGAAATATTAATTTATTTAATTCATGATCCCTCATGGTAAACAGCGTAAGCGCCAAAAAACTCCAAAGTGCAAAATTGCACTTTTTTGGTCGCATCTAATTCAGAAAAATTGTAATAAAAAGCAATCAAAAAGTCACATATGCGCACTCAAGGTACCGATAGAAAGAACCCATCATGGCGCAAAAAATGACACCTCATACAGCCCCATAGACCAAAGGATAAACGTGCTATAAGCCTGGGAATAGAGCGATTTTAAGGAACGTTTATTTTCTGTAAAAGGTTTAAATTTTTTACGAGCCATCAATTAATATAAAAGTTATACATGTTACATATCGTTTTAATCATAACAAATTGAGGAACATATATAACATGTCAGTTTTTCCATAGGACAAACAGCGTAAGAACAAAGCCCTCACAAAGAAAAAGAATTCAGTTTTTCTTTTCAATTTCACTGCGCATATAATTTTTTATGGTTTCACAGCATATTTTATGCAAAAATTCAGCCTGTCATTGCAAAGTAAAATTAGTGACGCAAAAAATAAGGGTTCATGTGGGTCTGTAGGTGTAAAAATGCAACTGCTATGGCCTTATATACACAAGGAGGAAAAAACGAAAATGCAAAGACGAAAATTAGCCCGGTCCAGGGGTTAAAAAGTGTTTTGAATCCCCAGGCTGACAGTGTCACGGTGGGGTGTCAGCGCCCGCATGGCCTCTATCGGCCTCACTCTCCAGAAGATGCAGATGTCAATCATTTAAGGGGAGGCGGGGCAACGGTCAGAGGATGCTGTATCTGCTTGAGTCCCCCAATCATCTGATGCTTCTTTGCCTCCATTTCACTTCAGTCATCTATGGGTGATTCCCTACGACTTTGTTGTAGTGCAAATAAATAGCTACCTACTGGGCAATATACATACCTAATGGCGGAACTGCCTGCCTACAAGGGGATATATCAACCTAATGGTGGGCCACCTACCTACTATAGGGGTATAGCATTCCTACCTATTGCGGGACATACCAGCCTAATTGGGGAACTACTTACCTACTACGGGACACATACCTCCCTAATGGGGGACCTATCCATATGATGGGGATCTACATATCCACCCACTTTTACTATATGGGGTACCAAGTGCCACTTTGTGTGAGGTGGGGTGAATACTCGAAAAATGAGGCACCTTAGATGATTGTCCAGCAGATTCTACAGAAATAACTGTTGCTGAAAGAAATTGTCGATGAGGTCAAGGCTGGATTGAGAAAAAGAAAAGAGAATGTGAACAGATGCCCCCTGTGAATCACTCAGAGATGACATCATAGATGACATCAGATAAAACTATATGAATTAACTCATCTGCTGAGCCTGTATTTCACAATATAGTCACTGTATGGGGGTTATTGGTTGGTACATTATGTATGGCACATCACTATGTGATGGTAACATGTGCAGTCTGTGTGGTAACAATAACATAATAAATGTATTCTCTGGGTCACTACGATTACAGCAATACCACATTTGTAGTTTTTTTTTTATCTATTACCACTTTGGAACAATAGAATCTTCCTGAAAAAGTGCTCTCTTCTTTCGAGTGATGGCATTGGTTTTGGGCTCGTTTTTTGCGGGAACATGTTGTCAGGATCGGGCGATACAGACAGGACAAGACAGTGGGCCCTAGGTCTGAACCCACCCACTGTCACCTGCCTACTTGCCTCAATCGGCCCTAGGCGGCCGTGGACAACCACGAAGACGTTCCCTACACTGATAAAGTGCACACAGAACGAGACGGACGAACAAACATAAAAGAATGGTGAACAAGCCGGGTCAAATCCACACAGGCAGCGCAGTACAAAATCAGCAGGCAAAGGGATCGTCAAATAGTCAGGCAGAAGGTCAGATAACAAGTCGAGTAACACAGAGGGATTAGGAGAGGGGTGTCACAGCCGCGGCGGCGTCCCGCGTTCCGGGCCGCCGCCGCGACCGCTTCCTGCCCCATGCAGCAGCCGGTGTCCATAGTCGGGGACCCGGCGCTGCTATCACCTCGGCCCCGGGGGGCGCCTCACCTCTCCACGCTCCTGTCTCCCGCTGTGCCGGCCGGCGCGCGCGTCCCCGCCTCCTAGGGCGCGCGCGCGCCGGCTGTCTCAGATTTAAAGGGGCAGTGCGCTCCTAATTGGTAGTTGCACCTAATCACTCCCCTATAAATCCCAGCATGCCCTGTCCCCTGGGTTGGAGCCTCTACATGCTTCCCATAGCGTTTGGCCCAGCTCCCTGTTGTTCCTGTGTCCTGTCCGTTACCTGGTCCCAAGTCCCTGTTCCTGAGTCCTGTCCGTTACCTGGTCCCAAGTCCCTGTTCCTGGTTCCTGTTCCCCTGTCACTCCACCTGTTCCCGTGTCCAGCCTGTCACGTGCTCTCTCATCTGCAGACTATTGCCTGTGCCATCTCCTGCCACGCCTCGCCTGCCGACACCAGCAACCAAGCCAGGGGTAGCGACCTGGGGGTCGCCTGCCGCAGCAAGTCCATCCCGCCTTGCGGCGGGCTCTGGTGAAAACCAGAGGCCCCTTAGACTCCGCTCCCTGGTGAGGTTTGTGCCATCGCTGGTGCCGGTCCAGTGGATCCACTACTCCGGGCGTTACAGTAGGCTCCAACCATGGATCCCGGCAAGGTGCCTGATCTCCGTGACGTCGCCAGAGTGGTCACTCAGCAGGCGCAACAAATCCAGAAACAGTCACAGCAGATCCAGCAACTCACTGCCGCCTTACAGCAGCAGACTACTGCCCAGCGCACACCACCTCCTGACGCTTCTTCTTCACTCCGACTGGCCCTCCCAAGCAAGTACTCTGGGGACTCTAAGTTGTGCAGAGGATTCTTGACTCAGTGCACCATGCACATTGAACTTTTGAGTAGTCAGTTTTCCACCGAGCGCTCTAAAGTGGCTTTCATCATCAGCCTATTAGAAGGTAGAGCCCTGGCCTGGGCCACGCCACTGTGGGACCGTGATGATCCAGTTGCTGCCAATCTCCGGGCCTTCCTATTCGAGTTTCGCTCCGTCTTTGAGGAACCTGCCCGTGCTTCTTCAGCCGAGACTGCTCTCCTCAACCTTTCTCAAGGCAGCTCCTCTGTTGGTGACTACGCCATCCAGTTCCGCACCCTGGCAGCTGAATTGGACTGGAACGAGGCCGCCCTATTGGCCACCTTCAAGAAGGGCCTGTCTAGTCGAGTGAGAGACGTGCTCGCTGCCCGAGACCTGCCTACCTCCCTGAACGAACTCATTCTACTGGCCACCCGAGTTGATACTCGTTTTTCAGAGAGGGAGGAGGAGGTTCAGCATGAACATTTACTAACCCGTTCCCGTCGCCTTCCCCAGCTGGCGCCGGTTTTCCAGAATCCTGACCTTTCGATGTCCCAACCCTCTCCTGAGATTCCTATGCAGGTGGAACGGGCTCACCTGACGCCTGATGAAAGAATCCGGCGCCTGGAGCAGAATCTCTGTCTCTATTGCGGTGGTTCCGATCACTTCCGGCTGGGATGTCCCCTACGTCCCCAAACATCCGGAAAATGCTCGCACCTAGGTCCGGTGGGACAGGTGTCCCTAGGTGTGAATGCCACCATTCCAAGTCTGTCTATGCCAGTTTCCATCCGGACTCCCTCAGGACAAAATCATCAGACTACTGCCTTCCTCGATTCTGGGTCAGCAGGCAGTTTTATTGCGGCAACATTGGTCCAAAGATGGCGGCTACCCGTGGCCCGACTAGCCAGGCCCCTGACTATCTCCTCGGTCACAGGCGAAATTCTTACCGACCGTGTGTACTACCAGACCGCACCTTTAGTCCTCCAGGTGGGTCCTTTACATCAAGAAGAGATATCCTTCTATGTCCTGCCCCATTCTTCCCCCGCGGTCCTCCTGGGACTCCCGTGGCTGCAAGAACATGCCCCTCAACTGGACTGGAGAACCGGGGAGATTCTCAGTTGGGGTCAGGACTGTTCCAACCAGTGTCTCAGGTCACCTCAGACCAAGTGTACTATGTCGTTTCCTGTCCCAGCCAAGCCTCTACCCGACCTACCGGCAGAAGACCAAGACTCGGCGGATGCCTTCTCTGCCGAGGTGTACCCTCTCTCCGTACCCAAGACTAAGGTCGTGTCCTCTCACCACCGGGAGAACTTACAGAAGGTCCTCGTCCACAGACCCACAGTCCCCTGCCATGTTTTACCGCCTGATCGCCTAGCACCAGTCGTCACCTCCTCGCTTCGGAGAGTACCCCCCGGAAAGACTCATGTTCACCCTGCGCTTCGAAGAGGTATTTTGAAGTGGGGTCATTCCTCGTTGGAGGCCGGGCACCCTGGAGTCCGTAAGACCGGCCAACGGATCTCTCGCCACTACTGGTGGCCCAGTCTGTTTCAAGATGTCAAAGACTTTGTGGCTTCCTGTGCCATCTGCAGGCAAGAAAGAGGGGGAGGCCAAAGGGGGGGGTACTGTCACAGCCGCGGCGGCGTCCCGCGTTCCGGGCCGCCGCCGCGACCGCTTCCTGCCCCATGCAGCAGCCGGTGTCCATAGTCGGGGACCCGGCGCTGCTATCACCTCGGCCCCGGGGGGCGCCTCACCTCTCCACGCTCCTGTCTCCCGCTGTGCCGGCCAGCGCGCGCGTCCCCGCCTCCTAGGGCGCGCGCGCGCCGGCTGTCTCAGATTTAAAGGGGCAGTGCGCTCCTAATTGGTAGTTGCACCTAATCACTCCCCTATAAATCCCAGCATGCCCTGTCCCCTGGGTTGGAGCCTCTACATGCTTCCCATAGCGTTTGGCCCAGCTCCCTGTTGTTCCTGTGTCCTGTCCGTTACCTGGTCCCAAGTCCCTGTTCCTGAGTCCTGTCCGTTACCTGGTCCCAAGTCCCTGTTCCTGGTTCCTGTTCCCCTGTCACTCCACCTGTTCCCGTGTCCAGCCTGTCACGTGCTCTCTCATCTGCAGACTATTGCCTGTGCCATCTCCTGCCACGCCTCGCCTGCCGACACCAGCAACCAAGCCAGGGGTAGCGACCTGGGGGTCGCCTGCCGCAGCAAGTCCATCCCGCCTTGCGGCGGGCTCTGGTGAAAACCAGCGGCCCCTTAGACTCCGCTCCCTGGTGAGGTTTGTGCCATCGCTGGTGCCGGTCCAGTGGATCCACTACTCCGGGCGTTACAAGGGGTTCGCAGGAATAGACGGGGGAGCTGGGACCAGGGGTTAACCTAATTAGCCAGCGCTGGGACTCTCTGCTTTGCTTTATGCTGACCAAGAGCCCGGTCTGGATCCTCATTGGACCGGCGCTCTGATCTTCCAGGTACAGACAGGCAGAGAAACCTGTCAATCACAGCAACAACACAGGTGTAAAATCAAGTCCAGGAGCTTCTCAGCTTAACTCCTGCATAGCCAGAAGCTGAGAAGCAATCGGTTGTGGCACACAAAAGCAAAACACCAGGTCCAGTTCACACAGGCTACTGCAGATTCCCGACACATGTATAGTTTTTATTGATACCAAGTTTTACATATATACATAATAATATTTATTTGTATAGCGCCAACAGATTCTGCAGCGCTTTTTTAACTCACAGTAAAAAGGTTACAATTACATATAAAAAATTTAAATTAGAATAAATAAAAATACATCATAAATACGAGACCTGCTCACAAGAGCGTATAGACTACGAACTGGGGGTGACACGAGGCACAAGTGCTTTATTTGCCCCTGGTCCAGCCATTGTAAATAGAAGGAGCTGGATAGGCCAGTTTCCCGCCAATGATTAGTTACAGGTAAAACGTATAAAGTGCATGGACCGTCGAAGATATAAAGTGAGGAGACAACAGAAGGGGAAACAAGATTAGGGAATGTTATAAGCAAGCCTGAAGAAGGTGTTGGAAATAAATCTGAGGTCTTTTAGTAGGGCATTCCAAAACACTGGTGCAGCGTGAGAGAAATCTTGGAGGCGGTAGTGTGAGGTTCTGATTATGGAAAATGTTATAACTTTTTGATGTATATGACTTTTTCATCTCTTTTATGATGTTTTTGCTAAGGCCATGCCTCAGGCATGACCGATCAGAAGCCAGACCATGTCGCTGGACTTCTGATCATTACTATTTTTAGTAAAAACATCCATTACTATTTTTAAATCAGGTTCCCAAAGCTATTATTAGAGGAGCTTAAGAGCCAGCTTAAGCCATTGTTGATGATCAGGCTATGGAGAGCCACCATTAGTTAACGAGTCACTTGTTTTACTGCAAAGTCAATGCCCCTGGTTCATAAAGCAGATAAATGCAAAGTCATAATCTCCTAGCAGTATCGTTGTTATTGTTGCAGATGGTTGTTCTTCACCAAATATTGACTAGATCCCAATATTGTGAATACAAAAACAGGAAGTTTTAGAAGAAGAAAAAAGGAAGTTGTGAATTGCCAAACTACAGACCAAATAAGACTCCTTACAAATGCCTTATAGTTCTGTCAACGTAAGTGAAGGTAACAGTACAAGCTAAAATTATTATGTTAATTTGTTTTCCCTGAGAATCATTGGCATCACAACATATGGGGTAAATTCGCCCCTGCAAGCCCCTGGGACAAAGGAATATTTAATGAAAAAATAACAATAACATTTTAATCCCCTCCTCCATGAGGTATAAATAGGCTCCACCTCCCCCTAGACCTCAGTCTAATTATAAAGAAACATAAAACACAGGGAGGGAGTCTTGTGATGCCAATGGGTCTCAGGGAAAACAAATTAACATAATAATTTTAGCTTCCCTTACATCCCATTGGCATCACAACATATGGGGAATTAGCAAGCATTATCCCCAATGGGCGGGTTATTTATTACGTCCGCATTAAGAACAGATCTTGCAAAGGTTGTTCTTGACAAGAAAGAAGTATCCAGCCTGAAATATCTCACAAAGGTAGTCAAAGACGACCAGGTAGCTGCCTGGCATATGTCCTCAAGTGGCACAGCGACACGCTCTGCCCAAGTGGAGGCCACAGCTCTAGTAGAGTGAGCCCTGGTAAATTCTGGTGGATCCAGATCTGCAGAGGAGTAACATAAGGCAATGGAGTCACAGATCCATCTGGATATTGAAGGTTTTGAAGCCTTTCTCCCCTTGTTCTTTCCTGCGAAAGGGATAAAACAATTCTCGCCTTTACGAAAATCACCTACTCTATGTAGATAGATCTTGATAGCTCTGGATACATCCAATAAAGAAAGATCCAAGTCTACTTCAGATGATCCAGTAGGAGAAAATACAGGCAATACTATAGGCTGGTTGATGTTGGCAAATAAAGCCACCATAGACAGGAATCCTGGAAGGAACCTAAGGATAACCTTGTCTTGGGAAAAAATCACGTATGGAGATGCAGAGCCAAGGGCTTAAAGTTCTCCAACTCTTTTAGCAGAGGTAATGGCTAGTAAAAGAGAAACTTTCAATGTTAACTTGAAGTCTACTTCCTCCCAAGGCTTAAAGGGAGGAAGACACAGGCGTCTCAACACAAAGGATAAGTCCCATGGGTCTACCTGCTTTACCAGGTTAGGCCTAGTCTAGCCTTAACAAAATTCTTTACCTCCAAGATCTGAAAAAAACGTGCGTTTACGTGTGCAGAGAGGGCTGCTCTCTGCACCTTGATGGAACTAGGTTTTAATCCTTTATAGAAGCCTTCCTGTAAAAACTCCAATGACTGTGGAGTAGAAGGTTTAAGTCCATCAATACTCTTGCTTGCACACCAATCTTGAAAAATCTTCAAAATACGTGCATAAGATTTATTTGTAGTGCTACTACGAGCGTGAGAAAGGGTATACTATACCTTCTCAGAAAAACTAGAGTCTAATACGGTCCTCTCAGTCTCCAAGCTGTCAAGCTGAGGCTGGAAAGATTCCTGCACAGATGTTTACCCTGAAATATTAGATCCGGATGCAGAGGTAACCTCCAAAATTCCCCTCTGCTCATATTCATGGGCAGAGTGAACCATGCCCTCTTCGGCCAGAAGGAAGTTATTATTATCACTGACGACTGATCTTCATCAAACTCTGGGAATCATGGCTATGGGAGGAAAGATATACGCCAGCTGGTATTTCCATGGTATTGTCATTGAGTCCACTACTCAATGGGATTGTCTGCCCTGTAAAGGGAGCAGAAATTCCTCAGTTTAGCATTGCTTGCTGATGCCATGAGGTCTCTCTGAGGAAGCGCCCACCTCTGGGTTAACTGAATGAACACTCTCCTTGAGAGAGACCATTCCCCCGGTAATGTCAGGCCTCGACTCTGGTTATTCTGGTTTCTGCCCAACAGAATATCTTTTCTACTTCCCTGAGGAGAGAAGGGGATCTGGTACCTCCCTGTTTAGGTACGCCACGCAGGCCATGTCGTTCATCCGGATTCTGACTGCTCTCTGTAAAATAAGAGGAGAAAAATGAAGAAGAGCTAGGTAAATCGCTCTGAGCTCCCTCACGTTGGAGGGCAGAGCGGATTCCTATTGACTCCAAGATCCTGCAGTTGTGATGACTGTCAGATGAGCTCCCCAACCTGTTCCTGAAGCATCTGTCGTGATGGTTATCCAGTGTGGTTCTGAAATTAAAACTCCATGTTTGACTTGTCTCCACCACATTAGAGAATGTCTTGTTTGAGTCGATAGAACATGCATCGCATCCAAGTCCTTCAGGCCTCGGTTCCATACTGTTAGTGCTTCTCTCTGAAGAAATCTCATGTGCCATAACGCCCATGGCACCGCGTCCGCAGCTGAGGCAAGGAGCCCTAGAAAGCGCATTAATGTTCTTATGGATACCTGACGAGGAGGAATTAGGAATTAAGTCTGATTTCTCTATGTTGATGAGCCAACTTAATTGTTGAAGTATGTCCTGGACATAGTTCAACTGAACTCTCAGAAGATCCTGAGTCTGAGTCATAATCAACCAATCGTCCAGTTTTGTTTTACTTGTTTTACCTTCCCCTGGATTTGGATGGCGATTCTTAAAAATCTTCTGTGAGCCTTCAGAATCGGTACATGAAGATATGCATCCTGTAGATCTATGGTGACCATAAAATCTCCCTCCTGGAGGATAGATTTTACCGATCTTATGTTCTCCATGTGGAACGTCTTCTTTATGATGCACCTGTTGAGATATCGCAAATCTATAATAAGCCTTCACTTTCCGGATGGCTTCAGCACTAGAAACACTGGGGAGTAAACTCCCTGACCGATCTCGGATAGAGGAACATCCTCTAGAGCCTCAATGGAAAGGAGGTGAAGAATTTCTGTCTCTAGGACTAAGTGTCTTTCTGGCTTAAGATTTCTTGACAGAAGAAATCTTGGAGGAGGAAGAGATGATAAATGAAGACATAACCATTTTGAATAATATTTAACACCCAGTGATCTTTCCTTAATTCTTCCCAGGCAGGGAGAAACAAACTCAGACGTCCCCCCACTGGACTGCTTCTGGCATTAGAAGTCTGGTTTCTTGTTGGTGTCCTTATTCTGCTGCTTCCCGGAACCTCTTCTGGAATAGTTTCTTCCTTGACCTCTGTACTGGTATCTCCCTTTGCCTCGCTGAGGAGATTTTGCTCTGCGAAAGGAATCACGGCTTTTATAGGACAATGGTAGGGACTTCCCCTCCTTGTCAGACAATTCCTCCATTAATTTATCTAGCTCAGAGCCAAACAGCCTACCTGGCTGGAACTCAATATTACAGAGCTGAATTTTGGAGTTAGCATCTCCAACCCAGGGTTTTAACCATAGCGCCCTTTGGCAGCGGTCGAGAGCGTACTAGTTTTTTTATGCTAACCTGGTTCCCTGAGATGCAGCATCGCAGAGGAAGTCAATGGCCATAATGACCTTTTTTAAGGAGCGAAGGACCTTGTCCCTGCTAGCTCTACCTTCCAAATTTTCCTGGACCTTGGCCAGCCATCTTCTTAGGCTTCTAGAAACCTCAAAAGAAGAAATGGAGACTGCCCCTTGAGCTGCCGCTGCCGTATATGATCTCTTGAGGGCTACCTCCACCCTTCTATCCATCAGATCCTTAAGATTGGATCCGTCCTCCGCAGGCAGCACAGTACGTTTCGACAGTTTGGCTATGGCCGGGTCCACCTTTGGAGGCTCAATCCAGTCCTTACATTGTTCTTCCTTGAGAACATATAAGGTCTTAAACCTCTTGCTCAAACCCGGAGCCTTTTCCGGTTCTTTCCATTGCGCCTGTAACATAGACAATGAAGTCTTACCCACAGAAAAAGCCCTAGGCTTTTTTGAGGAGGACGAGTCCTTATCCTCTTCTATTTCCTCAGGGTGTATTTCAGCTTGCACAGCTTAGCAGAGCTTGTGAAATCTATCAGCTGTGAAATACCCCCTGAATAATTCTTTCTCATCTTCAGAAGTAGAAGAGGTTTCAGAAGAAGATGATAACTTAACTTCATCAATCACAGTAAAACTGAAAATGACCATAATCCTACAGCCAAAAAGTAAAGGCTGGGAGTAGAGAGGGAAATACTCCGTTTGGTCTTTATCTTAGGACACGGGCGGCGATTCTCATTAGCCGCTAAAGTCTTTTGCACATAGTCCTTGACGCATACAACTACATCCTGAACATCAGGCTCCTCATAGGTTTAGGTGTGCATGAAGGACAGCGTACTGAAATACATAGGCATTCATAAATATTTTTATGAAAGAAAGGATGAATCTTATCTGGAAAAAATGATCCTCCTACGGTATCCATAGCCGTCAGGTAGAGGAGTCTCACACTCGGCACATGAAGTGCTTCCTTAGAAGGTCTTTTGCCAGCAGCAGGACTGGTCTCCATTTCAGAAATCTGCAAATAATCTATGTATTACAATACATATAAACCACTAGCCTGGCTAGAGTGATACCGGAAAGAGACACTAGGTGGCAGCAACACTTACTTTTAAGCATATAGAGGAGAGATCACAGCACTTTGCACTCAGATGTTTTCTATTAGATCCAAATGAGCCACAGAAAATCCTTCCAGAGGAAGACAGCCAGACCTAGAGGTAGCAACAGCTTACCTTCTGCCTTGAACACACAGCTAATCCGGCGTGCAGAGAGCGCGCGCCGCTGCTGGCCCCCGGAAGTGACATCACGCTGCCGCCGCAGTGCTGAGACGCACGCAGCGCCGATGCGTTCCACAGTCGAACGTGACTGGAAGAAAAGCCAGCAGCTCGGGTGACACGCAGAGTGCGTTCCAAGACGCACTAGGTAAGAAAAACTTAAAAGCTAAGACCTGCAGAAGCAAATATAAGGATACTACCTGGACACCGGCTCCAGCGGCATCCCAGCAATCATTACCTGGAGAGAAAACCTGAATGCAACAGGTTAACAAAGCATAAAAACGGAGGAGGGACAAAGTCCCCTAGGGCTAACAGCAACAAAGTAAAAAAAGACTGAGGTCTAGGGGGAGGTGGAGCCTATTTATACCTCATGGAGGAGGGGATTAAAATTTAATTGTTATTTTTTCATTAAATATTCCTTCGTCCCAGGGGCTCGCAGGGGCGAATTTACCCCATATGTTGTGATGCCAATGGGACGTAAGGGAAGCTATGGCTACATTGTCAAGTACTGGGCGCAGCTAGAGAGAGAAGGCGCAAAACATAGTGCTAACTGCTGACAACTTGCATGGTCACAGATACTAGAGAAACTGTGAAATTACTTAAAATACAGAAGTTACATATTGTGTCTAGTACTGTTCCTTATTTTTTAAGATACAACGGTTATATAAAGGTAACATAGAGATTGAAACTATAAAGGTTCTAAACAGGGCCGTTTCTAGGTAATCTTGACTACAGGGCGAATCTTGCGAAAATCGCCCCCCCCCCTTTAAGTAATGTCAAGGGGGGGGGGCGATTGTTGCTATAGAGAAGCAGTGTGTGTATTATGGCATAGAGCCGTGTTATTCAACCTTTTTTTTAACTTGAGGCAAAAAAAAGTAATTCAGTGACTCACAGGTGACGTCTTCTTTGATCTGGGGCGTCACTTTTCCCCTCCATCTGGCCCGGACCCCCATGATGATTTCTTGCAGCCACAATTCATCTCTTCTGAACCTGCCAGACAAACATCTTAGGCTCCGCACTTTTACAACTTCCACTTCTTTGTGTCATATGCAGTAAAGTCAGTAGGTATGTAGGTTGCCCCCTGTAGGTAGGATCCCCTGCTGTGTCCTCCATATAGTAATAATGCCCCCTGCTTTGCCTCTATATAATAATAATGCCCACTGTGCAGTACCCAAATAGTTATCCCCCCCATGCTGTCCCTATAGTAATAATCCCCCCCAGTGCTCCCCTTAATAGTAATAATTCCCCCCCAGAGCTCCCCTCTAATAGTAATAATCCCCCCAGTGCTCCCCCTAATAGTAATAATCCCCCCAGTGCTCCCCCCTAATAGTAATAATCCCCCCAGTGCTCCCCCCTAATAGTAATAATCTCCCCAGTGCTCCCCCTAATAGTAATAATCCCCCCAGTGCTCCCCCCCTTATACTAATAATCCCCCCAGTGCTCCCCCCTAATAGTAATAATCCCCCCAGTGCTCCCCCTTACAGTAATAAATAATCCCCCAGGGCTCCCCCTAATAGTAATAATCCCCCAGTGCTCCCCCTTACAGTAATAAATAATCCCCCCAGTGCTCCCCCTTACAGTAATAATCCCCCCACTGCCCCCCCTAATAGTAATAATCCCCCCAGGGCTCCCCCCACAGTAATAGTAATAAACCCCCTTGTGGTTTTCCCCTATAGCAACACTGCCCCCCCACCCCGCCCCCGCTAAATACACACACACACAAAAGAAAATAAAAACACATTATACTCACCTCATCCTAGCATACGGCGGGGTCCTTCTCTCTTCTCCTCTTCTCCCTAATCCTGCGCGGAACAGGATCCCCCAGCAGAGAAGATGCGTGCGGGGGCTGCGGCCTGGCGGTGGCGGCTGAGCGCGGTCCGGGGAGAGCTGCAGGCAGGGGTCATCTGAGCAGGTGATGGGGCGCGCGGGGGGGGGGGTTGGCGCGCACGCCACTGAGGTGAGGTGCGGTCCGAGGAAGGGGGGGGGAGCTGTGGGGGATCTTCCAGAGAGCTGCGGGCGTTATTGTGGCAGGTGATGGGTCGAGCGCAGGGGCAGATGATGGGGCGGGCGTGCAGGCGGAAGGCACGCACGGGGCTGAGTGAGGTCTGGAGGGTGCACCAGCGCCCCCTATCTGTCAGCACCCCGTGCGATCGCCCGACCCGCCCGCCGCTAGAAACAGCCCTGGTTCTAAATGGGAAAGATCAGGCAGTTAAATGGGTTATCCAGTGCTACGAAAACATGGCCACTTTTCCCCCTATCTTGTCTCCAGCTCAGGTGTAGTTCGCAATTAAGCTCCATTTACTTCAATGGAACTGAGTTTCAAACCCCACCCAATCTGGAGACAAGATAGGGGGGAAAGGGGCCATGTTTTTGTAGCACTCGATAACCCTTTTAAGATCCAACATGCCTGATCCTTCTCTCTCCTGACATCTGCCTTTATCCATACTACTATCCACAATCGCTGGTTAGCTGCCTTTGCTGAAACTGATGGGTTTAGTTGACATGTGTCTAATGCGTATCTATAAACTTGCAACAATATGTATGTTCTGGGAGCAATTCTCTTCTCTCATGTATAGCTTTTCCATTTATTACAGTATGTAGAAAAACTACAATAAGTGCAATTTTGGAGCAGTTATCTGCAAAGTTATCAACCGTATACAAGCTGTAATAAATATAAGGTCAGCGCATTTCACCAGATGCTGGGGTTCTGTATCTAATCTTACTGTGTGATACTGTATGCTGAGGCTCTGTATCTTATCCCACTGTGTGTGATACCATCTGCTAAGGTGCTGGTCAGTGAATGGAGTGACCCAGCCAGGGAGATGAGGAATAGGCCACGCCCACTTTCAGTTAGCCAGAAGAAAAATTCATTTATTCTTCTGAGCCAAACATATGGGGATATCTCAGCAAGCGCACTTAAATTATAGTTACGCTTTAACATGTAAAAGTCATGTCTTGAGTAAAAACCCTCTTAAGCTGTGACTCTGTTATTTGCCTCAATCTTTCACTTTTAGGCCATGTTCACAAAACGTAAATTAACCATTAGAAGACCCGGCCAATTTTCATTTTTACGCTTTTGTTCTTTCCTCCTTGTGTACATAAGGCCATAGCGCTTGCATTTTTCCACTTAGTGATCCAGATAAGCCCTTTTTTTTGTGCCACTAATTCTACTTTGCAATGGCAGATGTAATTTTGCCAAAAATATGCCGTGAAACCAGAAAAAAATTATATGTGTGGTGAAATTTTTAAAAAAAAACACATTCTTTTTTGTTTGGGGTTTTTTGTTTTTATGTCGTTTGCCCTAGGGTAAAACTGACATGTTATACATGTTCCTCAGGTCATTACAATTATGAAGATATGTAACTTGCATAACTTTTATTTTATTTGATGGCTTTTAAAAAATTAAAACCTTTTAAAAATATATATATGTTCCTTAAAATTGCTCTATTACCATGCTTATAGCGATTTTATCCTTTGGTCTATGGGGCTGTGTGGGATGTAATTTTTTTTGCGCCATGGTCTCTGCTTTCTATTGGTACCTTTTTTGTGTATATGCAACTTTTTGATCGCTTTTTATCACAATTTTTCTGGATTTGATGCTACCAAAAAATGCACAATTTTGCACTTTGGAATGTTTTTGCGCGATCAGGAGTATGATAATTTAATAGTTCAGGTGAATACGCGAGCGAAGATACCAAACATGTTTGTTTATTTATTTATTTATAAAATGGGAAGGGGGTGGTATTCAGACTTTTATTAGGGGAGGGGATATCTCATTGAGATATAGATATACTGCATAGATCAATAAAATCGGTGTTCTATTGCTTTCGGCTGCTGCAGCCAAGAGCAGTAGATTACTGAGTCGGGATCTGAAGGCAGATTTTCTGACTTGTGCTAGTTGAAAAAAAGAGACTAATCGCAGGAATTGCGGCCAGTACAGAGAGTCACGGCTCAATGTGTCAGTCAATCACATGACTGCCTTCTCTCTGTGAGCGCTCAGAGGGCCTGGGATACACAGGACTGTTTTCTTGCTGTTTCTTGTTTCTTGAGAGTCAGAAAACAGGAAGTGCTGTGTTTTCCATGATAACTAAAAAATAAATAATGAATGTAAATTACAAACTTGCTTTATATTACATCTACTGATTTAGCTTTTGAAAGTTATACCAACAGTGACACTTTAAGTATCTGCATTGCCAATTTGCTTCAACGGCTGTGATTAATACATTGTGCTGCCATCTATGGAATCACGGCCGGAGTGTATACACATAGTATACACTTCGGCCGGGATCTATAGCGGCCATGCAAAAACTGACATGTCAGTTTTCTGCAGCCGCTATTCATTGAATAGCAGCCACAGAGAGGCTGTCAGTTCACAAAATGGAGCGTGCGGCTCCGGCCGCACGCTCTATTGTGTGCAGCGGTGAATTCGGATGCGGGCGCCCACATCTGAATTCAGCAGAAATAAAGATCATCCGGCCTGTACTGCAGTATCACCTGGGATGATCTTCAGTAACACTGGCCGTTCTGTGATCCGGCCGGGTAACAGAACGGCCGGTGTTTTACATAGTGTGCACATGGCCTTAAGCTATATACAAATACTTCATTTTATATTTATGGGCAACAAGCACAAATAGAGGAGGATGCTTAGACGCTAATGCCTTTCTGGAGACGAGAACGGTGACAACAGACGTTTCCGTTAATATAAATATGCATTTTAATCAAGATTTATGTGATTCCACAAGGAGATACTCTCAGGATTTACTGCTGAGATGTAACACAGTTACCAGGTGTATATGTGTACATGTACATGTTCAACAATCAAACATTGTCTCTGAACTTCATTAAAATCTACAGGCAGCCTAAGATATATAGTTGTATTAATTTTATATGCTTTTTTTTACCTACTTTTTATTCAGCAGTTTTATTAAATATATAAATGTTATCAAACTGGTGTAAAGTAGAATTGTCTTAGTTGCCCCTAGCAACCAATCAGATTCCACCTTTCATTTTTCAAAGAATCTGTGAGGAATAAAAAGTGGAATCTGATTGGTGGCTACAATTCTACTTTACACCAGTTTGGTAAATCTTCCCCTATGTTTTCACATTGCTTTCTGAGCCTTATTTTGAGCTGTAAACAGCTGGGGGGAAAACAGATAAGAAAAGCCTGGTTTGTAGACAAGACTTTTTATTACTCGAGCTCTGGCCTTGGGACATTTTCAAACGTTTTCAGTTAAGTGTCACATTTTTCATCCATATCCGCATTCACAAGTTCTCTCTGAATTGAAACAATCAAGATCCGAACGCCGCCTCCAGTGGTCAGGCTGGAATTTATAATACATAACTATAATACGGACAAAAAAAAATCGATGAGATTAGGAGTTTCTTAGTATCTGGTTACATAAATATAGAATTCTTTCTTCTTCTCTTGCCTGGTAGAACATTGCAGCGATCTTGCGGCACAGGCGTTGAGCGTACATTTCCAAAAAGACCACAACAAACAGGATGCAGTAGATGACAATAATTAATGTAATGACTGAAGGATCTGGAGGACTTGCTTGTTGTATGCAGTGGTCAGGGAAGAAGATTAAGCTCAGTGGGAAACTTACATCACTTAAGGTAATTTCTTTACTAAAAATTGAAAAAGAAACCTAAAGAAAAGCAACACATGATTAAAAAATATATATATATATATTATGGTAAACAAGCACCAGTATAAAAATAGAATATGAATTTCAATATGGTCTTTGCAATACTTCATTTTTCCTGCAGGGGCACTACAAGGAAACTGAACACTTTTACCCTATCCCCACACAGAATACACCTAATTGCTGAAGATCCATGGGCAGCTTATTGTCCAACATGATGGCAGGAGATGTATGGCTGTGTAGGGCTAGTAGTAAAAACAGCCACCATTTTGAGAGAATTATGGTTATGATTTATGAATTATGATTTTTAAAGGTTTTTTATTCACTGATTCACCAATTTTTTGAAGATTCAGAGCAAATTTGATTTGCTGTAAACCAGTTGGTTCATCTCTACTTCACGTACAGTATAAAACCATGCATTCTCAAAGTCCTAAAACCATTCCACTTTCTTCACATTTTATGTAGTTTCCTTCTGCAATTCTGCCCTCAAAACTCCATAATGACAAAGCGACAACACAATGTTAGAAATCTGTTAATTTACTAAAAAGGAAAAACAAAAAATCTTCCATTGCCTTAAAGGTAACCTGTCACCTCGGCTGTCGAGGTGAAGCCCGCCCAACCCCCCGGTGGAGCCCCTTATACTTACCCCTTCATCGGGGATCCGAGGGGGTGTTTCTCGGCGGCGGGGCGGGGTCTGGGACCGGGACTTTGAGGAAGGGGTAAGTATAAGGGGCTCCACTGAGGGGTTGGGCAGGTTTCACCCCGGCAGCCGGGGTGACAGGCTTCCTTTAAGAGCGGATACTCAGCACTTGAATGAAGCCCCTCATTCCAGCAGTAATTCTGGCATAAGTCTTATTGGCTGTGATACAGCAAGGTTTACTCCTTTGTAATCTTCTCCTGCTCTGTCAGATTGGGTGGGGACCATTGGTGGAGGGGAAGATTGATAGGCAGGGAAGCCCATTACTGGCCACCCAAATGACTACCTGCTCACCTCTGGGGAGTAAAAGTTAATTTTCTCCCATATAAAACTTCTGCTGCAGCCGCAGCCGGTACATGCCGCGGGCTGCACAGGAGCTTTATACAGTGCTCCAGGGAACCATAGCAGCCCAATTGGGCTGATTGGTTCCCTTTGACCATGGCTTCATTAGATCAGAGAAACTTATCTCTCAGTGTCTAAGAGTGTTTCTCTCTCTTCCATAAAGCCTTTTCCATAAAGGTGAAATCAATCAAGGTGCAGAACCATCTTAACCCCTTCAGACTGAGCCCATTGATGTACAGATGTCCTGGTCAAATTAATGCAGTGTTCCTCTGTGCCTTCTAAGAGCCATAGCGCTTTTATTTTTCACTTATAGGGCTGGTTGGGGTGTGATTTTTTTTTGCGCCATGATCTCTAGTTTTTATTAATATCATATTGGTGCAACAGAAAAATTTTGATTGCTTTATGTTAAATGTTTTCTGATTTTTTTAAAAATCAGCAATCTTAGTTTTTTTTTTGTTTACGCCGTTTACTGAGCGGGAACAATAGTTGTATATTTGAATAGATCGGACAATTGCGCAAGCTACAATATTTAATATGTTTATTTTTTTTATTTTATTTTTTTGTTTTATAATGGGCAAGGGTGTATTTAAACTTTTATTGGGAGGGAGGTTTATAAGGTTTTTTTTTTATTTTTTAAACCTTTCTTTTTTTACTACACTTTCTTTTTTACACTTTTTTTCACTGTAAAACATGTACTGATCTATGCTATGCCATAGCATAGCATAGATCAGTGTCATCGGCGATCTGTGCATAAAGCCTGCCTTAGAGCAGACTCTATTCATAGATCGCCGATCCGACAAGACGGAGGTAAGTAGATTACCCCCGCCTGTCTGTACAAGCGATCGGGGTCCCGATCACTCACTGACAGGAGCTTGTCCTGTCACTGAGTAACTTAAACGCCGCAATCGCTATAGACCGCAGCGTTAAAGGGGTTAATGAGCGGCAGCTGCGGGACACTGATGAGTGCGGGGCCACTCTCACTGCAGCGGTCCCACACACATCAAACCCCTTCAGTGTCAGGAAACTATATATACATAGCCCCTTTAAAGATTATGAAGGCATAACTGAAGGCCCCAGAGATGTCAATTGCCTTAGCAAAGTGTCTGAATACTTATATCCATGGAAAGATTTAGTTTCTCTTTTTAAATAAATTAGCAGTTTTCTAACATGTCTCTTTTCTTTTTCTCATTATGGGGTATTGAACACAGAATGATGGGGGAAATTGTTTACTTTAAATTTAGCACAAGGTATAACAGCATATTAAAGAAAGTGAAAGGGTCTGAAGACTTTCTGAATGCATTGTAGCTAATATATACAGCATATGCTTCTATGGTTACAGACTGCAAACAGATCCAGTGTAATCTGATACTACATATGGACGATGGCAACCAAGACTTTACAATGGATTATGCCTTGTTTGGCTCTACTCTACATAATAGCCTCCATTACAATAAGAAATGTCCCTTAGACCCTTTACCATCACAGATACTTACATATGCATTATATCTCATGAAAAAAGTCACTTCCATAGCTGGCAGATTTCCCCCCCATTTGCCAAACTCCTTGACAAGTTGGTAGACAATGTGGTCCATGGCTATGATGAGCGCAGAAAGCAGAGCAAAGACCAAGGTGACCAGAAGACGAAACAAGATGGATCCAAACTCTTTTCCTGACATCTTTAATCCTGTTGCCTTTATTAACCCTAGTGAGGAGCCTTTATCTGTAATATTATATTTCTGGGCCATCTCCATCAGTTGTCTTGTAATATATTTGTTGTCAAACCTAATGTCCGTCAGATAGTTCCTTAGGTACGAAGAGGAGCTAAAGAGCACGTACAAGACAAAACATCCAGCAAAAACCCTATTTGACAGAAGGATGAGGTCCTTAAAAACCAATTCTACAGTCTCAAAGTCGTTCTTCATGTTATTACCCACTATAGATATTTGATTTGAAATCTCCTGAGTATTTATATCAGCAAAGAAGTTCACCTCCAGGGGAGTCTTTAGCTGAAGCTGTGCCATCACATCTGTGGTCTTTTTAACTGCGTTGCTTAATTCAACCGTCATATTTTGGAAGGTGCGGGTGGAATCTAAGATCCTTTCTGCTGAGTGTTGGGAAATGCATCTAATGATATGGAAAATATTCTTGAGGTTTCTAAATATATTCGGGAGGATTTCAACAGCCATGAACATAAAGCAGGTGGACAACAGCAGTCGGCGACCTTGCTTGGTTCCTAGGGTTGGGATGATCATGGTCAAGATGCAACGAACTGGGTGGATAAGAACAAGGACAATGCATATAATGATGGCTGTAGTTAGGGCCAAGACGAAGGTGAAGGATGACCCATACTGTAAGGTCTGAGATAACCATATATGAAGTGAAGCTCCAGCTATGGATGAAAAGACAGAACACAAAATACAAAGTAATAGGGTTTGCTTCCAATCTTTGGGAACTGGATTAGAACATGCAGCTGAGAGCTCCTGAAACCAGTCCCGTACTCTTAAGTAAATCTTCTGAAAGTCCTTCCATGCTGATGGTGATCTAGAAAGAAAAAGGAATATGGACTGGAATAAATGCATCTATAAAAATCTAGACAAACAAGAGAACAAGGACATATGCAAGTTAGAAACACATCATGCATCACAGAGTTCCTGAACCCTGCCGGCTGTCATCTTCTCCCAAGTTCCGAGTACATCACGACCCGGGTTCGACATCACAGACGGGTGGGTTTTAGCCCACCCAGCCAATCAATGACTGCAGCAGTGTCCCGCCTCAGTCACTGACTGGCAGCATGGGGTATCTGTCAGCTGGGTCATGATGTAGCCAGGGAGTTCAGAAGACAGCTGTCGGGGTCTGGGAGTGGAATGCGGCTCTGTGTGGGCACCAGGACAGGCGACTATAACTTATTTTTAATCATCCCCCACCCCGAGCTCAAAATCATTTTTTTGCCATTTTTATGGACCATTTGAGGACAGCAAAGACCCTTTACTGCATACTCGCCAACATTTAAAAAGCCAACATAGGCTTCATACCCAGCACGACCCATAAATGCCCCTGAATCACCTACTGGGGAATTCCAAGACTATTTAGGGCCCTTCTCTCAAACCCAGTAGTGTTGAACACCAGAATACACCAATAATATAAAATGGCACATGGCCCTGTTATAAATGTTACAGTAGGGCCCAGAAGATACCATTTGTGTGAGGCTCACTACAATACTCTATATACTGGCCTGGTGACAGACCAGTGGGAGCTAAAAAAAAAAAAAAAGCTACAAAGCACCAAATAAGTCTACTGGAAAATTCGAACTGAGAAGGGGAAGCTTTAAATAGTATCACACATGGAAAGATGTCTCCACTGTTATGATTCATGAGACATCTCCGCATGACGGAGGTCCTGCAAAATTTTCCTTATACAGTTTATCGCTTTCAGTTCTGCTTATCCTGCCTACTTAAAAAGTGTCAACCCTGGGACCATAGGGTTCCCTAAACCCTGATCAGGGGATCCCCAGAGCACATCATGATAAAGTCAGATCACAAGACACTACATACACTATAGCATTATAGGGCTATGTTCACACTACGTATGAGACCGGCCGTTCCGTGACCCAGTCTCTGGCTGGATCATCTCAGCCGGTACTTAAGTACCGGCCGGTTGATCTTTCCGGCTGCAGAGCTCTGATGCGGGTGCATCAGCGCGCGCCCGCATCAGAGCTTTCCATAGCACACAGTGAAGCAAGCGGCCGGAGCCGCTCGCTTCACTGTGTGAACTGACAGGTCTTTCTGCGGCCGGAATTCACTGAATTCCGGCCGCAGAAAACTGACATGTCAGTTATTTGCGGCGGCGTATGGGATCCCGGCCGGAGCGCATACAATGTGTGTATGCTCCGGCCGAGATCCCATTGAAGCCAAGGCATTGTTCCACCACGCCAAAAGTACGGCCGTTGTTGCCATCGGCAACAACGGCCGTACTTTTACGTAGTGTGAACATAGCCTAGCAGTGTATTCTAAAAGCCATTATATATGTGGCTTAAAAGTATAAATAAAATATGTAAAAAAAAAAAAATTAAATTTAAAAACATGAAAACTTAAAAAATATATATTAGCAACAATAAACAATTTGTATAACTATATTTGGAAATGTCCTGTTCAAAAATCTAGGCCCAGATTTATCAAAGGGTGTAAAATATAGACTGATGTAAACTGCCCACAGCAACCAATCACAGCTCAGCTTTCATATTACCAGAGCTGAAATCTGAACTGTGATTGGTTGCTGTGGGCAGTTTACACCAGTCTATATGTAACATCCTTTGATAGATCTCCCCCATAATGTTCATTATTCTGCACAGTGAACACTGTCAGAGAAGAAAAAACTGTTATTCAGTTGTTAGTTCATTCTAAATTTATTGAATTCTTTCCAAATCTTCCCAAAAAAATTTATTTGTCCAACGCTGTTTTTGTGAGTACAAAAAGGAAGACTTCTTTTCAGTCCCTGTTTTTTCTATTGTAATGTATAAATATTGATATATGTGTATCAGGGGCGCCGCAATGATGAGGCGACCTGAGTCGTCTGCCTCAGGCGGCGCCACCAGCTGTCTTCATGGGGGCGGCATTCAGTGGCAGATTATAATATGAGCGGTTCGGGCGGCCGCCCACATTATAATCCGCCACTGATTGTACCATGTACCGGAGTCCCCCCGCGCCCGGACAGCATCTGTAATGAGATGCTGTGAGCGGGGGAGACTGTATTCATAAGCGCCGCGGTGTAATAAATCAGCCGCGCGGTGCTGTTACTACAGCGCGGCGCTTATGAATACAGTCTCCCCCGCTCACAGCATCTCATTACAGATACTGTCCGGGCGCGGGGGGACTCCGGTAAATGCATTCCACGTCCGTGATCCGTCAGGATCACGGAACGTGGGAATGCAGCCTTAGTCCCCCGGCTGATGTGCGGCTGCCGGAGGTGTCCCATCCTGTCTCCGGCAGCGCGCGCATCAGAGAGATCCCCGTGCGCCGGAAGTCACAGCCACAGGCACACGGGGAGCTCTCTGATGCGCGCGCTGCCGGGGACAGGACGGGACACCCCGGGCAGCCGCACATCAGCCGGGACCAGACCAGAGAGGCTCAACGGGGGAACGGAGGGCAGGTGAGTTGTGTGCTGTTTTTTGTTTTTGTTTTATCTGCTGTGCAGGGGGGGGGGGGGGGGGAGAGGGGGGGGGACCATCTATAAGGTAGGGGGGGAAGAGGGGGACCATCTATAAGGGAGGGGGGAAAGAGGGGGACCATCTATAAGGTAGGGGGGGAAGGGGACCATCTATAAGGGAGGGGGGAAAGAGGGGGACGATCTATAAGGTAGGGGGGGAAGGGGACCATCTATAAGGGAGGGGGGAAAGAGGGGGACGATCTATAAGGTAGGGGGGGAAGAGGGGGACGATCTATAAGTGGGGACCATCTATAAGGAAGGGGGAGAGGGAAGAGGGGGACCATCTATAGGGGGGGGAAGGGGACCATCTATAAGGGAGGGGGGAAAGAGGGGGACCATCTATAAGGGGGGGGACCATCTATAAGGGAGGGGGGAAAGAGGGGGACCATCTATAAGGGAGGGGCGGGAGGGGGACTGTCTATAAGGGGGGGGGAGAGGGGGACCATCTATAACGGGGGGGAAGAGGGGGACCATCTATAAGGGAGGGGAAAGAGGGGGACCATCTATAAGGGGGCATCTATAAGGGAGGGGGGAGAGGGGGACCATGTATAAGGGGGGGAGGGGGACCATCTATAAGGGAGGGGGAGAGGGGGACCATCTATAAGGGGGGGAGAGGGGGACCATCTATAAGGGGGGGAGAGAGGGAAGAGGGGGACCATCTATAAGGGGGGGGGAGAGGGGGACCATCTATAAGGGGGGGGGGGAGAGGGGGACCATCTATAAGGGAGGGGAAAGAGGGGGACCATCTATAAGGGAGGGGGGAGAGGGGGACCATCTATAAGGGAGGGGGGAGAGGGGGACCATCTATAAGGGAGGGGGGAGAGGGGGACCATCTATAAGGGAGGGGGGAGAGGGGGACCATCTATAAGGGGGGGGGGAGAGGGGGACCATCTATAAGGGGGGGGGACCATCTATAAGGGGGGGAAGAGGGGGACCATCTATAAGGGGGGAAGAGGGGGACCATCTCCTAAAAGATCAGCACCCTCCTCTCCTGACATCCTCTGTGCTGCTGTGACCTCTCCTAAAAGATCAGCACCCTCCTCTCCTGACATCCTCTGTGCTGCTGGGACTTCTCCTATAGGATTAGCACCCTCCTCTCCTGACATCCTCTGTGCTGCTGGGACCTCTCCTATAGGATTAGCACCCTCCTCTCCTGACATCCTCTGTGCTGCTGGGACTTCTCCTATAGGATTAGCACCCTCCTCTCCTGACATCCTCTGTGCTGCTGGGACCTCTCCTATAGGATTAGCACCCTCATCTCCTGACATCCTCTGTGCTGCTGGGACCTCTCCTATAGGATTAGCCCCCTCCTCTCCTGACATCCTCTGTGCTGCTGGGACCTCTCCTATAGGATTAGCCCCCTCCTCTCCTGACATCCTCTGTGCTGCTGGGACCTCTCCTATAGGATTAGCCCCCTCCTCTCCTGACATCCTCTGTGCAGAAAGGGACCAAACATTATGTTTATTGGGGACAGCAGTGGGGGGGGGGCAGTAGTGGATTATAATGTGGGCGGATTGACGGGGGGGGGGGCGTCATTCTATAGTTCGCCTCGGGCAGCAGAGAGGCTAGAATCACCCCTGATGTGTATTTATTGCCTTTGATCTGTAAGATGTTCATGTCGATGGAATCCTGAAATGTGAGGAAGAAAAAACACACATCACAATGTTGTGTTTCCAGTAGGTTACCTACATTCCTATGTAAAACAAAACGTAACATGTCATGGGTTGTTCCAAACAACAAGCTCGCTGTACCCATAGGTAGAAAAATAAGCAAGCAAGCATGCCAGGTTGGGAGGGGGGGGGGGATTTTTCTTCTTTTACAGTAAATACAAGGACTTCTGCTGTTCTAACAACGTTAACCAAAACTCAGGCCTGTAATCTGTTTTTCACTTCCACTTGTGAGTTTTTCTTGGAGGTCGAGGGAATCTTTGTCTTTCATGTAATTGCGGAGGCTTTCCTGCTCAGTATCTTATACAATTCTTCCTCCTCCGCTGTATCACAGAATAAGAATGGCTTTTAAACACAGGAAACGCATTTGACAATCAACGCTGAGAACGTCCTTGTATATATTTAGGTTTTGGTGCCTTAGGTTGCTATGTATTTAGTTTTTACATTGATTACTAAACATTACTAAAAGTGTTTTTAAAAATCCCTTAGCCACAATTATTGGCAATATCAGAATTGTACCTCCACAGTGCAGGAATCAAAATAAGTGAAAACCTTGGAAATTCCTTGATTCCTGCACTGATTCCAATAAAATGTAATGCTGACAAACTGGAGGGCACAGCCACAAGGTTAACATGTTTCTTTTGCTCCCAGTAGCCCAGTTCCACTGCTGCCATGTTTGTGCTCCTTCTGCTTCTGACTCTGCCAGTAGGGAGTATACAGGAAGAGCCACCTATGACCCAAATCCTTCTCCAGCCTACATCAGTCGCCCGTTGTTTCAGACAATTTCACCAACCTCAACCGGATTCAGCAATAGGTTAGTCTACCAATTTCCTAAAAAAAAAAGTTGTTCTGTCTACTGATCCTTTATTGTGTATGACGCCAGCTTGTTTTCTGACCCCCGTGTCTCATGTGTGACCTCCGCTTTCCTTTGGATGCTGAACCATTGCTTCCCGCCTTGACCTGTTGCCTATGCATAGATTATTGACTATGAATAGTGTTGAGTGAACTTGCCAAAAGTTCGGGTTTAGCAACGTTTGTCCAAACCCAAAAGCTTGGCACATGGAGAAGTTGTATGACAGACCAAACCTCCGGCCTATACCCTGACTACTCTCTTGCCTGTCCCTTCTGTGTTTTATACCAGTATTTCTTAGCCTACAAGGTCAGCTGCCACTCTGCGACCACTACTAGAGTTGGCAACCTGCTGGCCCCCTGCAGTTAAGTCCAGATTGCTTTAGAGGTTATAAGTCACAGTTATAGAAAAACAAAATCTAACTAGATTAGACAGACATTTTCACTGAGTACATTAGTAAATGTCGAAAACACCAGAAGAAAAATTAAGTGAAGCTTTCTTATTTCAGTTATTTTTTGAAAATTTGACGGTTAGAGATAAGCGAACCTCGGGTTCATCCATTTCAGCATTTGATTACCTTCTTTTAACTGACGAAGTTGGATGCAGTCCTAGGGGGTCCTGGAAAACAAATGCAGGGGGCCACTGGGGGGCAAATGTTGGGTAGGTTAGAAGCACCCCACAGGCACTTCGGCAGAATCATGGGCAGTTGAGAGTTGTAGTTGCTTTAGTGCAGTGTAGAGAAGAGAAGCGTACATAGGCGCAGACATGTAGGAGTGCAAAGGACAACTGAGACCCAGATAAAGTAAACGAGGAATAGCTTTTACTTGTAATGCTTTGGAGGACAAGCAGAGAGGTTCACAGCTTTGAATACTAAAATATTTTATTCATAAAGATAAACACTGCGGATTATTGAAAACAGGAACCTATTTGGCACAGTGGCTCAGCTGGGGCTGTTAAGACAAGTCCTGAATCCACGGGAAAGGACATCCACTGAGACTACTACGTGGGCACAGAGGGACATGCTAATAGGGATTACAGGTCTAGCTAGTGGAAGATCTAGTTGTCTGGGAGACCATCAAGGGACACTCTAGCAAGTTGCTGTAAAGACTCAGCCTTTGCACTTAGCTAAACTACTGACTTTTTGGTACTTCCATTTTGTACCTCAGTAACTCTTATAGACTACTTTAGAGGTGGCAGAAGTAGAAAATACAGTCCCTCAGCAGAAATGGTTAGTCCCGTCCTCACAACAGCTCCACACGGTGCTCTAGCCAGTCATGGATAGGAACTAGTAGGCAGAAGAAAATACAGAAGTCACGTGCAGGGCTCCTCTATCTACCAGTGTTTAAATTATAGTCTGTTCCTGGGTTTGGCTTCAAATCTTTGGCAGATAATCTGTCGTCAGATCTGTTGGTGGAATAGGGCCTTTACCTGTCCACACTCCCTTGTGTGCTGCTAGTATTGTCTCTGTTGTCCCCCACTGACAGCAGAAGCTTCTCTTTCTGAGGTGGACTTGTCTCACTTGCTGAGGACAGACAGGTAAGCAGAGGATGTTTATTATTTTCTATGTAACCGCAGCTATAAAGGAAATATTTGCTAACATTGGACAACCCCTTTAAAGAGATTAGATTGTAAGTGTGGGTTACATGGGTACAGATGATAGATAGATAGATAGATAGATAGATAGATAGATAGATAGATAGATAGATAGATAGATAGATAGAAAGATACATAGTCCCCCAGCTTCCTGTGGTTTCCTATAAGAATTACTAGATTTTGCAATGAGGATAAAATTAAACTTTTGTGGTTCAACCACCACAGGAAATGAGTAGTGTGACCAACATATTATTAACTAACTACTCAGCCAATAAAACAAAGCCATATAAGAGAATAACAGTATTTTTACAGAAGTACACTATATTGCAACACTCGCCTCAAAATCATAGGTAGTTTTTAAGTTAGGGGTACTCTGGGGAATATGTAAGTATATACAGTAAGTATATTCAGTAACTATTTTGCATTTTATTGCATGAAATAAGTATTTAATACAGTAGAAGAACAGAACTTAATATTTGGTACAGAAACCTTTGTTTTCAATTTTTAGAAGTCGGGCGTTCCTGTCCCACTCCTTCATAAAGATTTTCTCAAGATTTTTCAGATTTCGGAGCTGTCATTGGGCAACATTGATGTTTAGCTCCCTCTGAAACTTTTCTATTGCGTTCAGATCTGAGAGCTCTCTAGGCCCCTCCAGGACCTTAAAATGTTTCTCCTTAGTTGCCCTGGCTGTGTGTTTTGAATCATTGTCAAGCTGGAAGACCCAGCCACCACCCATCTTCAACGACCTTACTGAGGAAAGGAGGTTATTGGCCAAAATCCTGCAACTCATGTTCCCAACCATTCTCTCTCCAATACAGTGCTGTCACACTGTCTCCTTTTCAGAAAAGCGAGGGGAGTTTAAACCAAAAAGTTCTATTATGGTCTCATCTGAGCACATGACCTTCTCTCATGCCTCCTTTGGATCATCCAGATCGTCATTGGTGAACTTCAAACAGGCCTGGGCATGTGCTGGCTTGGAAACCTTGTGTGCCCTGTAGGATTTTTTATCTATGATGGTGTAGTGTGTTAATAATGGTCATCCTCCCCTGTAGTTCCGGCCTGATTCCTTACTGTTTTTAGAATCATCC
The DNA here is from genome assembly GCF_027789765.1 of Dendropsophus ebraccatus. Taxonomy (NCBI): domain Eukaryota; kingdom Metazoa; phylum Chordata; class Amphibia; order Anura; family Hylidae; genus Dendropsophus; species Dendropsophus ebraccatus. The sequence goes on from NC_091467.1 coordinate 47,373,757, forward strand.
TTACCCCACGAGGTGAGATCTTTCATGGATCTCCAAACTAAGGAAGACTGACAGTCAACTACTTCTAATAATTGCACCTTTGCAGCTCTCAGAAAGCTTCCTCTTTTCAGGTTTAGTGGTGATGAAGGGTACTTTACAGATTTACCACTAGATGTCACTATTATGTATTCCTATGTATTGCAGAGCTGAAGAAAGTCATGGGTTAATGTATTATGTGTACCATGTGTTACTAGTGACCAATAGGAGGTGCTCTCTGCTTTTAACCTATTATCTTTCTTCTTTCTTATGCACACACTCATCCCCACCACTCACAGGTAAGTTCACTTTAGGTCCCTGTAGGAGGAGACACTGGTTGAGGAAGTGCACAGTCAGTTCTTACCAGATGCTCAGAGAGGAAAGAATCAAAACCTTCTGTTCCTGCTGTAGTTAAGCCAGGGCCTGGCTGCTGCCAGGACCCCTGACAGGGACAGGTTCAATTGAGTCTAGACACAGTGTGTACAGAAGCAGCTAGAGACAAACAGTTCTCCCAGTATTTCTACTATACCTACTATGCAGTGCTAAGCACATAAAGGGAGAAGTGTCCAGGAACACCCTAACCCACCCGAGAACACATCTAAAAAATGCAGGGCAGTATCCTGAACACAAGAGGAACTAGCCTGGATAGGACAAAGCTACCGAAAGAAGGTCTACGTTTCCTATCTCACAATGCAAGTAACTGGGAAGGCCCGGAAGCTTAGCTACACCCAGATAACTATGACTGGAGCTTGTATCACCCTATTAGGATGGGTAGCTCGACACTGTAGGGCAAAAGGTGGTCATACCAAAGTCTAAACACAGGTACAAGTAAAGAGTCTACTTCTCTAAGCACCTCCTCAAGCACAAACAAGTTCCAGCACTAAAGTCTGTGTCAAAGATTTGTCTATTCTGCCAAAGTGTATTTTACTACTGAAAGACTTTAGAGTAAAGCTATTTTTTACATCACTGGGACTTTGTACACACCAGCACCCATAAACACAGCACCATACACCTTGGGTTATTTTTCCCTTGACTTTGGGTGGGGGTACCAATAGTCTAGGTGGGTCAATTGCTACTCAGGACTACCATGACAAGAGCCCAAGGGACCAATCACAACCCGGCAGGTTACCGACCATTGGGGTACACAGCCAGCCACAACACAAACCAGGTACCAACATCACACCTGTGTTGCACTAGCACTGGCATCACGACAATACTATCTTTGGCTGAGCTGACACAACAACACCTATACCTGTACCTCATCACAAATTGATTTGCTCATCTTTATTCACTACATTTGCACAATAAAAACATATTAAAGCTGAGGTCACGTACTATAATGCAATCATGTTATGAACTTGGGTAGCAGACATAGGAACTATTGCCTCTAAGTGCCCTATTCCCCTTATAAAAGTCCTTAGATGCCACAGTAAGCATTGACCATGGCATCTAAGGAGTTAGGTGATCATATTAGAGTTATCTCTGCTTACAGCTATTAGGGTGGGTTGATGGCATTTATTAAATATGTGTACAGCTATGGAAAAATACATAGATGGGGGGATCCATCACATAATTGTCACAACATTATGTTTTGTGCAATAAATTATTTTTCTGTATGGTGCTTAATTCCATATACAAGAAAACAAGTGCAGACAGATAGATAGATAGATAGATAGATAGATAGATAGATAGATAGATAGATAGAGCTGCATGTGAATACAAAAAAAAAAAAAAAAATACCGCAGCACTCACAAGAAGGTCTTTAAAAAAAAAAGTTTATTTCAACCAAAAACAGTGACGTTTCGATCCCTCACTGGAATCCTGTACAAGCGGTGCCCTGTGCCCAAGTTGCAAATACCAATTATATAAATATATTGCACAAAAATGCATATGAAATCAATGGATAGACAGATATTTCAATATTAATTACTATTAATAGTCAGTATAATTACCTCTTAAAAGAAGTATTTAGGAGACCCATCCTGTAGGCTGAGAAGACTTGTCAGTGTCTGATGATATTACAGGCTCCTTTGCCACAATCATATGATATTGAGAAGTCAGGGCACTGCTGATGTTCACACCCTCATATCTGACTTGTTCTTTAAGGAAATTCCTATTTTTCTTTTGGATATGTAAGTTGCTTAATTGATGACAGGATGTCTTTAAAAAGATCGATCGATAGATAGATAGATAGATAGATAGATAGATAGATAGATAGATAGATATGAGATAGATAGATAGATAGATAGATAGATAGATGTGCAATACTCTCAAAAAATAGTGATTTGTGTAAAGCGGTCGAAAAGAGGCAACTGCACATCACTTCAATAGATTTCAAAGAAATAGTGACATTTATTCACCAAAAACTGCAATATTTCAGCCTTCCATTAATGTAGAATAAGATCCCTTACAGGGACTGAGACCAGCAATTCCCTGTTTGTATCAGCGCAGGTGAGGTAGGATCATACATCTGGGATATACTCCGCAGCCCAATTCAGAGCGGTCAGATGCAGTAGCTTAGTGTTCCAATGCAAAGTTTATTATGTCAACGCGTTTCAGCCCACACAGTAAAATCAGGATTTTCTCAAGCATAAACATTTCCACAAAACATACCCCTTAAATGCCCATGATCCCCATCAACATCACATTCACTTCTGGGTACAAAGTTTTCCTCGTAATGCCCCAATGATGCATTATGTCCGCTATCTTAGGAGACAAGTGTTGTTACGCAGGGGTCTCTCTGTATAGTGTTCCTATTATTGGATCTGGCCTCTTGGGCGAGACACCTCTAATTCTCCTTCTATGTTGGGGTACCAGGTAACCAGAGTAACCCCTCTCTCTAAATTTTGTTTCCATCCTATCCAAAGCACCCTCAGTTTCCTCAGTAATCCTTTTTGCCCATAACATTTGACTTTATGACTTATGATATATTATTTAAATATATCAATGGCCCCTACAAGAAATATGGGGAGAAGATGTAAAACCCCCTCAAAGGACAAGAGGGCACTGCCTCCGCCTGGAAAAAAAAAGGTTCAATCTCCGGAGGCGACAAGCCTTCTTTACCATGAGAACTGTGAATCTGTGGAACAGTCTACCACAGGATCTGGTCACAGCAAAAAACAGTAGAGGGCTTGTAAACCGGCCTAGATAAGTTCTTAGACCAAAATAACATAAATACATATGTATAGAACCTATCATCCCTTCCCCTTCCCTCCATCCACCCCCTCCTTAGCTGAACTTGATGAGCATGTGTCTTTTTCCAATGCACTGAGGCTGGGTTCACACTGCATTTTTCCTATCCGTTCAGCGTATCCATTTTTAAATGGTTACTTTTAACAAGAAAAAAACATAGTCTACACTATTTTTGTGTACGTTAAACAAAAACACATCCATTTCAATCCATCTTTTTATATAATGGAAGTCAATAGAAAAATGGATCCAAATGGATGGCACATAATTTCATCCGTTTTTGCATCCGTTTTTTTTCCATTAAATGTATACATTAAATAGATTGCAAAAATGCAGCGTGAACCCAACCTTGGGCTATATTTCCGCTCGTAGTGCGAACCGTGAATATACGCACGTAGTTTTGAGGTTGATGTGTTCGCTTGAAAGTATACGATATACGGCCGCACAGTTCACACTACGTATGAACTTACGATCGGATCGTATATGGCGCCGTGAAAAATGAACAAGACCATTGTTTGAGGACGGAAATGTTCAAACTCACGGCCGTGGATTTACATGCGGTCCCATACGGAATACTTATTTCAGTCAAATTGAACTTGAATTTTTCGATCCAAAAGGTTCTGTGAGTTTTATTGGGCTGGGCAAAAATTTCCAAGTAAATGACCTGCTTCAGATCGCTTCAAAACAAGCTAGGGAAGCATAACTGTACTACTAGCGTATGTTCGCGGTGCGTATGCATCTGGCCACATGTCGATTTTTCCCACGCCCGTATTTTCAGCCACACATGTACGGCGGAGTAAGAACTGCGGACGGAAGCGGACGCAGTGTGAACATAGCCTTACTATGTAACTATGTCTTGGATGACAGCTATCAAATCTGATATGTGTTTTTATCAGTATCTTTCCTAAAGAGATCTGTATAAAACTTGTTGTCATGTAAAGTCAAGTCCACATCAAGGAAATGTACCCTTTCAGGTGACCATGTACAAGTAAATTATATGTTGGCATCTACACTGTTTAAGGCTATGTTCACACTACGTAAAACTACGGCCATAGTTCTGCGGTATGTGACATAGCCTTATGTGCAATGGGATCCTGGCCGGAGCGTACACACATCGTATGCGCTCCGGCCAGGATCCCATGCGGCGCCGGAAAAAACTGACAGGTCAGTTTTCTGCGGCCGGAATTCAGTGAATTCCGGCCGCAGAAAGACCTGTCAGTGCACACAGTGAAGCGAGCGGCTCCGCAGCATCAGAGCTCCGCGGCCGGACGGATCATCCGTGATGATCCGGGCACAGACCGGCCATTCCGTGACCCGGCCGGGGTCACAGAACGGCTGGTCTGATACGCCGTGTGAACATAGCCTAAATATGTAAAGGGCCTATTACACGGGTCTTTAAGAGCGCTCGTTTGCTCCTCGTTCCTCGCTCGCTGCTGCTGCTATTCAACGCGGCAGCAGCGAGTGGATGTGTATGGGAGGGGGGGCTGCCCGGGTGATCGCTGATCGTCCGGGCAGCCCATAGGATATAGCAGCGTCTGCTGCCGACGCTCCTATTCAATGGAGCGACGGCAGCAGATCGCTGCTATATCAGTCGCTTGTTTTTCAACATGTTTAAAAACAAGCGACTGCAATGATCAGCCGACATGAATGATGTTGGCTGATCGTTGCACTTTATTCCACGGGACGATTATCGTCCGTAGCGGACGATATTGGCCGTAGCGGCCTTAAGAAATGTCATCAGTTCAGTAGTGTTTCCTATCTAGGTAAAGAAGAAATCATCTATAATTCTCCACCACCCCTAAAGTGGTGGGATCCATAGACGTATCTTTTCCAACATGACCACATAAACACTGGAAAAAGTCAGTGCCACATTTGTGCCAATGGCCCCTCCATGTTTCTGGATATACATAGTATCATCAAAGAGGAAATGATTCAATCCCAGTTCTAGTAGATCTATGAGGAAATTTTGGCAAATAATAGGTAATTCAAGGTCACATAAAGATGCACTCATCCAGTGGCGTAACTACCAGGGTCGCTGCGACCCGGCCCGCCACAAGGGGGGGCCCGCAGGGCCCCTGAGACCCCCTCATCAATCACTTTCGTGACCGCAAGCATTGCTTTGCTTGCGGTCACAAGAGGCCGACTAAAGAAGGAGAGGATTGCCGGGGGAGCGCGTTGTTAGGTGAGTTGTGTGTGTTTTTTTTATTTATTTATTTATTTTTATGAAGGAAAGAGGGGACTATTTATAGGAGGGAGGGGGAAAAGGGGCCATTTATAAAGGGGGGGAGAGGGGACCATCTATAGGAGGGAGGGGGAGAGGGGGCCATTTATAAAGGGGGGGAGAGAGGTGGACATCTATAAAGGGGGGCAAGAGAGGAGACCATCTATAGGGGGGAGAGGGGACCATTTATAAAGGGGGGGAAAGAGGTGGCCATCTATAAAGGGGGGCAAGAGAGGGGACTATCTATAAGGGGGGGTTGAGAGGAGACCATCTATAAGGGGGGACCATCTATAGGGGGAGAGGGGGCCATCTATGAAGGGGGGGTGAGAGGGGACCATCTGTAAGGGGGGGCGTGAGAGGGGACCATCTATAAGAGGCTGGAGAGGGGACCATCTATAAGGGGGAGTGAGAGGGGACCATCTATAAGAGGGGGAGAGGGGACCATCTATAAGAGGGGGCTGAGAGTGGACCATCTATAAGGAAGGGGGGGAGGGGACCATCTATAAGGGAGGGGGGAGGGGACCATCTGTAAGGGGGGAGTGAGAGGGGACAATCTATAAGGGGGGGGGGGAGAGGGGACCATCTATAAGTGGCGGGGGAGAGGGTACCATCTATATAAGGAGGGGGGAGAGGGGGCCATCTATAGGAGGGGGCCATCTTTAAAGGGGAAGGGCCATCTATAAGGGGAGGAAGGGCCATCTATAGGAGAGGGGGCCATCTATAAGGGGGGGAGAGGGGGACATCTATAGTAGGGGGGAGAGGGGGCTATCTATAGGGGGGCAATATATAAGGGGGGGAAGGGCCATCTATAAGGGGGGAGGGGGGGCCTTCTATAAGGGGGGCAACATAGGGGGAGAGGGGGGCCATCTATAAGGGGGGATACACAGAGGGGGGCATCTATAAGGAGGCTACATAGTAGGGGGCATATACTATAAGGGGGTATTCACAGATGGAGACCATCTATAAGGAGGCTACACTATAAGGGGGTCACATAGAGTCAGCCTACCCACTAAATGAGGGCATAAAGGGGCCAATACAGATGTGCAGTGTGTAGAAAGATGAGGATGGTGCCAGAATGAGGAGCCTAATATGTCTGTCTGGCAGATTCTGTGGATTTGTGGCTTGAAGAAGTTCTTATGATGGCCCAGGATGGATGGAGAAGAAGATGAAAAGGGAAGAACTCCAATCAGAGAAGAAGCCCTCTGTGAGTCACCTGATGTAACAGCACTGTAATGTATATGGTGTACAGAACCTGTGTGGAGCTGCGTCCACCTCTATATGACTGGATGCGGTGATACGTGTACAGTGGATGTTTTTTTTAGTAGCAGTGGTGGTGTTAGTCAGTATGTGGTGGTATTAGTAGAAGCGGTGGTGTTAGTCAGTATATGGTGGTGTTAGTAGCAGCGGTGGTGTTAGTCAGTATGTGGCGGTGTTAGTCAGTATGTGGTGGTGTTAGTATGTGGTGGTGTTATTCAGTAGCAGCGGAGGTGTTAGTCAGTATGTGGTGGTATTAGTCAGTAGCAGCGGTGGTGTTAGTCAGCAGCAGCGGTGGTGTTAGTATGTGGTGTGTTAGTAGCAGCGTTGGTGTTAGTCAGTATGTGGCGGTGTTAGTCAGTATGTGGTGGTGTTAGTCAGTATGTGGTGGTGTTATTCAGTAGCAGCGGAGGTGTTAGTCAGTATGTGGTGGTATTAGTCAGTAGCAGTGGTTGTGTTAGTCAGTAGCAGTGGTGGTGTTAGTCAGTATGTGGTGGAATTATTTGTTACTTGCTATCTGGTACTGTGTTTTATTGATCTTAGTATACAGCATTTGGTCAGTAGCAATATGGTGGTGATAGTAGTGGTTGTAGTGTGGCAGTAATATTTGCTTCCTATATACTGGTAATATTGGTCTCAGTATACAGGATTTGGTCAGTAACAGTATGGCGGTAATATGTATGGTGATAATATTTTCTCTTCCTATATGCTGGTGTTATTGGTAATATCTGTCTTGGTGTGTGTATGTGTGTGTGTATATATATATATATATATATATATATATATATAATATATATATATATATATATATATACTGTATATACCAATAGAAAAAAAAAAGGAAAAAATTGGTCAGCTCTCCTAGAACACTGTTCACACTAGGCAGGAGCACGTTGCCATGGCTGAAATTGCAAACACACAAAAACACAGAAAAATGCAACAGCTCACCGCAACAGCAAGATACAGACCCACCATAGACATGAAAATAATTAAAAGCAGCCCCCCCAACTGCCCCAAAAATTCCCACAAAAATAATGAGTCTCTTGGTTACTATTTGCAAACAGCGTAAACTGCCTCACCACGATAAGGTGGACTCATATCGGGGCAGACCCTACACTGTATGTACACTATGGCCTCTCCATGGCGTATAATACGCCTATGCTCTGGGCATGCAAGATCCGTCTAATACCTGCAGACCCTACAGTGTAGGGTCTGCCTCAATATGAGTCCACCTTATCGTGGTGAGGCAGTTTACGCTGTTTGCAAATAGTAACCAAGAGACTCATTATTTTTGTGGGAATTTTTGGGGCAGTTGGGGGGGCTGCTTTTAATTATTTTCATGTCTATGGTGGGTCTGTATCTTGCTGTTGCGGTGAGCTGTTGCATTTTTCTGTGTTTTTGTGTGTTTGCAATTTCAGCCATGGCAACGTGCTCCTGCCTAGTGTGAACAGTGTTCTAGGAGAGCTGACCAATTTTTTCCTTTTTTTTTTCTGTTTTCCAGTTGGGGGAGTGGCTGCCTCTATTTGGTCGTGCACTCCATCTGTCTCACCCAGGTGATGCAATTATTTTTGCAGGTATTAGACGGATCTTGCATGCCCAGAGCATAGGCGTATTATACGCCATGGAGAGGCCATAGTGTACATACAGTGTAGGGTCTGCCTCAATATGAGTCCACCTTATCGTGGTGAGGCAGTTTACGCTGTTTGCAAATAGTAACCAAGAGACTCATTATTTTTGTGGGAATTTTTTGGGCAGTTGGGGGGGCTGCTTTTAATTATTTTCATGTCTATGGTGGGTCTGTATCTTGCTGTTGCGGTGAGCTGTTGCATTTTTCTGTGTTTTTGTGTATATACCAATAGCATCACTTGGTCGTGAAAGGAGGGGGGGCCAAGTTGACCTCTCGCACCAGGGCCCAGGAGTCATTAGCTACGCCCCTGCACTCATCCCTTTGTGTGGAATTGAGGTATACAAACTTACAATATCACACGTGACAAGCAGGACTCCTAATACATGTTTTTATCTTAGTAAGAAAATCATCTTACTCCTGTACACTAAGGTTGGAAACACACGCGGCAGTCTTTTTGGAAAACTGCCAGAGCAGCTTTTGTGCCAAAACCAGAAGTGGATCCAACAGAAAAGGAAACTACAAGTCCTCCCTTATATTATTCATTCTATTTTAATCCACTTCTAGTTTTGGTACAAAAACTTCAATGGCAGCTTTAAAAAAAAATCTGCCGTGTGTTTCTATCCTTACAGTCGCAATACTTTGTCTAAAAATATTGATGAGTGTTGTACCAGAAAGCCCCTACTTGACACAATTGGCCTGCCTAGTGGACACTTTAGGGATTTATGTATGCGTTACCAGATGTTTCACTAATAGGAACTCAAAAAGTTCCTTATCAATCAGGCCATCCTGTAATGCTTTCCATAGCAGGTCAGATAACCGTTTCTCAATTTCAGGTTTAGGATCCTTTCTCAATATTTCATAAACCTCAATAACTCTGATATCATATGGTTTAATAACCAGACCGTGGTCATTGGCAAGCTCAGTCAATGCCTGTAGTTCCCCATTAGACATTTTTGGGTGTATAATGTTACTACCTTGGAACTCCCTCTTAACATCATTTTTGACTAACTTCATAAAAGTTTCAAGGGGTTGTGAAGTCACAGGTAGTAGAAAGTTATTATCAGTCCGGAATTGCACACATTTGGCTCTGAAAATAAATTTATCAGTCCTGTCAGTAATTTCCATTGGTTTTGACTTAAACCAGAACTTCAGGCTTAAGAGCCCGAAAAACTGTGCCAGGTCCAGATCCAGCTGAAACCAATCCAAGGGACAACTTAGGCAAAAGTATAAACCTTAATGGTATGTTGGCACACATTGGAGTTTCATTGATTTATTGCAAAGACGGGCGGCTGGGCGGCAATTAAATTATTAATTACTGCAAGGAAGGAGGTGATGCGGGGAGGCCTGCAACGCCTCTCCGTCCCTCCTCCCCGCCCTCCTCACTAGGCAGGGTTTCTCCTAATCACTTGTCTGATCACTGCACATAAGCCTTAACAATCCAACACATGTGCAGTGTTCAGACAAGTTATGAATAGGAGAAATCCTGCCTGGGGCGTTCCTATTGGTGAAGGGGGCGGGATGGAAGGACGGAGGGGTGTCGCACAGACACTCTAGGCCACATCAATTTGATAAAGGGCTGCAAATTTAAAAGTTATTTTTTAGGACAATAACTGCATCACCTGCTGACCGGATCCCAGATTGTGGGTACAGAGTCTCTTTAAGTTTGCTGTGACGTCACAATGTGAAAATACCCACCTGTATGCCCACTTATTTCATGCTTTAGAAAGGCTCCACACTTGGAGCAGAAACATTGCACTGTGTAATGGTGCGTTTACACAGACAGATTTATCTGACAGATTTTGGAAGCCAAAGTCAGGAATGGATTTGAGAATAGAAGAAATCTTAGTCTTTCCTTTATGACCTGATCTCTGTTTATAGTCTGTTCCAGGTTTTGGCTTCAAAAATCTGTCAGATAAATCTCTCTGTGTAAACGCACCATAAGGCTGATTTATGGAATAAATTGCGATTGACTTCACCTGATTCTGGGAGTAATACAAGATTTTTCTTTGATAGACAGACAGACAGACAGATGTGACTCCTTTGCCTGCTTATACTCCATCTCTGCTATTCTACCTATTGCTTCCAGCTAACCACCACTGTTTCTAAAAATGTTTACCTAACGTCATTTACTTTATGCAAGTACTGAATTGGACTATAATATCTTGGAAATGATTTTGGAATAACTATATTCTTTATTTTATATATGATGTAATCTATGTGTACATTTCATATTTCTGATTTATTTTTTATTTTACTTTATATTTTATATTTATAGTATCATTTATTGGAAATGTAGTTCTTTCACAAGGGCCCTGTGGTTTATAGCATGTTGTTTTTACTATTATTTGATCATTACTTAATAATTACATATGGGTTAGCATCAATAGTGTTTTGAGGACTAATCACGTTTTCAAATTTCCGCTCTATATTTATGTAAGATAGAACGGACCTATCGTGCCACTTGATCCTCTATGAAATCCCAAGCGCAGGTGAGTGGTTAGCACAGTTGGTGAGAGACGCAGTAGAGACAGACCATCAACTCAGGAGCACAAATAATTTATTAATAAGTGGAACGTGTTTCAGCACCCACATATAACTGAGCCTTTCTCAAGCATGTCATAACAAAGTACAACTTTGGTGGTATTGTAGCAGCTGCGACCGGTCACTTGCTAGGTGGTAGAGTGTGACTCCACTACAATGGTGGTTGGTCGGTGGAGTATAGCTCAGCCAGATGGTATGGTGCTGAATCAGCACACAGGTATAGAGCACACCTGCTTTTAGTTTTTGAGGCTAGCTATACCTTTCCCCAATGGTCGGTGACCTGCCAGGTTGTGATGGGTCCCTTGGGCACTTATCACGGTGGTCCAGAGTGAAGTTATGAACACCCTGACTGTCAGCACCGCCTCCCACAGAAAGGGGAGATAACTCAAGGATGGTGTAGCAGCTGTGTAGATGCTAGTAGATGCTGAGTCCCTGTAAAATAAATAAACTCTTCCTTTACTGACGAATACGTTGGCATACACGTAGACAATCACTTTGGACTTGACTTGACTAGATCTGCACCAAGAACTGTAGAGGTAGTGAACGTAGCGTAGTAGTGCTGACTTGGTTGCGTGCTGAGAAGAGCAGAGAGAGTTCAGAGTAGTGGATATAAGTAGGTTGTGAGAGTTCAGAGTAGTGAAGTTTGTCTTGAGAGTCCCAACCCAATGTAGTACTGTGCTCTGCCGGAACTTTGGAAGGTGTAGAAGGATACTTGAGAATACTTGAAGAAGAAGAATACTTGTGCCCGTGTTTCGACCTTTGTCGCTTTAACCACCTGTGGCCCTACAGTGTCGGTTGACCCGTCCTCCTAGGGTGACACAATCCCCAGACCTTGTTACCTGAGTTGAGCATGGTATTCAAAGTTATCTGGTTTCACCTGCGTATCGAGATCGAGTACTTAGGCTCTTGGCTGCTTTGCTCTATCCTGATCAGTTCCTCTAGCTTGTAGGATACTGTCCTGCACTGACTAAGTGTGGGTGTTAGCACCAGGCATGGCAAGGGCAGTCAGACAGATATAAACAGACAATGAGCCCTGGCTGTTACCACCCTCTGTCCCTGCCTACTTGCCTCTGTCAGCCCTAGGCGGCTGCGGACAACCACAAAGGCGGTCCCTGCACTAGTGTAAGTGGAACACAGAACACAGACAAACAAACAAACACAATAAAGCGTAGTGAACAGTCCGGGTCAGTAACAGTGGGCAACAAAGGTACAAAAAATGGAGGCAGTCAGATAGTCAAGGGTCAGGCAATATGGTCAAGGCAGGCGGCAAAACTGGGAAGTCAGGAAACAAGCAAAGGGTCAGAAAACAAGCAAAAAGATAGAGTACTATAAGTCACAGCAAGCTAGGCTAGCAAGAAACACTAATAGCCAGCACTCTCTGCTGGGCTTACACACTATTTATGCAGGATCAAGTCCAACAGCTGATTGGAACAGCTCCTGATCCTTCACACAGCTCACCTGCACAGCAGCAGGTTAACCCTGCAGCTGCCAAGGCATAACAAGCATGACGGGTGGGGATGAACAAACCTAAAATAGACCCAAACTGAGGAGCGCCAGCGCAAAGTCCTAACAGTGGGTCTACACTTCCTCTTCCCATGTGACAACTTCCTACAAGGTGTGTAACAGCTCCTGTGAGTGGTTGAGAAGAGAGTGTAAGAAGAAAGTAGGGTAGAGATAGGTGGAAGATAACAGCAGCTCTCACTGGTGTGCAGATCATAAACAAAACAATAACCTTTAGTTCACTACAGCTGTGCAATATACATACATGAATACACATACTACTGACATCTAGTGGCAAAACTTATACATGACTTTACTACCATCTGGAACAGGGAACCTCCAGGCAGCCGTGTATCAGGCTCTTAGCACCGGAAGCTCTCTGAATAGCTGCTAGAGACCAGAGCTCCAGACACTGCTGGCAAAGGCAAGTATGTTCTTTTGTGGGGATGCTACACAGGTGGGCTTTAAAGCGTAACTGTCATTTCAGGGCCATTTTTCTAAAAACATTAAATATCAACAGTTCAAGCGATTTTAAGAAACTTTGTAATAGGTTTTATGTACTAAAAGAGTTTCCTTCTGTACTGAAAAAAGCAATCTCCCAGCCTCCCCCCTCACATCAAATGAAGCAGGATTTCTGTCTCCATTATGTGGCTATGGAGAGGGGAGGGGCTGTTAGGAGTGACTGAGTACGGAGGATTTCTGCACAGCACAACACCCTGCAATCTTCTCTCAGTAAGTTCATAGATAAGCACTGACCTTTCTGACCCCAGAATCCTGCGGTTTAGGTGCCCAGAGAGTCTACAAACAGCTGACCTTCATGTCACCTCTTCCTGCTCCCTCGTCTCCCTAAGCCCCTCCCCCCTTCATAGGCTTACAATGGAGAGAGCAGAACCCGTCTTCACTGGCTTCTCTGTAATGAAGACGTGTTTGCCTGATAATGCACAGATAAGAAGTCGGGGGGGGGGGGGGGTGGGAGATTGCTTCTTGAGTACAGAAGGAGGCTTTTTTGGCTGATGAAACCTATTACAGAGTTTCTTAAAATCGTTTATACTACTGGTTTCTGCAATTAAAAAAAACATGACAGTTACGCTTTAACTATATGGGGATGCTACACCTGGTGGGAATTTCTATATAGGGATGCTACACAGGGGGGCCTTTATTATATGGAGCTGCTGCACAGTAGGGGGACCTTTACTATATGGGGCTGCTGCACAGTCTATATCACAGGGGGGCTTTAACTATATGGGGATGCTACGCAGGGTGGGCATTTCTATATGGGGATGCTACAAAGGGGGGCTTTTATTATATGGAGCTGCTGCACTGTAGGGGGACCTTTACTATTTCGGGCTGCTACACAGGGGAGGCACTTTACTATATGGAAGCAAAGAGGAGGTCCCAAGTACTATATGGGCACATAGAGGAAGGCCTGACTACCGTATGGGGACACAGAGGAAGGCCTGACTACTATATGGGGGCACAGAGGAAGGCCTGACTACCGTATGGGGACACAGAGGAAGGCCTGACTACTATATGGGGGCACAGAGGATGGCCTGACTACCATATGGGGGCACAGAAGGGGCCTGGCTACTATATGAGGGCACAGAGAAGGTCCTGACTACTATATGGGGGGACAGAGGAGGACCTAGGAATGAGTGTTCCTAGGAATACTTGTTAGTAATGTTCGGCCTATATAAAATGGCTTTTAGAGAGTACCAGTTTTGTCAAACAAGGCAAGTTTGTTGTTAAAGAGGGAATCAACACAATACACACCCTCACAGAGAATAGGTGCCACCTCACTGTAAAAGTGCCCCCTTAGTGCCCCTAACAGAGAAATATGTTAATAGATTTGGGGCAGTGGGACAAAAATCTGGGACTTTTGCCTCAGTTGCCCCATGACTGTCCTATATTACATTTCAATTGGAATAGGGGTGGTCCCACTCAGAACATTCTGACTTATAATGGGGCCATCCAGAGAAGCTGGACAGAAATCGAATTAAGCCGGTGACTGAAATGCTTTTACATTGGTATCTTCCTGCCTGTTCTACTGATAGTGGGGGTCTCAGACCCCAAGCATTTCAAACTTTTGACATGTCTCTGACACATTGAAAGTTTTATGTTTTCACAGGGACACTTTACACTCTGCTTTTTCCTTCTACCTCCATGCGGGTTATTTTGAACTTTTGGTGATCTCTCACTTTGACTCTGAAAGCATGGTTGTCTCTTGCCTTCTACTGCCATCTAGTCACCATTTGGGTGCACTACACTGTAGATTGACTGGGAATGTATTATACAATAAAGCAGATTCTGGGGAGGATAAAAGAAATAACATGCTCTTACTTCCCCGCTCCAGCACTGGTGGCAGCATCTTGTCCCGGGTCCCCAGCCACCTCCTGGTCTGAGCAGGGACCCAAGATCTTGACAAGTGAGGTCCACTCAGCCAGTCAGTAGCCAAGGCGGGACCCCTGCTGACTGGCTGAGTGGATCTCACATATCACGACCCGGGTCACCGCTCAGAGCCGGAAGCGGATGTGACCACCAGGGCTGGAGCGGGGGAGGTAAGAGCATGTTATTTGTTTTATCCTCCCCCTCCCCAACACTTCTAGCCAAATGTTTCCTTTAACTAATCCCATCAATAGTGTAAACCTAGATTACACTGTCTAGGAATGTGTGGAATCACAGTGGTCTAGGCTTTATTATAAATTTAGTCCATAGGGATAAAATAAATTCCTCTTCTGAAGATGAAGGCCCAGATTTATCAAAGGGTGTAAAATATACACTGGTCAAAACTGCCCACAGCAACCGATCACAATGCCTCTCTGCTGGGCTGTGATTGGTTGCTGTGGTCAGTTTACACCAGTGCTTATTTCACATGCCGTGAAATTGCCAGGTGGTAACAGCAGCGGACTTGGTGTTTTTGTTTTTGTTTTAAAATACTTATTTATTATTTTTTTCATAAAAATCCAGAACATACAAATATACAAGAAATGAAGGAACTCCATAAATGCGGAGTCCCTACTAATACATGATCATGACACAATATTTCAGTGATTTCGGTAGCAATATCCTAGAGCAAAAACATATTTCCAGCTTAAAGGGGTTGGCCACTTTATAGTAAAATTGCTCATTGTACAGTATTAGTAAGTGTACTCACTGTATACTGACAGCAGCTCCCTGTGTACCTCATAAGGCTAACATCTGACTCCCCTTCTCCAGGCTGGGCTGCCCTGCTCTGTGGTGTTTTGGTCCATAAGATGGCTGACATGGAGGAGCATGTGACCAGGCCCCGCCCCCCAGTGTCCACCACTGAGCCTGTATATCTCTATGGAGGACACAGTGGACAGGGCCTGGTCACATGCTCCTCCATGTCGGCCATTTTATGGACTGAAACAAAACAGAGCACGGCAGCCCAGCCTGGTGAAGGGGAGTCTGATTTTAGCTCTATGAGGTACACAGGGAGCTGCTGTCAGTATATACATTGAGCACACTTACTAATACTTTGTACTGACCTATTTTACTATAAAGTGGCCAACCCCTTTAATTTTTACTGACATAGATTTCAATCATCATTATAGAATTGCTTAAAAAGTGTCATGACTAAAAAAGAAGGTGCATATAAACAACATATTCCCAATAAACAACATATTCCCATCCTTCCCCATCCCACCCCCCAGCCCTGATCTAATGGAGTACTTCAATTTAGGCTTTTTGCTCCACTGTAGACTAATCCTGTCTTTGGATAGTCCTGGCGTAGGCAAGTTTGATTCCAGGTGATAGTTACCCCACCTTTGGGATTAGCACTGCATAGTTTTCTCTCACAGACTCTTTTGACAGGTAGAGTCCAGGACATAATGGCACGCCTGTACGAATTCGAACGATAATCGTACGTGTAAACGCAGCAAACGATCAAACGACAAACAAGAAATCGTTCATTTTGATCTTTCAACATGTCATCAAATCGTCGTTCGTCGTTCGCAAAAAATTTGCAGATCGTTCTGCGTGAACAGTCGTTCGCGAATTTAACCAATGTGTGAGATAGGCTTAAGCGATCGCAAAACGATCGCAAAACAATTTTCCGTACGATATATCGTACCGTCTAAACGCTGATCGTTATGAAAAAAAATCGTTACTCCGACATCGTTAATCGTACGATCGGGCCAATTATCGTTTCGTGTAAACGCACCTTTAGAACTTGATATCTTTGACGCTCAAGCTCTTTCAGGCAATCTAGCAAAAGAACAGAAGACCACCCGAAGTTACAATGATTTGGTTGTCCCAGGAGCTGCTTTTCAACATAAAAATACCAGGCCAAAGTCATCTCAAGCTATTGTTTGCAGTCTGCGTGATCTAACTGTGATACCATGACCTGCAGCATCTCCGCACTTGTCTCCTATACAACACATCTGGGATGTCATTGGTTGGCATAGCAAAGGGAGCTGTCAGAAGCCAATCTGGATGATATGTGTGCATTCAGCGTGGCAGAACATTCCTCGGGCAGCCATAAATAACCTCACTGATAGTATGCCAAGTGTCTCTGATTCTCATACCCAATACTGAAACAAATTAAGATGTTTTGAATATTTTCTTATTATTTGCATATCATTACCACGTCCATCAGATCCTGTGATTTCCATAATTCCAAGACTTTTTCTTCTGGTGTTACAATTAGAGACGAGTGAGTACTATAATGCTCCAAAGCTTGTTACTTGGGTCGAGCATATTCCAATGCTCAAGTGCTCGATTAAAATAACAAACCCCATTAAAGTCAATAGGAGACTCAAGCATTTCTTCAGGGGCCTCCTATTCGGCAGAGGGGAGGGTGTCTGGTGAACCTGAAAACCTCCGAAAGTGATGGAAACACCACAGATACTTACAAAGACAAACCCCAAACAAATACACCCATGTACACTCACTCTCCCTGCACTGTGCAGCCTGTGGACTCTTCCTCCTCACTCTCCCTGCACTGTGCAGCCTGTGGACTCTTCCTGCTCACTCACTCTCCCTGCACTGTGCAGCCTGTGGACTCTTCCTCCTCACTCTCCCTGCACTGTGCAGCCTGTGGACTCTTCCTCCTTACTCTCCCTGCACTGTGAAGCCTGTGAACTCTTCCTCCTCACTCTCCCTGCACTGTGCAGCCTGTGTACTCTTCCTCCTCACTCTCCCTGCACTGTGCAGCCTGTGGACTCTTCCTCCTCACTCTCCCTGCACTGTGCAGCCTGTGGACTCTTCCTCCTCACTCTCCCTGCACTGTGCAGCCTGTGGACTCTTCCTCCTTACTCTCCCTGCACTGTGCAACCTGTGAACTCTTCCTCCTCACTCTCCCTGCACTGTGCAGCCTGTGTACTCTTCCTCTTCACTCTCCCTGCACTGTGCAGCCTGTGGACTCTTCCTCCTCACTCTTCCTACACTGTGCAGCCTGTGGACTCTTCCTCCTCACTCTCCCTGCACTGTGCAGCCTGTGGACTCTTCCTCCTCACTTACTCTCCCTGCACTGTGCAGCCTGTGTACTCTTCCTCCTCACTCTCCCTGCACTGTGCAGCCTGTGGACTCTTCCTCCTCACTTTCCCTGCACTGTGCAGCCTGTGGACTATTCCTCCTCACTCACTCTCCCTGCACTGTGCAGCCTGTGGACTCTTCCTCCTCACTCTCCCTGCACTGTGCAGCCTGTGGACTCTTCCTCCTCACTCTTCCTGCACTGTGCAGCCTGTGGACTCTTCCTCCTCACTCTCCCTGCACTGTGCAGCCTGTGGACTCTTCCTCCTCACTCTCCCTGCACTGTGCAGCCTGTGGACTCTTCCTCCTCACTCTCCCTGCACTGTGCAGCCTGTGGACTCTTCCTCCTCACTCTCCCTGCACTGTGCAGCCTGTGGACTGTTCCTCCTCACTCACTCTCCCTGCACTGTGCAGCCTGTGGACTCTTCCTCCTCACTCTCCCTGCACTGTGCAGCCTGTGTACTCTTCCTCCTCACTCTCCCTGCACTGTGCAGCCTGTGTACTCTTCCTCCTCACTCTCCCTGCACTGTGCAGCCTGTAGACTCTTCCTCCTCACTCACTCTCCCTGCACTGTGCAGCCTGTGGACTCTTCCTCCTCACTCACTCTCCCTGCACAGTGCAGCCTGTGGACTCTTCCTCCTCACTCTCCCTGCACAGTGCAGCCTGTGGACTCTTCCTCCTCACTCACTCTCCCTGCACTGTGCAGCCTGTGGACTCTTCCTCCTCACTCTCCCTGCACTGTGCAGCCTGTGTACTCTTCCTCCTCACTCTTCCTGCACTGTGCAGCCTGTGAACTCTTCCTCCTCACTCTCCCTGCACTGTGCAGCCTGTGGACTCTTCCTCCTCACTCACTCTTCCTACACTGTGCAGCCTGTGGACTCTTCCTCCTCACTCTCCATGCACTGTGCAGCCTGTGGACTCTTCCTCCTCACTCTCCCTGCACTGTGCAGCCTGTGGACTCTTCCTCTTCACTCTTCCTGCACTGTGCAGCCTGTGGACTCTTACTCCTCACTCTCCCTGCACTGTGCAGCCTGTGTACTCTTCCTCCTCACTCTCCCTGCACTGTGCAGCCTGTGGACTCTTCCTCCTCACTCTCCCTGCACTGTGCAGCCTGTGGACTCTTCCTCCTCACTCACTCTCCCTGCACTGTGCAGCCTGTGGACTCTTCCTCCTCACTCTCCCTGCACTGTGCAGCCTGTGGACTCTTCCTCCTCACTCTCCCTGCACTGTGAAGCCTATGAACTCTTCCTCCTCACTCTCCCTGCACTGTGCAGCCTGTGAACTCTTCCTCCTCACTCTTTCTGCACTGTGCAGCCTGTGAACTCTTCCTCCTCACTCTCCCTGCACTGTGCAGTCTGTGGACTCTTCCTCTTCACTCTCGCTGCACTGTGCAGCCTGTGGACTCTTCCTCCTCACTCTCCCTGCACTGTGCAGCCTGTGGACTCTTCCTCCTTACTCTCCCTGCACTGTGCAGCCTGTGAACTCTTCCTCCTCACTCTCCCTGCACTGTGCAGTCTGTGGACTCTTCCTCTTCACTCTCCCTGCACTGTGCAGCCTGTGGACTCTTCCTCCTCACTCTCCCTGCACTGTGCAGCCTGTGGACTCTTCCTCCTCACTCTCCCTGCACTGTGCAGCCTGTGGACTCTTCCTCCTCACTCTCCCTGCACTGTGCAGCCTGTGAACTCTTCCTCCTCACTCTCCCTGCACTGTGCAGTCTGTGGACTCTTCCTCTTCACTCTCCCTGCACTGTGCAGCCTGTGGACTCTTCCTCCTCACTCTCCCTGCACTGTGCAGCCTGTGGACTCTTCCTCCTTACTCTCCCTGCACTGTGCAGCCTGTGAACTCTTCCTCCTCACTCTCCCTGCACTGTGCAGTCTGTGGACTCTTCCTCTTCACTCTCCCTGCACTGTGCAGCCTGTGGACTCTTCCTCCTCACTCACTCTTCCTACACTGTGCAGCCTGTGGACTCTTCCTCCTCACTCTCCATGCACTGTGCAGCCTGTGGACTCTTCCTCCTCACTCTCCCTGCACTGTGCAGCCTGTGGACTCTTCCTCTTCACTCTTCCTGCACTGTGCAGCCTGTGGACTCTTACTCCTCACTCTCCCTGCACTGTGCAGCCTGTGTACTCTTCCTCCTCACTCTCCCTGCACTGTGCAGCCTGTGGACTCTTCCTCCTCACTCTCCCTGCACTGTGCAGCCTGTGGACTCTTCCTCCTCACTCACTCTCCCTGCACTGTGCAGCCTGTGGACTCTTCCTCCTCACTCTCCCTGCACTGTGCAGCCTGTGGACTCTTCCTCCTCACTCTCCCTGCACTGTGAAGCCTATGAACTCTTCCTCCTCACTCTCCCTGCACTGTGCAGCCTGTGAACTCTTCCTCCTCACTCTTTCTGCACTGTGCAGCCTGTGAACTCTTCCTCCTCACTCTCCCTGCACTGTGCAGTCTGTGGACTCTTCCTCTTCACTCTCCCTGCACTGTGCAGCCTGTGGACTCTTCCTCCTCACTCTCCCTGCACTGTGCAGCCTGTGGACTCTTCCTCCTTACTCTCCCTGCACTGTGCAGCCTGTGAACTCTTCCTCCTCACTCTCCCTGCATTGTGCAGTCTGTGGACTCTTCCTCTTCACTCTCCCTGCACTGTGCAGCCTGTGGACTCTTCCTCCTCACTCTCCCTGCACTGTGCAGCCTGTGGACTCTTCCTCCTCACTCTCCCTGCACTGTGCAGCCTGTGGACTCTTCCTCCTTACTCTCCCTGCACTGTGCAGCCTGTGGACTCTTCCTCCTCACTCTCCCTGCACTGTGCAGTCTGTGGACTCTTCCTCTTCACTCTCCCTGCACTGTGCAGCCTGTGGACTCTTCCTCCTCACTCTCCCTGCACTGTGCAGCCTGTGGACTCTTCCTCCTCACTCTCCCTGCACTGTGCAGCCTGTGAACTCTTCCTCCTCACTCTTTCTGCACTGTGCAGCCTGTGAACTCTTCCTCCTCACTCTTCCTGCACTGTGCAGCCTGTGAACTCTTCCTCCTCACTCTCCCTGCACTGTGCAGCCTGTGAACTCTTCCTCCTCACTCTCCCTGCACTGTGCAGCCTGTGGACTCTTCCTCCTCACTCACTCTTCCTACACTGTGCAGCCTGTGGACTCTTCCTCCTCACTCTCCATGCACTGTGCAGCCTGTGGACTCTTCCTCCTCACTCTCCCTGCACTGTGCAGCCTGTGGACTCTTCCTCCTTACTCTCCCTGCACTGTGCAGCCTGTGAACTCTTCCTCCTCACTCTCCCTGCACTGTGCAGTCTGTGGACTCTTCCTCTTCACTCTCCCTGCACTGTGCAGCCTGTGGACTCTTCCTCTTCACTCTTCCTGCACTGTGCAGCCTGTGGACTCTTACTCCTCACTCTCCCTGCACTGTGCAGCCTGTGTACTCTTCCTCCTCACTCTCCCTGCACTGTGCAGCCTGTGGACTCTTCCTCCTCACTCACTCTCCCTGCACTGTGCAGCCTGTGGACTCTTCCTCCTCACTCTCCCTGCACTGTGCAGCCTGTGGACTCTTCCTCCTCACTCTCCCTGCACTGTTAAGCCTATGAACTCTTCCTCCTCACTCTCCCTGCACTGTGCAGCCTGTGAACTCTTCCTCCTCACTCTTTCTGCACTGTGCAGCCTGTGAACTCTTCCTCCTCACTCTCCCTGCACTGTGCAGTCTGTGGACTCTTCCTCTTCACTCTCCCTGCACTGTGCAGCCTGTGGACTCTTCCTCCTCACTCTCCCTGCACTGTGCAGCCTGTGGACTCTTCCTCCTCACTCTCCCTGCACTGTGCAGCCTGTGAACTCTTCCTCCTCACTCTTTCTGCACTGTGCAGCCTGTGAACTCTTCCTCCTCACTCTCCCCGCACTGTGCAGCCTGTGGACTCTTCCTTTTCACTCTCCTGCACTGTGCAGCCTGTGGACTCTTCCTCCTCACTCTCCCTGCACTGTGCAGCCTGTGAACTCTTCCTCCTCACTCTCCCTGCACTGTGCAGCCTGTGAACTCTTCCTCCTCACTCTCCCGCACTGTGCAGCCTGTGGACTCTTCCTCCTCACTCTCCCTGCACTGTGCAGCCTGTGAACTCTTCCTCCTCACTCTACCGCACTGTGCAGCCTGTGAACTCTTCCTCCTCACTCTCCCGCACTGTGCCGCCTGTGGACTCTTCCTTTTCACTCTCCCTGCACTGTGCAGCCTGTGGACTCTTCCTCCTCACGCTCCCCACACTGTGCCGCCTGTGGGCGCTTATTAGTTAAGGATGGGGGGGTGCTATTTTTTTAACAAAATGTCAGAAAAATGAAAGGATGTATTATATGTAATTAACCCATATGCGTAGATATATTTTAGCAAGTGTATGGAGTCTGTAAGTATACCCATTCATTCATTTTTGCTATATTGTGATCACTATAATACAGACTGCCCGAACTGAGCAACTACTCAACCAGTACAGAGATAAGACCCTTAAAACAAATGTATTTTTGTGTTTCATAAATGCGGTAGACAGCTAAGCAATGATTTATGCTTCTGTGGCATTTTTATTTATTTATTATTTTTGCCTGACATCGGATGACCACTTTAATTTTTTTGTTTACTACTTCATTTCATATGTATTCCTTCATTGTTTTAATGTCTTCAATGTGAATCTATAATGTAGGAAAATTTTAAAGAGACATGAATGAAAAAGTGTGTCCAAGCTCTATTATAAATGGTAACGTGGGGTTATTGCGTCCTCCGATGACTTGGCGTGGAGTAACACTTACTCTTCCTTCTGCAATAAGGGAAACATGAATAAGTGTTGGAGCCGGACAAACATAACAAGCCTAAATGATCTGCTTTGTACTGACCACTTGTGTATGAGAAACATCACAGTACAGTGTCATTGACATCCCGGGAGTATCCTTGTGGAATGTCATGTCTATACTTCCTACACCATGGTGCCTGTATTAACCCCTGTATCACCATGTGCACATTTGGGTCCCACCTGGTGTGACTGCTACCACTGCACCCCTGCATTCACATATCTAATAGCAATAAATGTCTACAACAAACCTATATGGCCATATGTGCCAGGGCTTAAGGTGGCAAAAGGCTGTAGAGAGTATTAATCTATTATACTTTGATTTGCTGGTTAAAGGGACACAACACAAATTTGTAGTTTTTCCATTGTATGCCATGGGACATGAGACACACATGTACACCAACTTTTATTATTTGGGTGGAGACTTGCTATATATTACACTT
Source organism: Dendropsophus ebraccatus (assembly GCF_027789765.1). NCBI lineage: Eukaryota > Metazoa > Chordata > Amphibia > Anura > Hylidae > Dendropsophus > Dendropsophus ebraccatus. Next base: position 47,396,847 of record NC_091467.1, read on the forward strand.
GCTGGACTATTATGGAACTATTATAGTTGTATTTTGAGTCGTCATGATGGTAGTTGTAGTTGTAGGGCTACAGGTTAAAGTTCACTGACTGTTAACCATGGTGTAAATGAGAGTTAAACAAACAGAGAAGTTGTTCCCATCGCCTCCCTCTTGCTCTTAGTTGGTTGTAAAACTTCTAAAAGTTTCTTGCACTTTGCAGGCATCTTAGACGTCACGTGTTGCTGTAGCTGGGGAAGATGTGGACAGGGAGGGTCTTGCTCACAGTCAACTCTCTCTAAGGATGTGATGAACCTGGGACTGTCCTGTGCTCATTCATCACATATCTCAGCATGGAGGGGGTCTTCTGGGCAACAGCGAAACTTGTGATTCTATCAATTGTCGTCTTCTCTCCCACACGGGCAGCGGTGAGTACCGGCAATCCCTCGGATGGCAATAAGATGGGATATGGGTGGCAAAAGTGGAGGTCTCATCAGAAGTGAACTGTGATATCCAAGTAATGGTCCTGTGTATTGGTTACATCGCTTTATGACTATGATGGAAAGATTGGCGCCCATAATATGCGCCATTAATAATGTTGTTAGAAATGGGAAGGGCGGTGTATCTGTCAATCTGAATTACTGCGGGAGCTTGAAGACAAAACACCAAACCTTACAATGACCAATGCGTCCTGACAAATCCAAAACTCCAGCCTTAAAGGGAACTTCTAAAATGCTATACAATGTACAGGCATTGTGTTATAGAGCAGATTGAGATAGATAGAGTCCAGGGGGCAGTACACTCACTAACAGGACCACCCATGTGACTCATGGAAGATCAGAGTTTTCAATCAATAACTGCCACGGTGTGCTAACATCCAGGGCATGTGCCACTGCATACATGCAGCCGTGACTTTACACATTCGCAGGGCCTTTAGAGACACAAGAATGTGTACTGGCACTATTTTTATGGCGGGCACATGCAATGAGGGTGACAAGTCAGGCTGCAGCTGAAATCTCTGCCTGCACTGCAATTTCATACATGCGTCAGATGTAAGCTGGGCCCTGTCTATCAATTTATTGTACAAGAGGGCAGGGATTTGGTGCACAGTGGCCTAGGCCATGCCTCCATTAAACACTTGTATGGCCCCAATGGACAACATATATAAAGGTATGATAGGAAGCAGTTTGTTGTAACGTATGCCACAGTATGCCCCGCCACAACGCACTGGCTGAGCGCCGGGAGACGCCAGGAGCCCCCAAAGTAAGCCCGAGCGGGAACCCAGTAAAGTGTGTACCTGGGTGCAGGGGTTAAGAGTGCTAACTTTGACATACTCACAGGGGGATGACAATCCCTCTGTGAGTATGTCAACCCATTAAAGTAAATGGGCAGGTATCTGCAGTGGATTTCGCTGTGAACTTGAAGCGTAAAATCTGCTGTAGAGACAGTACTTGTGAACACGGCCTAAAGAGGTTTTCCACCATAGAGAATGAATGGAGCCATCTACTGTATTCAATACAAAGGAGCCAAGGCTACGGAGGTCAGACCCTCACAATCTCTTACTTGTCCCCTATTCTCTGGATAGGGGGTAAGTTAGTTTAAAGAGTCACTGACGTTAATTTTTTTTTGCAGAAATCAATAGTCCAGGCGATTTTAAGAAACTTTGTAATTGGGTTTATTAGACAAATATGCCATTATCTACATGTAAAAAGCCTTTTCCCAGGTCCCCCCTCCTCTTCTTTCTGTCATCCACTGCTCAGAATCAGGAAATCTCAACTGTTTTTTCATCAGTTGGATCTGTCTGGTCTATGAAGAGGGGAGGGGGGAAGGAGCGAGATTAGTGGGCAGCTGAGAGCCGAGAACAAAGGATTGCACAGTGGGGGGAGCTATTCACAATGCTATTCAGAGGTCAGAAAGGTCAGTGGTGACTGTCAGAGGAGAGAGCCCGTGATGTGAATGTAAATGAACTCTTTATCCTGTTTTGCTTCCTCTACTTTCTCTCTCCATAGGAAAACCATAAAGACAGGGGGAGAGCTTCAAACTGCTTTTTCATGATAAAAAAAATTTTTTTGGCTAATAAACCCAATTACAAAGTTTCTTAAAATCGCCTGGACTATTGATTTCTGCAATAAAAATTTTAACGACAGTGACACTTTAAGGTGGACAACCTCTTTAATGGTTACACAGTGAAAAAGGTTACAATACAGATAGAGATGATCGAACATCAGAAAATCTTAGGTTCTATTGAACTAGAACCTTGTTGAACCTTCCGTATTTGATTCCCGATGTCTTCCTGGTCTGTGGGGAAAGAGGAGATAGCTCGGGTACCGCCTGGAATTCCGGGATACAGCCTATTACCTCAGCTGAATCCCGGAATCCCAGGCGGTACCCAGGGTGTCTCCTCCTTCCCTACGGACCAGGAAGGCATCGTGAATCAAATGCGGAAGGTTCGACAAGGTCCGAGTTCGATAGAACCTAAGATTTTCTGATGTTCGATCATCTCTAAATACAAATACTATGGTAGCCATTTTTCTAGAAAAATTCAATAGGGCAAAAAAGATTAAAGATAAACTCATTGTTCACTATAATAACCAATCACAGCTCAGCTTTCACGTCTCATATAGCTCTGGTAAAATGAAAGCTGAGCTGTGATTGGTTGTTATGGGCAACAAAAAAGCTTGCTATAAAGCGGATTCAGGATTCTTTCTTCCAGTAACAGCACCACTCTTGTTCTCAGTTTGTGAGTGGTATTGCAGCTCAAGTTCATTGAAGTGCATGGAGTGTGCAGCGAAAAAGTGACCTAAATACTTAACCATGTTTGGGCTATTATTCTCAGTCAGTACATGACAGGCTGCCAATGTATATGTGCAACATACTGCACAATTGTAATGTGAACCCAATATAATATATAATAATGTGTCCACCAATACTGTAACAAGGTAAGTTTTAATATATAAGGCTCTAAAATACTTGACTATTCACATATAAAGACTGGAATATTATAGTGACGGATGAGGGATATATATAGCAGAGCTGTACAGTATTTGATGGATGAGCTGGGGCCTGGTAAGGGCACCATGCACTGGTTTGCACTATGTTGCCCCATTGCCTGTCTCTGTGGATATAGAGATCACTAATGTATTGTCCTCAATCGGGAAGGGGTGTCACTGACATCGTGATGTGAAATGTGGCATGTCCCTGTGGAACACAGGCTGTCTGCGGTGTGAACGAGAGATGCTAGTGCTCAGGCTTCTGAGGGCAAATAGCACACATACAGCAAATAGCTGCGGGTAAAGCATAGCAGCGTGGGTAAAATACCCGTCATATATTCATAATAATACCATATTGTCAGCTTAGAAGAAGATGTTTTTTTTTGAGCCTGGAACCCTGGCTAAATGATCAACAAAAGGGCCCACACTTACCTGTAAACTGTATACCGCTAAATAGTCAGCTTACAGCACAAGGTGAAAAAAGTTCCTTATTATATGATTATATGAAGACCATGCACTGAATACAAGAGTAAATATGAAGACTCTGTAAGGCAGAGGCATCAAATCTGCGGCCCCACAGCTGTTGTAAAACCACAACCCCCAGCATGCCCTGACACATCTTTCCTCCATTATTATAGGTGGATACTGATGATGTAATTACCCGAGATGAACAAATATTCCTGCTTGCCCAAGCAACGCATCGCTGTCAGACTGAGATCATAGCTCACAAGTCCAAATGGAAACTGCAGCCTTCAAATGGTGAATATTTCATATACATATACTGTATATACAGTGGTACCTTGGTTTAAGAGCTTTTGGTTTAGGAGCTCACAGTTTTTTTAAATTGTGACTTGGTTTAAGAGCTCCCTTTACTAGGTGGGAGGGGGAGCGGGGGAGGGGCATGGTCTGCATAGCGGGGTCTACAGCACTGTACTCTGACCCAGGAAGTCTTCCTCACCCTCAAAATCATAGCAGATTCAGATTCAGGCTGGGGCTTACAATAGAGGACAGGACTGTGGAGGTAATCTCTTCATAGCTGTAACATCTCTCTCCCAGGACAGAGAGTGCTGCTATACTGTGCAAACATATATCCTGCTCATTCCTTTATGCCCCCTGCAGTCTCTGTCAGCCCTTGTGTTTCCCATCCTCTCCATTACTGTACAGTAATTTATAATATCACATATTCTGCTGTTTCTGAATGTTTGTTTCATTTGTTTTACATGTTATTCAGAATAATAAATCATTATTTTTGGGGTGTGGAACCAATTGTCTGCAGTTCTATTATTTCTTATGGGAAAATTTGCTTTGGTTTAAGAGTAGATTTGGATTACAAGCACGGTCCCGGAACGAATTATGCTCGTAATCCAAGGCACCACTGTATATATACATCTAACTTTTCCACATACCATATATTAAGAATATTTTCAAGAATTAAGGCAATGTTGAATGAAGGATGACTGCAGAATCTGACTACACAGGGTTTGTTTGTAGTCTGTCACCATAGAGACACAGAGGTCTGCATAGACATAACAATAGATTCATTTTTATTATTTTCAAAATTGCATAATTTTTTAGATGCATTGGAGTAATATGAAACATTAGTGGACATATCCTTTAAGTGGTCCAAATAACCTCTTATTTAGAACTAACAATATATTATGTAACATGTATTGTAATTTGTCCTTGCTTCTAGGATCGGTCTGCCCTCCACAGTGGGATGGGATCATATGTTGGCCACAAGGATCACAAAACCAGCTGGTATCTATTCCCTGCCCAGACTACATCTATGACTTCAATCACCAAGGTAATTTGAGATGTAACATTAAAATTGTTTGCTGCCACAATTGACGTGATTGGGAGAAATTCCTTGGTCGGTTGTGGGTTGGGTTGATGTAATCGGTTGCTTTTGATAATTGTCAAAGAAGGCTATAATCACACAGATTTATATAAAAAATAATAGATTTATTACATGAAATGATACTTAGCTGCAGTTACAGATGGTACAGATGCATAGTTGTTCCACAATTGAGGAGCCCCAATGTATATTATACTCTAATTTACACCCATCTCTTTCAATGATCACCAGGGTGCTGGACACCTTCCATTCATGGTCCCAGCTGAGGCTGAACATTTGACATAACAATGCTTCTATATACTGTTTCCCACACACATAGCCAAATAGTCATCCCACATACAAACCCCGCTCAGATAGATAGATACATATATAGATGAAGATTGGGCTACTAGTACAAGGTGCTCCTCTTTTTAAGGCCATCAGAAGACAACTCCTTAAATTATAATCTTACAGACTTCTTGTTGCCAATTTTGTCAGGATTTGCCCATCGAAAATGTGGATCATTAGGCACATGGCTTCAAGTGTCCGGCGCCAACAGGACCTGGGCCAATTACAGTGAGTGTGCCACCTTGGTCAGCCCAGGGGAGAGGATCCAGGAAAAGGTACAGAACAGGGGACACTGCTAGATTTATAGACTAGGTCAGTGGACTCCAACCTGACGCTGTCCTACTGTCAGGAAATTACAACTCTTAGCATTCTCAGGTCCACACTTTCCAGGATCTTGGAGGCCATATTGCGATATATGAACATAATGAACGAGGGCAGGACTCAAAGTAAGCAAGCCTTTTTGGGCAGCCTGAAAGATGTAGTTTCCTAATAGCTTAGGAGCCACAGGTTGGAGATCACTGATCTAGATCAATACTATAATATGGATCTACAGTGTATGAATACGGATATTAAATGTGAATGCTTTCTTTCTATAGGAGGTGTTTCAGCGGCTGCGGTTGATCTATACTGTGGGATATTCTATTTCTTTGGCAACACTCCTCATTGCTCTCGGCATCCTATGTTACTTCAAGTAAGACACTCCATCATGCAATAAGAGTTGTAGGTGGTAACAGTTACTAGCCATTGACACAACTCCTTTATTAAAGCGGCTCTGTACCCACAATCTGTCCCCCCCAAACCGCTTGTGCCTTCGGATAGCTGCTTTTAATCCAAGATCTGTCCTGGGGTCCGTTCGGCAAGTAATGCAGTTATTGTTCTAAAAAATAACTTTTAAACTTGCAGCCCTGTGCCAAACAGGAGTATCTGTGCCCTAACTTTGCACCACCCCTCCATCCCTCCTCCCCACCCTCTTCATCATTAGGAATGCCACTGGAACATTTTCTCCATGCTGAACATGTGCTTAACGATTCAGCCCATGTACCGGGCTGACACAGCTGATGAATAGGAGGCAATCTGCCCAGAGCATTCCTAACGATGAGGATGGTGGGGAGGAGGGACAGAGATGGTGTGCCAGCCTAATGCATACGCAATGTAAGCCCCGACCGTTGGCCACGGGGCTGCCAGTTTAAAAGTAGTTTTTTTAGGACAATAACTGCATCACCTGCCAAACGGACCCCAGGACAGATCTTGGATTAAAAGCAGCTATCCGAAGGTAAAAGTGGTTTGGGGGTCAGATTGTGGGTACAGAGTCACTTTAATGACTTGACTTAAATTATGGCTATGCCTTCCTTCAATTAGAGTTAGATTACTCAGTTCATAATATTCTGGCCAGGAACGAATGGCCAACCTGGCAACAAATACATGGGGCCCAGGTTCTGCCAGTCCCTCCTTAGCTATAGCATTGCAAAGGTCACTCCATTAGTATTTCTATACCAATATTTCCCACAGATGCCTCTTCCCATGCCAAGACTCGTTGGGCCTGGTGCATTAACAAATCTCAACAGTGCCATACCAACCGATCAGGGTGTGGGTGTTCAGACCCCACTGATGATCTCAAGAGGTTAACGCCCCACGCTGTTGTTCTAATTGACAGCATTACCAATGAGGTCTTTACATGGAGGAAGTCCATTGTGCCACACTGTAACCTGAACTGTTGATGCTTTTGTCTCTGATCATGTAGGCGGCTGCACTGTACCCGAAATTACATTCATATCCACCTCTTCACGTCCTTCATTTGCCGAGCTGGAAGCATATTTCTTAAAGATGCTGTACTGTATTCAAGAGAGGATGAAGGGCTACTTGGTGATGAATTAGGGGCCATTGAGGCTTCAAGGGTGACAGAGCTCCACTGGGTGAGTCTTGCAGGAGCCATGTTATCATTGCACATATACTTAGAGGACATTATTCCTCCTGGTCGACAATATGGTGGAAGCAGTCGTTCACCAGTAACAAGAAGAGGTTCTAAACCCGGGATAGGGAACCTTCTGCCCTCCAGCTGTTGCAAAACTACAATTTCCATCATGCCTGGGCAGCTGTCCAGGATGTCCAGGCATGATGGGCATTGTAGTTTTGCCACAGCTGGAGGGCTGAAGGTTCCCCATCCCTGTTCTAAACCTTGAGGCTGGGTTCACACTACGTATATTTCAGCCAGTATTGTGGTCCTCATATTGCAACCAAAACCAGGAGTGGATTAAAAACACACAAAGGCTCTGATCACACAATGGTGAAATTAAGTGGATGGCCGCCATATAACAGTAAATAACGGCCATTATTTCAATATAACAAGCGTTGTTTTAAAATACCAGCAAATATTTGCCATTAAATGGCGGCCATCCACTCAATTTCAACATTGTGTGAACAGATCCTTTCTGTGTTTTCAATCCACTCCTGGTTTTGGTTGCAATATGAGGACCACAATACTGACTGAAATATATGTAGTGTGAACCCAGCCTTAATTTGTATAATACCATTGTACTGGTAGAGCCTATATCTCTAAGTATGTTTTTCATCTCTCATAGGCTGGATGTAAGGTGGCCGTCACCTTGTTCCTTTATTTCCTGGCCACTAATCACTACTGGATCCTGGTAGAAGGCCTCTACCTGCACAGTCTCATCTTCATGGCGTACCTGTCTGACCGGAGCTACTTCTGGGCGCTGACCATCATTGGCTGGGGTGAGGTTGCCTGCTGGATATCTTATGTCTGATACATGGAAATCGCCTTCCATTCCTTCTAGTGATTTTATTCTTTCTTTATAGGACTCCCTGCGGTGTTTGTATCTGTGTGGGCAAGCGTTCGGGTCTCACTAGCGGATACACAGTATGTACATTAACCCTTATTTTTGCACATGGCCACATTATCACACACAACATTCATCTAACCCTGCTGTCAGAATATATATATATATATATATATATATTTTTTTTTTTTTTTTTTTTTTTTGGGTGGTGGTGGGGGTGGGGGTGAGACATTGGTCATATGTCTGTGCTGTCTGGGCCTAGTCTTATAGTCATCCTGTTAAGCAAAATGTCTACAAGATACCCCCCCCCCCTACAGGCCAAACAGGGGAAAGAAGAGTCTGCCCTGGGTCTGTCCACAAAATTCCTTCTAAAGTCACATTAAAGTTACTGCGGAAAGGCTGAGAGTTTTATTGTGTAAATAAAGAAATGCAACACAATTGTGAGCGTGTGAATATAGCCTTATAGTCTTTCTACTTGTCTAGGTGCTGGGACCTCAGTGCTGGTCATATGAAGTGGATATATCAGACTCCGATTCTAGCAGCCACACTGGTGCGTTAATTATCTTTCCTCCATGGCTGCTCTATGGACAGGACACACTTATAGCTGTCTATGGTTTCACATAATGATGCGACCACAGAGAACGTCGGGGATTGCACAGTTGGATCGGTATATCAATGTTTCTGAACATGTCTCTTGTTCTAGGTCAATTTCATCTTGTTTCTGAATATTGTCCGGGTTCTGGCTTCCAAACTGTGGGAAACCAATACAGGAAAGTTAGACCCCAGACAGCAATATGGGTAGGTATAAGCCATCGTGGATGATCTGTCAGGTTTCATACAGTATACAGGCTTTGTATAAGGTTTAAAAATATGGTTTCCTCAGAAACAGTACCTTATGGTAGTTCAGCCCTATTCCAATCAATGTAATCCTTCACAGGCTACTGTATATATGAGGGTATCATTGGCTCCAGGCCAAGAGCAGCCATGCTTTTCTAATCTCATGTAACATTACACAATGTTTACATCTCTTCATGCAGGAAACTCCTCAAGTCGACGTTAGTCCTGATGCCGCTCTTTGGTGTGCACTATGTTGTTTTCATGGCAATTCCGTATACAGAGGTGACTGGGCTGCTGTGGCAAATACAGATGCATTACGAGATGTTTTTTAACTCTTCCCAGGTAACTTTTCGCGTTAAAAGTCCAATATGGAAGGGTAAATGTGATATTCCGATTAAACTGTTGGGATGGGGAATGTGGTAAGAATACAGATAGATATAATCGTAAAAGGAGAATTTAGTAAAGACAATAACTGTTAGAAGGTTTAAATGAAGAGTAGTTAAGGGGAAAGTAAAAGTATGTTATACATAACCTGCTGATATGTCCCCATAAGGCCGGAGATTCTTTTTTTCTTACCTTCCTCATCAATGCCAAATTTAAGTAAATCTTCACTTTATTTAAGGCAAATTAGATGGTTTGGTGCCCTGATCTGCTCAGCCACCCACCTGCCCCTCCTAATAAATATTCATTTAGCACTCTGCAGTGATGAATGCCGGGGTAAAGTCACTGCAGAGCCCTGCCACAATATTTATAAGGAGAGGGGTGGATCATTGTAGTCCCGCCCCCAATAAGCCAAACCACCAAATTAACATATTGAATAAACTAAACATTTAGCAAAAACCACTATGCCACTAATCAATCAATCTATCTATCTATTTATCCTGGGGGTGGGTGTTCTTCTACTAAGGCTCATATCCATACTTCATTGGCTAAGGTACAAAAAGAGTTACTTGTATAGCACTAGTGTTTACTTATGTAAGTGTTTAGAAGGTCAGCGCCATATTGTAATGGCTTCACTAATGGTGCCTTTACACAGAGAGATTTATCTTACAGATTTTGGAAGCCAAAGCCAGGAATGGATTTGAAAATAGGAGATATCTTAGTCTTTCCTTTATGACCTAGTCCCTCTTTATAGTCTGTTCCTGTTTATCTGTAAGATAAATCTCTCTGTGTAAACGCACCATAAGTATACAAAATATAATCCTGACAAGCGAATCAATGGAGCTGCATCGCAGAGGATAGGGGTTTCGCCACACTGGGGGCAGGCTGGCCCGTCTCCAGTGCTTCAGGCCGGGCCGGTGACCGGGAATAGACTGGCGCCATGCAGACGAAAGGGGCCACGGTACTGGCATCCACGCGCTGGTCTATTGATGTAAAAATCTTAAAGCTTTTTACCTGCTGGTACATTTGCTTTAACAGAGGATGAAGGTAAGAAAATTACCACCATTCTCAGCCCTATGAAAACGTAACGCAGGTTAAAGTCAACTAGGGGTATTCAGAGTTTATTCAGAATTTAACAACTTAACCTGTCTTAGATTGACGGCGAGTCTGACACGTGCCACCCCTCTATTCATTGTTCATTGAGTTGCCAATGAAAGCTCAGTGTGACATTCAGCTTTTATTGATTATGCGACTTCAGGCCCCATTCTGGAGATTGCAGGGGATCTCAGGGTTTAGACACCCTCAATCTGTCACTTAGCCCCCCTGTGGATGTCTTTAACTTGGAATTCCCCCTTTAGGGTATCTGCACACTACGAAATACGCACAGAAATTTCAAGCATTCTGCCAGTCCAATAGACTCAATGATGTCCTCAAACTAAATCCGTCATCCGCCCAAAGAATTGATGCGCAGATTCTGCTTGAAATTTCAGTGCGAATTCCATAGTGTACACTTACCCTTAAAAAGTTCCCTCCCTTACCACATCTGTGATGTGCCATTCCTGTTATCCTTACTAGAGGTCTATGACTAAATAGCCAACTGGGTGTTACCAGCAAGGGGGGGGGGGTGTTTCAACATTATCTTTATCCAATCAAAGTGGACAATGCTAGACAGTGTAAGGACACAGCCTCCAGCTGGTGACACCCAGTTGACTATTAAGTCATACTTTTCCAAGAACAGAGGAACTTCAGAGATATAAGAAAAGATGTTTTTGAATTGTTATGTCACAAGGAATACAGCAAATTACTAAACCTGAGATGCCATCAGTTCCCATTAAAATCCATATCTGTTTATATGCTTCAGATGTATACAGCCCTTTTTCTCAGCATTCTTTTTTTTTATAGTGCAATACACTTCAAATCATTTTAAATTCATTTTTCTTCCAGGGATTCTTTGTGGCCATTATCTACTGTTTCTGCAATGGAGAGGTAATAAAGCATTGAAACTACAATAAGTAATCTTTATTACAGTTTTCTCCTGTTCTTCCGGAAGTTTGGGTCTCCAAACACATAATGAGACCATAATGTGGTGACCCTAATTGGATCTATGGAGGCCTGAACCTTCGGATGAACAGAGGGACTCACTGCTGATCATGGCAGGTGCACTTTCAGCTTTCTATGGCAACTGTTTTATGTATTTAAAGGACCCACTTGTAGTTACATAAATCTATATCGCACATCTCTAAACATAGCCCTTAGGAAAGGCCAGGCAATGTTTCCTTGGGGGGAAAAAAAGGGTTGCAGATGGAAGAAAGCTGTCTCTCTGGTGACACCTAAATTTCTGCCCATGTTATTGCAACATAAGGAAACATTTGTTTAGTCAACGTCTGAGGTTACAGTTAACCTAAAGGGAACCTGTCACCTGGCATTGCTGCACAGAGCCCGCCCGACCCTCCGGTGGAGCCCTGGATACTTACCTTTGCTGCAAGTCCCGCTCCTGGACCCGGTTCCGGGACGGAGATATCGCCGCTGGCAGCCCTGCGCGCGCTCCAGAGATGAGTCCAACGCCCATAGAGAATGACTGCTCCAGTCATGCTCTATGGGCGTCGGACTCATCTCGGGTAATTAGCATACAGCGCACACTCACCTTCCGGCGACGATATCTCCGTCCCAGGACTGGATCCAGGAGCGGGACTTGCAGCAAAGGGTAAGTATCCGGGGCTCCACCGGGGGGGTCAGGCGGGCTCTGCGCTGCAATGCCCAGTGACAGGTTCCCTTTAAAGGACAACTCCAGTGAAAAGCTTTTCCCCAGTAATTGAAACACATTATAAAGTTAAATAACTTTGTAATATGCTTTAACCACCTATCTGCCCCTCTTCCCTATCTTCCCCCCCCCCTCAATCGCCCACCAGTAAGTGAGGTAAACTCATTTGTTGACCCCAGGCTTTTCTGTGGCAGCCATTTTGTGACAATGACATCATCAAGAGGGAGGCGGGTCTAAGCCCTGTTAGGCCAGCCTCCCTTTGTCAGATGACAGGTTGCTTAGCTCTGATTGGCTGAGGAAGATGTAAGCCATCTAACAGTTCTACAGAGTCAGTCAGACAAAGTGCATCATGGCAAAGCCCAAACCAGTAAGTGAAGAACAAATGAAGACACCAACTGGAGCTTCAGTTCAGGTTTTTTTTTTATCGGCGGCGGTGTTGTTGTTATCTTTAAGATGTGGACAACAGTGTAAACATAATTTACAGTAACTTTTAACATGTCCTCAACACCTTTAAAAACACATGGCCACTTTATTTTAAAAACAGCATCACTCTTGTCCTTAGTTTGTGTGTTTTGGAGCTCAGCTTAACTGAAGTGAATAGAGCAGAGTTTTAATTCCTCACAAAGACAGATGTGGTGCTATTTTTTTGGAAGAAAAGAGCCATTTATTTAAAACTAGTGAACTTCTTTAAATTTATGGGAAACAAAGTTGCACATATCCTTTAAAGTGAGACACAATGAGCCCATAATGCCCGCGACCCCCACTTTATCCATGGAGAACCAAAATGCTGGATTTGCAAAGGATCTTGCTGTTGATCCAGTAGCGACCTACCATGACAAGTACACACTAAAGCCCATTATATCTCCATACATTAGACAGGCTAGCTGCATCATCTTAATAACATGCAGTGCTTGTATCTAATACATGTCTTGGACATATTTCTGTTCTCCCTAGGTGCAGGCAGAGGTGCGGAAGTTTTGGTTCCGCCAGAGTTTATCTCTGGATCTCAAGCAGAAATCCCGCCTGACCAGCACTGGAGGCAGTTGTCACTATGGAGGGGTTTTGTCCCATACCACAAACAGCGTCTGCCTGAGTATGTCAGCCAGAGGCAAGCACCTGCCTCCACCCATCCAGTCTACCTCCTACCTACCGGGGTACTTCTCAAGTATATCACCCTCTGACAACAACCCTCTGCAAGGGGGACCCTCATAGGTACACATCCAATACCTCCAAACTGCCTGCAATGAGAGGGTAAGGGGATCTTATCTTTAGCACTTACAGTTTCATGACCAAGCTGATCTTCTAAGAAGCAAGGTGCTCTGACTGACGCCATCATACTGGATGTGGCTTCTACCATTCTCTCACATTCCAAGAAAGGACAGGGCTTTGCTTCAAGGCTTCAGAATGACAACAAGTAATAAAAACCTACATTTTGTTAGTCTATTACATAAATGTATTTGAGCAATTTCAGGTTTGCCTGCATTAAATTATGGGTTGTCTCATTTAGAAATCAGCCTTACACAGGTTGTGTGTAATATTACAACTTCACTATATTCATTTCAACGGAACTGAGCTGCAATACCACACACAACCTGAGGACAGGTGTGGCAGTGTTTCTGAAAGAAAGCAGCCATGAATGTTTCATCCTGGATAACCCCTTTAAAAAGTCTTTGACTAAAGAGTATGGGGCAACAGTGTACAGTGTTTCTCACATCGTAGGACCTTACAGATCTGTGCATTACACGGACAACCCACTGACTCCAATAAGCACAGTGTAATGCTTTATTTGTCCTGCAGAAACACTAGCAACTATGCCCCCTATAGGTGACAGGTGATCACTGGGAGTACCTGTGGCATTCTACATTCCACATTTTGGGGGCTTCTGAACATGGAATTGCTGACAATGCAATGACAGTATATAATGCAAGACGGTTCTGTTAAAGCTTCTGTGTGTGTTACATAGCGGCTTATTGCTTGAGATACACTGTATGTATATAGAGTCTAGAGCTTTTACTAAATAAACACATTTTTCTTACAACCTGACATGGAATTATTAGAGCTGGACCACAAAACATTGACGCTTCCTTAGCAAACTTTTAAATTTAGGATATGCTGCTTCTCCATCACATGCAATCTACAAAAAAAAGAGAAGCAGAAAAGATTACTATACTTCCTACGTTAGCCCCTAGCCACAGGATATGGGCTAAGATGCAAATCAGTGGGGGCCACCAATGCTGATCCAGAGAACGGGCGGATAACTGTCCCTGGAAAGAATGGCACAGACCACGCCTGTGTAGCCACCATTCCATTCATTGTCTATGGGGGCGTGGAACAATTCGGAGCGCTGTATGATTAGCTGGATTATTTATACCAAACTTCTGTGATGCTGAGAGAAGGACAGGGATCAGACTAAAACAAAAGTTGAATTTAATTAATCGTTTGTGAAATGAGAACAAATCGATACATGAAAAAAAAATTAAAACCTATGTACAAAAAAAACAAAACACCCTAAACACACAGTTTGTAGACTGAAGACTTCTCGATGAAGATGGCCGACACATGAGATGCTCCAGCTTTGTGTGCTGTACGAAACGTGGGAAACAATTGGGAATTTCAGCATATATAACTCTACACAAAGAAGCGTAGGGATACGGGACCTCCTCTTCTGGGCTTGTAAATGCCGTTACTAAGCACATTGTCTCACAATTCCAGGGGGACAAACATTTAGTCCAAAAAAAGCAAGCAGAAAAAAAGAAAAAAAAAAAAAAAGACGACGCACAGGTCTACAAACACCAGCCATTTCCTATCAGGGAACTCAGCTGTCCCAACGGCTCTTCTTGCGCTTAGGGGGATCTGGTACAGCAAATGTTTCACCTTTCCCATCATCCCGGGATCCCTCTTTGCGACTGTCTCCATCTCGTGAGCTCTCTCTTCGGCTCTCTCCTCCATCTCTGGAGCTTTCTCTTCGACTGTCTCCATAGCTGTCCCTCCGGCTGTCTTCTTTGTCTCTTGAGCCCTCTCTTCTTCCATCACTATCCCGAGAACTCTCTCTCCGCCCATCACTATCTCTTCTACCATCACCCCCATTACGACTTTCGCTGTGTCGGCTACCGCTGGAATGCCGATGTCCATCTCGGTGTCCATCTCTGTCACTATGGCGATGTCCATCCCCGTGCCGTTGGCCGTCCCCATGTCTCCCCCTTCCTTCACTGTATTTATCCCGGCTTCCACTGCCCTCTCTGCTGCTGCTACTACTACTACTACTGCTGCTAGACCCCTCTTTACTACTATACTGGCTGGTGGCAGGGTAGCTTGGATTACCCATAGATGGATACGCTGTTGGGATGCTGCTAAGTGTTCCACTGCTGGTAAAGCCAGGCATTACTCTGGAGGAGGGCAAAATCGGTTCTGATGATGCCAACTGAGTCTGTGGTGCAGAACTGGGGACTGAACTTAAGCTGCCTGCACTTGTCCACGCTCCGGAGTTAATATTCGACGTTCCTGTTTTCTGTGAGTTCAAGCTCGCAGCAACAAAATGATTTTTGTATTGTGACTACAAAAAGTGAGGAAAAAATGGTTAATATATACCCAAAAGATACCAAGAGCTTACAGCTTATATACTATTCCCACGCCTCACCTGAAATGCGGCCTTCATGGCAGACAGCCGGTCTCCCATTGCACCTCCTGTAGGTTTGAAGGCCTCATAGTTGCTCATTATGTTGCCGCTTACCGGACGTTCCTGAAGTAAAGCCACAACGATCATTAGTTGGTTTAACATATGTAGGAGAGAGAACTTTACTTAAAGCATTAAAGCTTAATTACTTAAAGACTAGCAGGGAGATCCGACTCATTCATGCCACAGACTCTAATGTAGTAAGTAAGTCTGATTTGATTGACAGCTAGACAGTTAAGCACGATAACGTATACTCCTCCAGGCTATATCTCAGGGTTACAGCGGGTCTGAAGAGTGAGACCGAGGGCAATCAGTAACTTTTGGCATGTCCAAGGACAAGTAAAACGTTCCTTGAAATGATAACTTTTCCTCAACAGGACAGTGATTGAGACTTTTGGCTGCAGCTACAATCCCCGCCATAGTCACTGCTGTGACTTCAGACTTTCCTGAATCTGGAGACTTGAAGACTTATGACTGTAATGGATGGTAAGTGGTATGTATATGTGACTCATACTTACAGAGGTTTCTGCTCCAAGTCCAGGACGTTCTCGGTAGCCAAGTCCACCCCCACCTACATTCAGCTTCTTGCCTTTTCCAGCCTTGAATCGGGATTTGCGAAACCAAGAATTCTACGCCAGAAGCAAAGCGTGAAGGTTATTACCACAAATCTTAGAGGCTAGGAGATGAGGTATACATTTGCAAACATTACCTGCATAGCCAGATCCAGCAACTCCTTGGATACATACTGATTGGCTCCTTCCAAATTCCGCACAAGATCCCCAGCAAAATTGCTGTCTTTCGGTGTTAAAAGTGTATAGGCCACGCCCTTCTCACCAGCCCTGCCCGTACGACCGATGCGGTGAGTGTGAGTGTCGATGTCTCGTGCTACGTCGTAGTTGATAACTGTTTTGATTGATGGAATATCGAGACCCCTGGCTGTCAACGAACAAAAATAAAGTTAAGTAATACAGCGCTCAGTATAGAATGCAATATAACTTCCACTCAATGCATAAATTACCCACATAGATGCTAAAGTGACATCATATTCATCCAATAGAGACCACCACATCTATGTTACTACATGAGTTCTTACCAGCAACATCTGTAGCAACTAGGATGGGGATATTCTTCTTCTTGAAGTCTGTGATGACCTTGTTCCTTTCACTCTGGTCCATGTCTCCGTGCAGGAGACCTAGTGGATGATCCTCCATCCGCAAGTTGTTGGCAAGCTCTTCAGCGTTCGCTTTTTTTGTGACAAACAGGAGGACGCTTCCCGTGGATGTGAACTCCACGAGTCTGCGAGTCACCCAGTTCCACTTGTCTGGACCGGAGGCGAGAATCTCCACCACCTGAGTGATGTCCTCATTGGCCTGGGGATGAAAAAGTAAGCAAGACAGAAGAAATAAAGGACTGTATATACAAAATATTATAGCATCTCTTCTTCAAAGAAATAGATCTCACCTCTCCAATATCTCCCTGAACAACACGGATGGGATCGATCAGAATATCCCTGGCCAGTTTTTCAATTTTCTTCCGGAAAGTGGCACTGAACAGCAAAGCTAGCAAGAGAAGGCAATGGTGGTTGGGAACATGGAGAAGAAAAATTTTCCTCTAAGCCCAGCACTAAAAAGTCAAATAGTAGTAGTTTATGCAAATCGCTACTAGACACAGTCAAGACATTAAATTTACTTACTCTGTCGGTCTGGTCTCACATGGTTGGCAATAGATCGTACTTGGTATTCTGGAAGTAAACCAGACATTTTACTTGAGTTTATTCAGAAGGCTGATCACAATATAACAGAATAGGAATCAAAATAATAACACATTACTCCAACAGTCTGTGACCTTACCGAAACCCATGTCGAACATGCGGTCAGCTTCATCGAATACAAGGTAGGTGACTCTCTGTAGGTTGGTCGCCTTTTTCTTTACATGGTCAATAAGACGTCCCTGTGAAGTAAAAATATAATAGCTGAGGTTTTAAAAACACATAGGGTTATTAGACGACTAATACAGAAAACCAGGTTTTCTACAACACAGGTGTCAAACTTGCGGCCCTCTAGCTGGTGCAGAACTACAATTCCCATCGTGCAAGATGGGAATTGTAGTTTATCAACAGCTGGAAGGCTGCAGTTTTGACACCCCTGCTTTAAAACAAAAAAAGTACAGTTTAAATGTGACTGAATCTTAGTAACACAAAAGGAATCTTAAACAGTGCCAATTTCCTTATGGTTATCGGAGATTCAAAGAGTTATGTCCATTTTATAAAATGATGGCTTAAAGAGACACTGTCACCCCCTTTGTGCATTCTGACATCTCTACACAGGTGTAAAGGGTAAATTTAGCGGTTTTCATACCTTATTTCATATCATATGTCATGGTGCTTGTTCAAGTAAAAAGTGTCCTGTTATCAACTGCAGATTGGATTAAGTGGGCGTGGCCTCGTGGCATTAGCACCACTTAACCCCGCCCCCGGTCTAGACCTTTCGGCCAGCCTGTTCCAGCGGTCGGCGAGGGGGTGGGACCAACTGTGGTGTTGTGGGCGGGGCTAAGTGGCACTAATGCACTAGGCCCCTCCCACTTAACACAATTTGCAGTTGATAAAAGATGGACTTTTTACTTGAACAAGCACCATGACGTATGATATAAAATAAGGTCTGAAAACCGCTAAATTTACCCTTTACACCTGTGTAGAGATGTCAGAATGCAAAAAGGAGGTGACAGTGTCACTTTAATACTAGGATATCATAGTAAGAGTCCAACTCCAGGGATCCCTAGGACTCCTGAGGATGAAGAGGCCCACCTTGAAGTAGTCCACTCTGTTCAGATGAATGATATTGGGGCCACAGGATTATTGTTTTATGGGCTAAACCCTCACATGTTAAAATGATGACAAGTGACATCACTTTATAAAATAGGAATTCCCACTCAGTAACTCACCGGTGTGCAGACAACTATCTCTGCTCCTTCTTGAAGAGCCTTTGCCTGTTCCCACATGCTGCCTCCTCCATACACTGCCACAGATCGCAGATTGTAGGCTTTTCCAAACCGCTTACACTCACTGTGAATCTAACAATGAACAAGCACACAAACCATATGGGTTAAAACAACATCAGGACCAAGTAGATTGTGACCAATTAGTAATAAGCGTGAGTGAGAGGTACCTGCTGACACAACTCGCGTGTGGGACATACTATGACAGCGATGGGCCCATCTCCTGGCTGCAGCTCCTTTTGGTCCATAATGTGTACTAGTATAGGCCAGATAAACGCTGCGGTCTTACCACTTCCAGTTTTGGCAATGCCAATCATGTCTCGTCCACTGAGCGCCACTGGAACACCCTGCAGGGAAGGAAAGTGTTAGATAGGAAGAGGGACTTAGATTAGGGGATGCCTACCACAGCAAGGCCCTTACCTGACACTGGATAGGAGTGGGTTGGGTGTATTCAGACTTCCTAATCTGATGCATGAGCTGCTCATCAAATCCAAAGTGAGCAAAGCTGCTGGCAGTACGTGGTGGCGCTGCCCCAGAGACCTACGGTCAGAAGAAAGATTTACACTAGTGACACATTACAGCACATGGGTACATTTTATAGCCATTGTCTCACCCGCAGGTTCAGTTTATGTCTCAGCTCCACAATCTGCTGAGGAGTCTGTGCGGATATTTCCTCATGTTCTATATAGAAGTTCTTCTCAAAGGGAGCGTACTCTATCTGTGAAAAGAATCAGCCAACATATCAGATGAATGTGTCTGTGGATGAGTTAACCAGCTCTACAGTAACCTCACACTCACCTCTGTATGGTCTATGGGAGGGAGAGGATCAATAACGCGTTTGGTGGTTGAGGCAATAGGGTTACCATCACTGTCATACTCCAGATTATCTTCCTCCTCCTCTGGTTGGAGCCCTGCTGTTGGGTTCTCTGCCATGTATCGGAAATAGGCTTCCTGTTGAAAATATAGAGACTATTACATAAAATATGCTAAGTGGAATTTTATGTGAATCAAATAAAAGGGTATTAGACTTCATGCATATGGTATGACTACTGTCATCTGACTACTGTGCAGATGTCTATGGGCCCAGCATTGCTTCTAGGGGAAAACACAATGCCATATATACGAAGGAACAAGAAATGCATCTGTAAGCATGCTGGGCGCCCACAGCACATTCAGAATTGTTCCCTCAGCAGGCAATGCCTTACACCGACCCCGATGCCAGGAGTGCTGTGCATTAGGATCGGAACTCCATGACTGTGGTAGCGGCAGAGAAGCCAGAAGGATAAAAAATAGATTTATGTGTTTCCCAGATGCCTTAGCTCATTGTGCAAAGAAACAAGCCTTTATTCAGCTCCACAAGAGGAGAAACAGCAAAGTTATAGGGTCAAAATAAGACACATAACAAAAACTAAATGAAACTGGACATGGCTCACAGATGGATCCACAATGACCCACACCCATCCTGAGAAAGGCCATGTTCAGCCTACTTGCAGAAGCCATAGGTGGTTGAGAATCATGTCCCTTGATGTTTGCAGATACAATAGCTAGTCAGTAAAGCTTAGGACAGAGCAACTATGTCTCGATCATGGGACAAACTACTTTATATATCTGATGTATCGATTGGCAATGGATTATTGAGGGAGATGTGAGCAAGTATTAAAACCACAAGTCTCCAGTGTTACCTGGCTTTCAGGCAAGTTAGATTTAGTTTTCTTAATGTGTTAAAATCAAGGGAAATTGAAGTACAATGACTTTCACCTAACGTTGTCCATATACCCTGTAAAATGTAACGTTACAGCGACTGCCCAGATGCCATGGTAAAAAAGAAAGCAGTATTTGAACTAGGTATAGAGAAATCTCTTGGGTTCACAAAAAAAAAAAAAAAAAAAGTCTTCCCCAGGGTTATAAGCTGGTATCTTCTCCCTACGAACAGTCGAATTACCTAACTACAGTTGTTTATTTAAGGGCCAGGCAATCTGTATTGCCTGGATACATATGCCAGTAACACAAAAGCAAGACTAAAAACTTACCTGATCATCTTCTTCCTCAATGTCATCCCTGATACCCCTGCAAGAAAGAAGAGGAAAAACAAACTTCCCTGCACTCAGTTCGGATACCAGCCATATAACAGCCTTAGCAATAGTGAGAGGTGTACGGACATGAACATGTGGGGGTGGGTGGTGCCTGCATGTATACAAGTAAGCCTTTATATGGAATGGTAGCATGACATAACCCGCAATAATATTCAATCAGAAAGCTAATGAAGGATATTGGATTGGTATATCACATCTAGTACATGACTAAGAGATAGAGGTCATACACCTCCCTTACTGGCTTGTGTTGCTTTAAGATCACTTAGGGTGGCTTCACACCTACCAGATCCGAAGAGGTTTTCACGCTGCGAGTTTGCAGCAAAATCCGCTGCAGATCCTGGTATAATGAAGGCCTATAGTGTCACATACCCACAGTGGAAAATTCATTCCACTGCAGATATGTGACGCGGCCCCTTTAAACCCCTGCATCCAGCTGCCCGCAGCCCTGCCCCAGAGCATACAATACCTGCTCGGCGCCGCAGCTGTGTGAAGCTCCCGGCTGACCTCACCCCTCATCAGCCAATCAGTGCACGGCAGCACTGATTGGCTGATGAGGAGCGAGGGAACCGGGAGCCTCACACAGCCGTGGCGCCGAGCAGGTAATGTATGCTCCTGGCCGCGGGCAGCCCTGGATCATACATCACCTGCTCCAGGCTCCTGCTTGCTTCAGAGCCTCCCGGCATCTCCCGTTGGTCAGCCAATCAGTGCGCCGAAGCAGGCAGGAGCCGTGAGCAGGTGATGTATGCTCCAGGCCGGAGCAGCGGGGGGTTAAAGGGGCCGGGTTACATATCTGCAGCGGAGTGAAAGTTCCGCTACGGATATGTAACCCCATAGGCCTTCACAGAACCAGGATGCGCAGCCTGAACCTGAAGTCCGCTGCAGATCTGGTACGTGTGAAGGCACACAAAGCCTGTACCTTGATGAAGGCTAAACAGTGTGTTACATGTGTGACAAGTCTAGACTAGTCAATGTCACAGATGATTGCCCGGGTAGGAGACAGTCCTGACATGATGACCAGGTGTAAATAGGACGTATGTGTAACAATGGCTAGGCATACCTTGCGTTCTTCTTTTCCTTGTCTTTTTCCTCAAGTTTTCTCATATCTCGGGCAGCCTGATCCTGAGCACAAAAAAAAAAAAAATTTACAGCAGCTCTCCTCATGGTTTATCCTTAAAGGGGTAGTCCAGGCCAGGGGGTATTTTGGTGGATCGCCAGGGAAGGGGTGGAAATTGAAGCCAGAGGTCACTTACCTCCCCCGTTCCAGCGCCAGTGCCCAGATTGCACCGACCGGTACTACCATGCCACGTCATCAGCCGCGATTGGCTAAGCATTACTGTGCTCAGCCAATCGCGGCTGAGCACAGCTATGACGCAGCGGAGGGGGGACGGCGGCAGCGATTCGGCCATCCATCCGAAGATGACGTTTGGCACAAGATAGCAGATGGGCTGGACACGGATCAGGTAATGTATAATGCACCACACACTTCCGGGTACACGGGCAGGGGTGGTGGGACACAGGGAAGGGGGCGATTCACAGACATAACATACATTACAAAGTTGTATAACTTTGTAATGTGTTATTCTGTGAAACGGGGGAGGTACGTGACCTCTGGCTTCAATTTCCACCCCCTCCCTGGCGATCCTCCAAAATACCCCCCAGCCCAGACTACCCCTTTAAAGGAGTTTTCCAGGATTAGAAAAAGTGCAAATACTTTCTTGAAAAACAGACCCAGGCCTGTGCTCAGGTTGTGTGTGGATTACAATTCAGCTATATTCAATTCAAAGGAACCAAGCTGCAAAAACCAGGACTAGCTTGGTACTGTTTCTGCAAGAAAGGGTCCATATTTTTCTAAACCTGGATAACCCCTTTAAAATCTTATACTGGTGGGGGCAGATTTTCCGCACTCAGCTTTTTGAAGGGGCTGCAGCCTCTTAAATATTGGGTTCTATGCTTGTTCGTACTCTACAATGCCATACTTTTGGTAGTTGCTATGCTTGGTACCGCAGTCAAATGTATAGGATCCAGCTGCAATACCAAGCACAGTCAGTATAAAAAGGACAGCAGGCAGTGTAAACAGTGAAGAGGCTGCACCCACACCCAAGCACTGTGCAGATGATCAGCAGGGGTGGCCAGAGAGGATGTGAGTGTTAAAACCTAAATAATGTCTTTACCCCCGGCAATCTAATACTGATGGCCCACCATGAGAAAAGGTTGTAAAAGCTTGGATCAACCCTTTAATGGACTATCTGAAGCAGGAATGGCGAACCTTCCGCCCTCCAGCTGTTGCAAAACTACAACTCCTATCATGCCTAGAAAGCCAAATAGTTTGGCTTTGGCCGTCCAGGCATGATGGAAATTGTAGTTTTGTAACAACTGGAGAGCTTTCAGGCTCCCCATCCCTGATCTACAGTATAATCAAATAAATCATTTGTAGTATGCCGCAAGTAAAAAAAGTTATACAGAAATTACATTAGAAAATAACACAATATTTTACTATACAAAGAATAACCTTTAGTGGTTGACAGCACAGTCTCACCTCAACTTCTGCCATAAAGGCCTCTAGAGGGTCTTCTTCACTGTCAGAGTCTGTTGTCTTGGTGTGGAGCTGCTGTCTGGTTGGAGAATTCTCTGCTGGGATGTAGGGTAAGTCCATGTTACTGGAGTCTTCTTCTTCATCATCAAAGTATCTGTAAACAGGGAAGGATTAAATTGTTGCTGCAAAAGATGGACAACACATTATTGTCCTCCAGATGTGTATTAAAAGATGACTAGTGTGTACAGGTCAAGTTACAGCCCCTATAGCTAACTGAGAAAAGTCAAAAAACAAAAGGTGCAACAGCAACCCACAGGTGCAAGGCCTTACTGTATATACTCCTCCCAGCGTACATACGGTAAGCCCTTGCACCTGTGGGTTGCTGTTGCACCTTGTTTTTTGTCTGTACTTAAGCCACAAGCAGCGTGCAACCTGCAGTGTGAACAGAGTCATAGATGTGCTGCCAAAATTTCCCTTTTTAACTGAGAAAAGTGGCACTACACAGTATTATCTATTCCCATAACTATTTAGGTTAACGGGTTTTTCCAATTTTTTTCCCTATGCACGGGGAGTCCAATCTCCGATACCTGGCCATGATCCTGTGAATAGGGGACAATAATAAATCAGAAAACCCCTTTTTTTGTCCCCCACTACTACAAGGCTACAGGAATTTAATTCAATGACCTCTGTGACTAAGGGTCTGTTCACACAGCTAATAACCATATGCTTTATGCCATGGAAACTGTGTTGTTTCCGCAGCAAAAACCACACAGTCTCAGCGTCAGACAATTATCTCCCATCGTGTTTAATGAGAGGCAGGGGACTGCACAGAACAGAAAAATGTCACTTCTTTTCCACTCAGGCACATGCTGTAGCTCCTATGAAAGTCAATGGAAAATTCAGTGCTTGCCCCCCACCCTGTGACAGTAGTCAGACCCCCCTTTCCTTTCTGCCTTGTACTTACGCATTCTCCTCATCAAAGTTTGCCCTCTTAGATCCAATCTTATAGAATGATGGCAGCTGGTTGCTGTTGGCAGCGCCATAGGCAGAAGTTGGAGGGCGGAAAGCACTATGAGACACCTGTGGGAGCTTTGGTTCTTCCTTTTTTCCTGCTGAGATGGCAAAGCCCCCAAAGCCAAAGCCACGCTTCCCGCTAGGGCCCCCTTTGTTCCAGTTCATGATTGCACTAAAAAAAAAAAAAAAAAAAAAAAAAAAAAAAAAAAAGACAACATAAATGGCAGAGATGCTACAAGAGGAAGAGTGCATTTCTGGGGACATACTTTGCTTTTAAAGGGGTTATCCAGCGCTACAAAAACATGGCCACTTTTCCCCCGAACTGTTTTCTCCAGTCCCGGGGCGGTTTGCAATTAAGCTCCATTTAGTTCAATGGAATCGAGTTTCAAAAACTGGAGACAACAGTAGGGGGAAAGTGGCCATGTTTTTGTAGCACTGGATAACCCCTTTAATTCTTCATCACCAAGATGTCCACTTGCTATCAGTGAATGGCAACACTGTGGTTCCCATCCAGGAACTAAAAACTTCCGTAAGTGATGGAAGTGCATAGATAATTCCCTAACATACTTCTAGGGCTGGGCGGTATACCGTCAAAATACCGATACCGTCACTGGCGTCGGTTAACCGACCTCCTAAACGAACTGTGGGTGCCAGCAGACGAATCCCAGACCTTGGACCAAGTCAGCTAGTAAAAAAATACTCTGCAGCGCTCCGATGGTAATACAAACGTGAATTTATTCCATATCACAATGTGCAGCAAACTTCACAAGTAATATATGACGTTTTGGCGTCTCCTATACCATTTTCAAGTGGCACTTGTAGGAGATGCCAAAACGTCATATATTACTTGTGAAGTTTGCTGCACATTGTGATATGGAATAAATTCACGTTTGTATTACCATCGGAAAATGGGGTTTTCAAAAGGGTTGTGGCTTTTAAAAGGGGGCGTGTCATAATGATCGTTCAACTTATCGTTACCGCGACAACATGTATGATTTAGGCCATTATCGCCCAGCCCTACATACTTCTATTATTGGTCCCTCGCCTTCTTCAGGTACTAGAGTAGGAAAGCAAAATAGCCTAGAAACGTGACACATACAGAACGATGTCAAAGACCTTTCAGATAGTGCTAGCTAGTGACAGCTCCTTAGAGTGTGTTCACACGTACAGGATCTGCAGCAGATTTGATGGCGCAGATTTGAAGTTGCAGATTCAAGGCAAATCTGCAGCAGATCCTGTAAGTGTGAACACACCCTTAAAGGGATTATCCCGTGATCAACTAGTGTTGAGAGGACTTCCTGAACTGTTCAGGTGTGACAATGTTCTCCGAACATGAACCCTTGGGCGATTGTCCCCTAAGAAAATGTAACGGTGCAGTGTGCATGCTCCATTTACTGCCTATGGGACTGCCCGACGTTGTGCAGCACTTGGCAAGGTTTAGTCCCATATAGGATGACCTGAGCAGTGTCAGGGGACAAGTGACCTCTGTTGTCAGGATTAGTCCAGGTCCCACGCCGATCAGCTGATTATCCCCTATCATATACACAGAGGATTACATCCTAGCTTCCTCTGTCCAGGCATTATGGGAATTTTAGTATACAGCTCCATATGTATACATGGGAGCCCCCACACACCACATGACATTGGGGTCTATCAGAAGTCATGTGTACGTAGCCTTACAGATGCAACCAGTAGGGGGCGACCTCCATATGAGGCAGTGCAGCTATTGCATCAAGAAAAATAACAAAGGGGGCGCTGTGTATAATCTCCCCTCCCCCCACTGCTCTGTGGCCATTGTCAGGGTCACCTGCTGGAGGTGGTCTGCCCCTTTAAGAGATGACCCACCTGCCGCTGCCTGACGGAGCGCTTCTAATGTGATCATAGCAGATGCAGTGATTGTTATGTAAGGTATGTATGTAAGTGTAGGCTCTATAGGTTCACCGTGCATGTGATACAGCCCCCTCCCGCCGGCTATGTGCCCAGTGCCCTCCGCGGACCCCCGGCACATACACGCACAGGTCCCGGGCCCGCACTCCCGTCACCTCTTCCTCCTCCGTTCTCCGCGCTCCAGACCAGAGCTCAGCGCCGCCTGCACACGTCACCTAGAGGTGGCCGGCGCCTTGTGATGACGTCACCGAGGCAGCTCTAGACAGCAGGCACGCTGCGCCCCGCCCCCTTCCCGTCCACAGCACAGACGCCATGTTGTTGTAGACTTTAGTGATAAGCGAATAGTGAGTTATTCGCATATTCGCTATTCGTACGTATATCCCGGGAATATTCGATAGAATATTCGATCCCATTAAAGTCTATGGGAACAAGTATATGATTAGTGAAAAACATCTATTTGACTATTTGGAGGGTGAAACCGGAAGCTGGGTAATTTGAACGCTTATCGAATATTTATCGAATATTCACAGGATATTCGTTTGAATATTCGAATATCTCACATTCGAACAGTATTCGCTCATCACTAGTAGACTTTTATCAGTAATAAAGGGGTTATCCAGTGATACAAAAACATGGCCACTTTTGCACCACCCTTGTCTGCAGTTCAGGTGTGGTTTGCAAATAAAGGGGTACTCCGGCCTGGAGGCTTTATTTTTTATGTGGCTGGGGAGGAGGTGGCTGAGGGCAACGACGTCCACTCACCTCCCTGGTTCCAGCGGCAGGTCCCATATCGCGGCGCTCCGGTCCCCGCTTCCTGGTTTCTGACGCAGGCTTGAGAAGTGACGTTTCAAGTCCGCTCAGCCAGTCAGTGACAGAGGTGGGATCTCGCCTCTGTTACTGACAGGCTGAGCGTACTTGAAACGTCACATCTGAAGCCCCTGTCTGACACCATTAAGCGGACGGGCAACGGGGACCAGAGCGCTGCGATACGGGACCTGCCGCTGGACTTCGTTGCCCTCAGCCACCTCCTCCCCGGCCATATAAAAAAAAAAAAGACCCCAAGCCGTAGCAGCCCTATAAGCTCCATTTACTTCAATGGAACTGAGTTTCAAAACCCCACTCAATCTGGAGACGAGTAGTGCAACCAGGTAGTGGGTACAGTACATGAGTACAGTGATCAGAGAGAAGGGATAATTCAGGGTGTCAGACAATTCCTCCTCTAAGCCCCGCCCCTTTTGGGGTGTCACTTGTCAAAATTGTGGTAGATGTAAACAGTGGCCTAAAGGGGTACTACACTAAGGCTAAGGTTAGACTTTGACTTTTGGCACAATATTGGTCATGTGACCAACGATCGTCTTGTCTGCTGCAAGTCAATGATGCTGCGTTGTAACCAAGACAGTCAATTGCAACACTGTTCTATATTGCAGCAGCACGACACGACTACAAGGTCACAGGGCAACCCTAAGACAAGCCGCACCTGGGAAGCAATGGCCGTCCCCTACAGTGGAGAGCACCAAGGACCCATAGCCTCTTTCCATGCAGTCTTTATCATGAAAAAATTGGAACAATGTGACACCCCAGAGCCTTCTCTAGTGACATCTGGTGTAAGAAAAAGCCTTGGGGGAGTACACTGCAACATTGGTGGCACAATATGCCATCTAATGACTGACAATGTAATGACTAGCTTTGGTAATGTTTACCACAATGAAAGGCGATGTTCATATACGGTATTTTGGTGTGTGAGGGTATGTGCACACTGAGGACTTGCGACGGATTCTGCTGGTCATCTCCACGCACTCCCTCTTCACTCTCCGCCTGTTATTTACACAGAAAGATTATCTGACAGATTATCTGACAAAGATTTGAAGCCAAAGCCAGGAATGGATTTGAAAAGAGGAGAAATCTCAGACTTTACTTTATGACCTGATCTCTGTTTATAGTCTGTTCCTGGCTTTGGCTTCAAATCTTTGGCAGATAATCTGTCAGATAATCTTTCTGTTTAAATGGGCCATTAGATTCCATTCTATGGTCAGGCAGATTCCACCCTCCGCCCAAAGGATGAACCTGTCCATTTTTTTGGCAGAGGGCAGAATCTGCCTGACCATAGAATGGAGTCTATGGCATAGGCAAAAAGTGAAGTGGGAGCGCACAGGGATAAGCAGCAGAATCCTCTCCGTGTTTTCCTCAGTGTGCACATACCCTTACTGTGACTGAGTGTCCATCTTGGACATCTTTATGTTTGCCCCCCGGCTGGGATTTTGCCTCAGTACCTAATGATACCATTCTACCACACTAAGGGCCCTATTCCACAGGAACGATAATCGGCCCCATTCGGAAGATTATCGCTCGGTGGAATAGAGAGAACAATCAGCCGATGATCGTGTCATTGGCTGATCGTTCATTTAGGGCCAGACCTAAAATCATCGTTCACCCACCGCGCATCGCTACGGTGGAATAGCGGTGCGCGGCGGGTGACTGACGATTTGACAAGCGCAGCATACATTACCTGCAGGGCTTCTCCTCTGCTCTGTCTTCCTCCCCGGGTCCAGCGTGCTCTAGCTTCAGAATGGCCTGTAAGCTGACGGAGCGCTCAGCCAATCACAGGCCGGGACTGCCGCGGCCTGTGATTGGCTGAGTGGCCTGTCAGCTGACAGGCCATGCTATAGCGCGCAGGACTCGGGGAGGAAGACAGAGCGGAGGAGAAGCCCTGCAGGTAATGTATGCTGCAAGGACAACGGTAACGATGTCCCTGCAGCCCTCGCTCAAGGATCATCGGACCGTGGAATAGGCCCAGTAAACGAGCGGTGATCTAGCAGATCGTTTACATCGTTGATCGGGCCCTGCTCGGCCCGTGGAATAGGACCCCAAGGGGGAAAGCGTTGGAGCTGTGGAGAAAATCCGAAGACACATGCACCTTACCAGAGTTTTTGTTTCAAAGCTACTGTATTTCATTGCCAGTCCCCACACTCTCAGCCAAGAAACCAATAGGGTGATTGCATCTTTTTTCTACAGCAAATGATATTATGCTATTTGCAAATTAGCTTTTAGTTTTGGGGAAAAAAACTGTCTAAAAAACAGAGAAAACATAAATCAATAAAGGTAACCTGTTGGGTATGCTGCCCCCCTGCTAAGGATTGACAGGTTTCTCCCTATCACTGTGGTCTCAGGACATCCTTTTATTACAGAAAGGGAAAATGACATTTTGCAATAGGAAGGTGGTCATGCAGCAGACCAAAGACGGCCAGAATTGTCCCAAAAATCAATCAGATTTGCATTATCTCCTGTAATGCAAAAGTCATCAGTATAGAAAGTTGCAACAACCAGGAACCTTCCCTGTGATGCACAGCTATTGGACGTGTTCAGCAATGTCCTAAACACAGAGCTGAAGGCATAATGAACAACAAAAGTTGAGAACGTTCTGTCTCGATAACCTTTAAAGTACAAGAGATTTAGCAAATCTGATTGCAGCATTGATCTCTGAGACAATTCTCCGATATGCTACATATCCAGCTTTCCATTGAAAAAAAAAAAAACTTGCCATTGATCCTATATGACTGGACACTAGAGTTGTCAGTCAGTTTTTACAAAGAGGACAGGGAAGCGCACACTCAGCAGCGGGAGGCTACAAGAGGTTTCTCATTTGTAAAACCTGTATGACCGCACCTTGAGGTATGCGTTTACTCCTAAGCAGTCCTCTATATGGAGTCATCAGCACATGTGAGGGCATATTATATACCCTGATTGGCTGAGCTTGCTGGAAGCCATGTGATGCGCTCCAGCCAATGAAAAGGCTGCCGATGCGCAAGCGCACTGGCAGCCTTTTCGCTCTCATGGACCCGGAAGCAAGAGACATCACTGGACGGCGGAGGCAGGTGACGGTGAGGCGGACGGCGGGCAAATGGAGTGGCGATCGTCACCGGAGGGATGGTGAGTATGGTGTCTGTGTTTTGTTTTTTTTGGGGGGTCCCGCCGGAGTTGTCCTTTAAAAACCAACGCCAGGATGTTGGTATATAATTTGATCAAACCATATTGCCCCATGTACCACGTGCAGTATAAATTTTCAGTGATATAAATTGTGGAATGCGTATAATACTATAAGAAAGGCACAAAACCGCATTTTATTTTATTACATCCATTTTAATGATGTTCATTTGCCAAGTAAAAACCATTGTGGTGGGTATTAGCTGCCGTGCATCCACATCACCGCGGAAGGAGGAGGGGCAGTCCTTCTATCCACAATCATCGGGGTATGAAGGCAGCAGCTGGAAAGTGAGTTCCTGAGTAATTCAATCTGATTTCTTCTCCTTTATTGCTAGACATCATCACACTACCACAGATCAATCATGGCAATCACAGTCTTATCAATGAGAGTGGACACATTCAAGCCTAGAAGTAGGTCATGGCTTCAGGGAGAGCAGGCCGTCTTATACCATGGCCTCCCAGCTGTTGTATAACTACACCTCCCAGCAAGCCATAGGAGTTGTGGTTGTGCAACAGCTGGAGAGCTACAGGGTAGTGAGTGCTGCTGGTCTAATATATATATTAGGGGAGATTTATCAAGCATGGTGTAAAGTGAAGCTGGCTCAGTTGCCCCTAGCAACCAATCAGATTCCACTTTTCATTCCTCACAGACACGTTGGAAAATGAAAGGTGGAATCTGATTGGTTGCTAGGGGAACTTTACACCATGTTTGATAAATCTCCCCTATAGTCTTGTATTTTATAGTCATAAGTCAATGGTGGTTTAAAGGGAGGGGGGACTCTGCTTTCCAAGAAATGAGCAAGCCTCTAAGCAGAAAGCAAAATGCTTAAAAAAAAAAAAAAAAAAAAAAAACAGGAGGGCCAATGCACATGCACAAGCCCAAAAGACCATTTTTGTATAAAAATTAGGAAAACAATTTTTAAAAAAACATTTTTTTGAAAGGAACAGCACCACCCTTATTCAAAGGTTGTATATGGTATTGCACTTTAGTATCTTTCATTCAATGAGAGTTTTAATACTGGACAATTCCTGTAACCAAAAGTGGTGCAGTTTCAATTTCTAGCCTTTTTTTTTTTTTTTTTTTTTTTTTAAAGGGTTGTCTAGAAATTCGAAAATCGTGGCCTCTTTCAACAGTGCCACAACAGTCCTCAGGTTGTGTCTGGTATTGCAGCTTGGGTCTATAAATATGGCTGAGCTGCAGTAATAACAGAGGAGGCACTGCTATCATAATGGGATCCACCACTACCGCTTGTTCTTTATGTCGTCACGTAGTAGGATACAACCTGGTGATACCATCACAGCCTTACATATCAGACATTGAAAATCTCTGCTGGATCTTTCTGCAATGTCGTTTGCATAGCTTCTGATTTGTAAAGGAGTAACAGAGATATCCATGATTACAAAAAAAAAAAAACCTTTAATCCTTTAGTGTTCAGATCAAATGGGTTATCCAGAAATAGAAAATAAAACAGCACCACCCCTGTCCTCAGGTTGTGTGTGGTGTTACAATTTAGCTCCATTCATTTCAATAAAAAAAAAAAAAAAAAAAACTGGGGAGAAAAAACCCGCACCCAAACTGAGGAGAAGAGTGGCGCTGTTTTCTAAAAGAGGACATGTTTCTCAAAGCTGGATAACCCCTGGCAGCATCTAACCCCCTCTTTTCCTCAGTCCAAACACATGACCATAGCATCCATGGAAGGAACAGTAAAGATCTGGGGCAGCCAACATTTAAATAGCTACCTTTCCTCTAGTCTGGTGACATCTCTGCACTTTTGTGAATGGTTTACTGTTCACCCACACTGGTGGGGAGCACCGTGTGACCTCCGCCAACCAGTACAATAGTCAACTACAGTGCCACAACTGTCCACAGGTTAGATGTGGTACTGCAGCTCAGTTCAATTCAGTAGAGCCAAGCTGCAATACCAGACACCACCTGCGGACAGGGGAGGCACTAGAAGAAAGTTCAATTACAGTTTACGTCTGGGCTGCCAATAGTACCCCAGAGATGCCCATTTGTTCTGAAAAACAGCACCCCTCTTGTTCTCAGGTTATGAGTGGTACTGCAACTCCATTCCATTGAAGTGAATAGAGAGAATTTGTACTACCAGACACAAAGTGTGGATAGGTGTGGTGCTGTTTCTATAAGTAATCAGTATGTTTTTCTAATCCGGGAGTACCCCTTTAATCCCACTGTATTCTAGTCAGCTATTTTATGAGTTTCCATATTGTACAGTGGTAGCAGAGGAACAACCCACCGTGCTAGTCATTCAGCTTTGCAAAGATCCTGAATGGCATACACATGAGCACAGTCACAATGCAGATTTACTTGCTCTACAGTATTGTTCTACAACCTGAGGCCCTCAAACTGTTGCAAAACTACAATTTCCATGATGCCCTAACAGCCTTTGGTTGTCAGGGCATGATGGGAATTGTAGTTTTGCAACAGATTGAGCACTTCAGTATGTAGAACACTGCTCTATGTAGTCTAAGGAAAGCTGAGGGACACACCAGGGGCCAATAAAATGTGCAGCCCATCTATAGTCCCCACACACAAACTAACCACTGCCCCCTGCAGGTGGACACTATGAATAACACCACTATTCTGTTTTATAGAAATATTTTGCAATAATTTAAATACTATTTTTTTATATTAGATTTATAAAACATTCGAGCATAAGATCATTAAACCTAACGTAGTGAAGAATCAGTTCCTATAGGTTATGCCTGCACATTGTAATGAGGGTAGAAGAGAACACCACTGTGGCCAGGGTAGTGGGGACACCATGACAACCTCATCCAGGAAGATGTGCGCTCTCAGCAATGTTTGTTCTCATATTAGGTTATAGTTTACAGCCCACAGTGTTAGGACAATGCGCACAAGAGACCTAATGTTGTCTATCAGTGCTCCCCAACCTGCAGCAAAACTAGAACTTCCATCATGCCCTGGCATCTGAAAAGCTGTCCAAGGTATGATAGGAGTTCTAGTTTTGCAACATAGATTTTATTTTATCTTGAGCAATTAAGGTCTACAAGGCCCACTATGGCACCACCAATCCAAGCTCCACTAAAAACCATGAAGCTGGTACCACACATGCCTGATGTCCAGACACTTCCCTTTACATGCAGGGTCATTCAATAAACATAAAGTCCAATACTGTCAAGTAATTCTGATCGGCATTACTTGACAAGGCTGAGGGTAAAACATCAAGTTTGTGTCTGGAAGAACTCTGTCCCTTGGTTTGCATCCATAGGGGGGAAATGGGTAGGATAAAGGCTAATATAAAAAGTTTCCAGAACTGTGCAGAACTCTTACCCATTCAATAGGGTCCATGTTCCTTACCCATCAGATGACCAATGGCAAATCGGTACACTTGTCCTCCATGTTGTGCAGGACAAGGGGGCGGGCATTGCTACAGCTAAACAGTCTAATGCCAAAAGATACCTAATACAGAGTCCCTGGGCAGAAGTGGTGTACGCCAGGACCCTGCTAAAGTTAACTCTTATATATGGGAAGACAATGAGCGATCATATACTGTTCCTAAATGAGGTTTCAGCCCCCCACTATCCTGACCTAAGCTGCAGTGACGGAAGGGATGGAATGGGCTGTTACATGGCCTTCACTTTAATCTGCTTCATTTTCATCTGCTTCTTCTCCATCTTCTTCTGCTCCCGGCGCTGGGCGGCTTCCTGGATGGGATAGAGAAAAGGGAAATGTAATGAAGGGTTTACTGTAGTCTGGGCTTAAAGGGATACTTCAGGCAAATGTTAAAAAACAGGGAGGGCACAGGGTGGTGGAGGTGCCTGTTCAGCCAATCACTGTCTGAGGTGGGTTACTGCTACGGCCATTGATGAGCAGACAATCCTAAGTGTCAGGATGTGGACAACAGGCTAAGTGGGCATTGCTATATGCTGAGATAGGCTGAGCGGGCATTTCTAAATGTGGAAGCAGAACAAACAGCAGACCAGACAATGCACTGTGGGGGCACCGGGAGGTGCAAGTATAATTTAATTATGTTGCCACTAACCCCTGCCCTCACTGTTATTTACTTTCTACTTAAAAGGGGTATTCCAGAGACATTACTCTACTGAAAAATTTTCAGGGTGGTGGTTTATAAAGAAACATTCTCCACCAGCCACCGATCCCCTGACAATGCCAGTCTGTGTTGTCAGCATCCCGACAAACCAGAGTATCTGCTCAGCCAATCAATGGCCATGGCAGCGAACCTCTACAGCTAGTGATTGGCCAAACTGGCAGTTCCCAGGTGTAGGGATGAATAACAGGAACCTTCTTGACCGTTTAATGTATATGGAGTCCTCCTTTACCGACAGAGAGAAGGACAGCTTATTCTTAAGAGCCTGGCAACAGCTTACCTCCCCATTCCAACTACAAGCGTTAATGTTTAAGGTGTGAATGTGAGAGATCGCTGTTGGCTGAATTAATGTTTAGCTGACGCCTAAACACTGTTTAAAGCAAGCCAAACACTTCAGATCTCATCAAACACCCCATACATGTGCACACGCAGCTTTGCTGAATTTGCCTGCATTCTGAGGAGAAAAAGCTGCAAACTGCCAGATTCTAACACCTGCCATCCATTGAGAGTCAGGAGGCCCCCATTCAGCGGACCTGTGTACAGGTGCCCTACACAACCCACCTCCAGGCGGCGCTGCTTCTCGGGATCCTCCTCATTCATGATGCGCTCTTTCTCAGCTCTCTTCTTCTCTTCGCGTCGGGTCTGTGCGGCTTCTTGGCGCTGCACATGTGTAAGCTTCAGGAAGTTCTCCTCCACGCGGGAACGGTTCTTATCGGCTTTCTGCTTCCCCTAAAATTGAAGGGCCAGGCAAGGTATTAGTGAAATGCAGGATGATACATAACACAGAAGGCATTCTACCAAAGGACTATCCTCGCCTTAAACACACCTCTCTGTTCAGACGGAATTTCTTCACTTTGTCGATGCTGTAAATAACCATGTTCATCAGTGGCAAAAGAGCCTCCATATCCTTTACTGATGCGTTTCCAGCTCCAGGCACTAGGGGTGGACATAGAACACATTAGATGGTTTCCCACCTCCCCTTACTTGTTTAGTATCAGTGCAGCCCCTAAATGCTTACCATTAAATGTAAACAGAAGAGTCTTCTTGGTCTCTGGCAGTTTGAGGGGCTGCCCCTCCCTGAAACAGACAAGAGTGTGAAGGGGACTGTATAAGAGATCTTCTCTCATTGTATAGAGAAATAAGGAAAGTTAGAGGAAAAATTTAACAGAAATTCTCCTTATGTGAACAAGCATTGTACTTACATTATGCGGAATACTTACTCTTGCATAACCTTTGGACCAGAAAATTGGTCCGAGAAATGGATGGATTCAATCTTATCAGCATAATGTGTTAGGTAATGAACCATCTGCAGAGGACGGGTACAGACAATCAGGATTTAGTAGTCACAGCTAAACAGAGAAGATTAAGACATCTTTAATGGCCTTACCTTAGTGTCCAAGACACCATCTGTCACCTCTCCCATCTCAGACAGGATGGCCAGAGACTCCGGGAGACCTAGCTTGGCTGCAGACTTAGGCTTGTCGCTGCAAAACTCGCTCTGCACACGGGAAACACACATACGGTGAATATAAACTTATCCAGGCGCAGGCGCCTGACCTACCTCTGCTGCCTGACTTACCAAGTCCTGCATTTCTTTCTGCAGCCGAGCAAGGGTCTTTCGGGTCCCCACAGCAAACACATATGTATCCATGTCCTCATCATTCATTGTGACTTTTACTTGCTGAGAGATGATGGGAGAGAAGGAAAAAGTTAAGATTTGTAGAAGCCAAAGAATATCATTATCATATGACTTAAAGTGGTAGTCCCTAGATTCAAACGTATCACCTAATGACAGTATCTGACCACAACCAATCATGAGAGTGGAGGTCCCCTATCCCCCAAGTGAATGGAGCGGCAGCACGTAAGCCCAGCCTCTCCTCCATTCACAGTCTATAGGACGGACAGTACACGACTGCTGTACTCCAAACTATGCACCATTTATAAGGAATTGTAGTTCATCAAGGATTGAAACAGCTGTTGTAAATTACAACTCTCAACAACCCCTAACAACCTGTGGACAACCAGAGCTATATGCTGTAAGGGTATAGAGAGCTGTAGTACACACACAGGTGAGTATATATAAATAGTGCTCCTTTGCTAAAGTAACTAATACAGCTAAAATAATAGCATATTAAAGGGGTTACCAAGGATTTTTAAAAATGGCCCTTTTTTTCAAGAAATAGCTCCACCCTTGTCCTCAGGTTGGGTATTGTTTTGCAGCTCAGTTACATTAAAGGCAAACTATCAGCAGGTGGGTTCACACATACCGTATCTGCAGCGGATTTCATGCTGCGAAAATCTGCTGCAGATACTTTTACTGTCACTTCGATGAGATTCCATTCCATGAGACTCCGGCTTGCTTCGGGGGCCATGCCGCAACGCACTGATTGACTGAGTGCTGGGAGCCCCCAAAGCAAGCCGGACTTTAGCACACAGGGCACTAGAGAAAGATGGTAAGTTTCTTACCCTCATCCTTGGCAGCGTTTCTGTGATATTAGTAATTTAATCCTTACAGTGAGCTGCTTTGGTGCACTGGGGGCGGGGCTACCTTCAAACACCTAATTAGCATAGGCATTAAACTCTCTATATCACGAAAATGGTGCCAAGGATGAAGCTAAGAAACTTACCATGTTCCTTTAGCGTCCTGTGTGCTATAGGTAGATATCCCTCCTAACCTGCTAATAATTTCCCTTTAGGGTGCCTTCACACCTCCTGGATCCACAGCGGATCTCACTTCTGCAGATTCAAAGCGGGAACCGCTGCGGATCCGGTATCAATTCACCCCTATGATAGCACATATTCGCAGCGGGATTGTGAATATGTGCTTTAACTCCCTGGTGCCTGCAGCCCCACCGTCACATTCCCCACATCCCGGTCACATCCCCCCCATCAGCCAATCTCCGGCCCGGAGCGGCGCGGCTGCAGTGAGGCTCCCGGCTCCGGTCCCGCTCAGTTGATCTGGGGGTGGGCTGATGGGGGGGATGTGGCCGGGATGGGGGGGATGCGACGGCGAGGCTGCGGGCACCAGGGAGTTAAAGCACATTCATAGCGGGATGTCAATCCCGCTGCGAATATGTGCTATCATAGGGGTGAATTGATACCGGATCCGCAGTGGTTCTCGCTTCGAATCCGCAGAAGTGAGATCCGCTGTGGAACCGGTAGGTGTGAAGGCACCCTTAAAGTAAATGATGCCGAGATGTATTGCCACACACAATCTGAGGACAGGGGTGGTGCTGTTTCTGAAAGAAGGCAGTTATGTTTTTCTAATCCTGGATAACCCCTTTAAGGTCTGTGATTTATTATGGATGTTGAATTCATCTCTGCTCATTAGGCTAATGAGCGCAAAGGAAAGAAGTAGGGATTTCTCTGCAATGTGACCGACATCTACAGCGTCACCGGGACAGAGGGCACAAATATGAAAATCTTTGTTAAAGCGTAACTGTCATTTCAGGGTCATTTTTCTGAAAACATTAAATATCAACAGTACAAGTGATTTTAAGAAACTCTGTAATAGGTTTTATGTACTAAAAGAGTTTCCTTCTGTAGTGAAAAAGCAATCTCCCAGCCTCCCCCCTCACATCAAATGAAGCAGGATTTCTGTCTCTATTATGTGGCTATGGAGGGGGGAGGGGCTGTTAGGAGTGACTGAGCATGGAGGATTTCTGCACAGCACAACACCCTGCAATCTTCTCTGCAAGTTCATAGATAAGCACTGACCTTTCTGACACCTGAATTTAGCGTTTTAGGTGCCCAGAGAGTCTACAAACAGCTGACCTTCATGTCACCTCTTCCTGCTCCCTCATCTCCCCCAGCCCCTTCCCCCTTCATAGGCTTACAATGGAGAGAGCAGAGCCCGTCTTCACTGGCTTCTCTGTAATGAAGACGTGTTTGCCTGATAATGCACAGATAAGAAGTCAGGGGGGGAGGCTGGGAGATTGCTTCTTGAGTACAGACGGAGGCTTTTTTGGCTGATGAAACCTATTACAGAGTTTTTAAAATTGCTTATACTACTGATTTCTACAATAAAAAAAAAACATGACAGTTACGCTTTAAGGGGTAGGGTACTTTTTTCCCCAGTTCCAAGGTTCCCTTTAAGATAGGCCATCAATAACCAATCAGTGAGAAGTCCAATTTATAGGACCCCTATTGATTAAAGATCCACAATGCTTGTGCAGACGTGCCAGGCTTTTCACTTCTTACAGGCAGAGTGCCACACACTTCACTTGACTAATAATGGCTGAATCGCCAAGTACAGCTGCTGCCCAGTGTATGGCAGTGCGCCTGATAGGAAGTGAATAGACACAAGCACTGTGGCCCTTTCATTCAGCTGATCGGCCAGTGTGCTGGGAGTTGGACCATCACTCAGATATCGTTGGCCTAGCTAAAGAAGAGGCCTCCAATACAAATCCGCCACCTAGCGTCCTTTCCAGACAGACCATTCCTCCCTTCTATTTCTTTGCATAACGGTGTCACTCAGGAGTAAAAGAATACTATTTACCAGGGTGGAACCAATAAAAGCAGCTATAATGGTTCCTACGGATTGTCGCCTAGCTTTCCCAGTAACAAATATAACTAAGAAAAAACCTGATAGAAGAATAAGATTCAATAGTGGTTTCTCATTTTAGGCAGAAAAACTCCATTCTATAGACCAATAAAAGTCAGAGCAATCGAGCCGCTGGCAACCATGAGCCTTTGCTACATTGGTAACAGACTGGTTGACGCTGCTTCACTTACCACCTGATCACAAGTTGGGCGCATCATACGAGCCAATACATTCAGCAAGTCCTGGCGTTTCAAAAACTAGAAAATATGAATAAAACAAAAGATCCCCGGACATTATTAATGTCAGATTCACACAGATACCACAAATAAACAGATTATAATTTAGGGCAGTGAACCCCCAACTTGCGGCTCTCTAGCTGTTAAACTACAACTCCCATCATGCCTGGACTGAAGGGAATTGTGGTTCTGTAAAAGCTGGACAGGCGCAGGTCAGGAAACATTGGTTTGGGGCGATTATGAATGACAAGCCAAGAAGCCACCATTTCACTTTATAGGTACCTTGAGTTGGATGAGCATGCCCTCGCAGCACAGACGTCCCGAGCACCACAGGTTGTAGATGTGTTCATTCTCCTGGTTTAGCTTTCCGGTGCTCACTGCATCCTTACTTGTCCCATCATCCCCTGCAATAAGAAGGAGCAGGAACATCATAGCCAGTCATAGTGTTTTACAACTTTAGCAAAAACTAGCTGGTCAGTGGGTGACTACCTAATATGAACCTGGCACCTTGAGGAGTACCAGTCATTAGCAAAAACTTTTCATACATAAGAGAGTTTGTGAAAAGTTTATGTCATATCAAAAGATATGTCAAAAGTTTTGATCAGCAGAGGTCTGAGTGTTCAGAACACGACCGGGAGAAGTAAACGCTTAGTGCATTAACTCACTTGGACAGACTCCCAATGCAAGTCTATTGGGCCTCCAGGACTCATACACACAGAGTGGAAAGGTAATACCCTTTAAAGGGGTTATCCAGAATTAGAAACAGCATGGCTACTTTCCAGCAAAAACACCATCACCCCTGCCCTGAGGCTGCTTCTGGTATTACAATTCAACTCTATTCACTTCAATGGAACTCAGCTTCAAAGTTCACAAACTGAGAACAAGAGTCAAGCTGTTTCTGGAAGAAAGCAGCCATGTTTTTCTAAGCCTGAAATACATATAAAGGGCATGTATAGAGGTGTTGACCGACACTCCCTTTTTAAAGCTTGCCACTTACCTACAAGAGAGAAGTTACTCTCCAGCAGCTCCCGATGGGAGTTGAACCAGGCCTGAGCCAGGCGGCTGTTCTTATTCTTTCCAATAATGTAGTTCATGATATATGCCAGGAGCCCAGTCACCATGAGGATCTCCATGTAATAGCTCTCCCAGCTGTTCTGCAGGTGAGCAGGGACCTGGAAGCGGGGGAGGAAAACATTTAGGAAACCCACCATAATGTTGTTGCTGCTCATATATAGCAGAGGCCACAATACTGTATGAAGGATAGCAGCAGTACTCTGGTGGGAAGTACAGCACCGCATGCAGCATTAAACACCAATGGAGGCGTCAGGGCAGAACTTACATCTACAATGGTGATGGGGTCCTTGCTTTTGATGGTGTTTCCTGAGTCTATTTTGTCTTCATACCCTTCAAACTCTTCATCATCATATGGCTCATTATCAGTGTCGCCCTCCTGTGGGGAAGAAGGAAGAGATCAGCATCTCCCACAGTCAGGGAAAAGATATAAAGCAGCAGATCAGCATTAAGGCATGAGACAGACAGACACCTACATCAATATTCATCACGGGCATCCTGGTTATGATAATGGTGCTTTAGGGTGCGTTCACACGCAGAGGATCTGCAGCAGATCTGATGGCACAGATTTGATGCTGTGTTCCGTTAGGCTAGGTTCACACTGCGTTTTCAGCATCCGTTTAACGGATCCGTTTTTTTTAACGTCCAGAAAAATAGGGTCAGCAACGTTTTTTTGTCCGTTTTGGTCCGTCAAAAAAAACGGATCCGTTTTTTTTTATAATGGAAGTCAATGGAAAAACGGATGCACACAAATGAATCCGTTTTTTGCAATCCGTTTTTTATGCGTTTTTTTCAAAAAACGGATGCGTTAAACGGATGCTGAAAACGCAGTGTGAACCTAGCCTTAGTTACATTGATATCTGCACCATCAAATCTGCTGCGGATCCTGTACGTGTAAACGTACCCTTAAAAAGTATACAAGGAAGCAGTAAGACGAGGAAGCAATGGAAGAGTAAATCAGCTTCTATGGGTACTTTTATGTTTGCCAATTAAGACTGTGGCTCAAAAGCGATTGCCAGTCATGTGACCAGGAATCACCGTGCCTGCCTGGTCTGACGACGCAACAAGGTTAAGCAAAAGGCAGGTGGTTCTTGGTCACATGATTGTGAACCACCATGTAGTCACAGCCTTATAATAAGAACTAAAAGATGTCAACATGGATCAGACATACGGCCATGTGCCTTACCTGTCCATCAGCGTCTAGTTCAAATTCCTCCTGTCCCTCCACTTCCACTGTGGCTTCTTCATCATCATCCTCCTCCTCCTCCTCATCGGGTTGGTGCTGCTGGTGAGGAGGGTGCGTTGTGGTCACCTCATCCGCCGTATCCTCGAACTCTGCAAAGTCATTGTCATCATATTCAGCCACATCATCTGCATCATCAAACTCTTGAAACTTGGCACTGGAGCTCGCGACCAGGAGGAGGAGGAGGGCGACCAGCAGGCGTGGAGAGGGCAACATTTTCACTAAAACACTCTGCACAGATAGAAGAGAAACAGATGGTTAAAGTGTATTACCATTACCATCACCTCACCATTAATCGGGGGTCCTATGATTCTCAGAAAGAATGGGCAGCAGCAATGGTTTAGCTCCGCAGTCCATTTTTTTTTTGCATATAAGTAAATGGGGATAATTGCAATTCCCTTGTACAACAAGGTGGCAGTCTGAACACTCAGACGCGGATCAGTCAAAACCTTTGGCTATCCAGGCATGATGTGCCTTGACGTTTTGCAACAGCTGGAGGGCCACAGTTTCCCCTTTCCTGTATTGGGGTGTAAGGACAGTAAGTCTGGTCCTGGCACTCTGTGTTATATCAGCAGCCATATATTATCACAGTTCCCCGCACGGCAGCCACGGCTTCCCTCCAGGGGTGTAAGCAGGAGGGGACTCTTTAAGAAACAAGGAGACCATCCCAAAATATGGAAGTGAGGAATGCCATGTGTTAAGCCTGCTATTGCACTGTAATCTGCTTAGAGGAAAATCCTTTTGTGTCTGGCTGTGTCCTACATCCTCTTCACTGTGTGCAGTCAGGGTGATTGTGGGTCCCGTTGAGGAGCTGGACGTCCCATCAAACATTAACAGGTGCTGAGGAATTCTGCATACAAGGAATATATCTGATCGTCTCGCTGCTCTCCGACCTACTGTACGACTCTGTCTACAGCTGTCGAACAACTATGATTCCCATTGTGCCCTGAGAGTTGAAAGCTGTAAGGGCATGATGGGAAATGTAGTTTTGCAACAGCTGCAAAGCCCCAGGTTAGGAAACACTGTTGTGCAGGGGGAAGGATGGGAACCTGCATTATCTTCTCAGGGAGTGGACTGTCACTATATGCACCCAGGGGTTAGGCCGGGGTCATCCAATCATTGGTGCGGTAAGGATACTGAGCTATAAATATCACTAGTCCCCAGACTACAACAGCATGAGAGCAGCTGTCCAGCATGGTGACTGACAGGGGCAGGTGATGCTAGAACATACAGCATCAGCATTCCCCAACTGAGGGTTCTCCAGCTGTTGCAAAACTACATCTCCCAGCATGCCCCAGCAGCCGGACTTGTAATTTTGCAACAGGTTGACAAAGTATGTGTTCGCTGACAGCCAACGCATGTAAATAAACCCCCAAGGGATCACATGGAAGATTCGCTCATCAAGTCAAGGGACTTGTCCGATCCCTACATTACATGGCACAACAAATCGGGCGGCCAGGCTGCACAAGCAATCTTTGTATCATTTGTGCAGCCCTGGAAACTGACTGCATTTGTGTATATATCTGTGCTGTCAGTTTCCAGTTCAGTCAGCAATGTATATTACACTTACACTACTGCTGATCCAGCATCCAGGTCTCCAGTCTTCCTGCCTCCAGCAGTATCATTGGGCCCCGCCTCCTCTGTCTGTCAATCCTTGAGGAGAAGGCGGAGTCTAAGATAAAGCAGTGGCGGGAGGACTGAATATATACATATCTGTGCTGTCAGTTTTCTTTTATCGTTATCGGCCACACATAACCCACACATTACACATAAAGATGAGGCTGACAACGATAAATTATAGAGCCCGATCAAAAGATGCCATCAGCCGAGGATCAGCGTTTTCCCACTCCTCGGCTGATCGCTGTCACTTTCACATGGGCCATGTAAAAGGCCCTTTAGGCAAAGTGGTATCCCTTCAAGGCAGTGTTTCTCTCCATCTTGAAGTCTTAAAACATTGACCAGGAATGTGTGCCAAGCCAAAACTAAAGATTATACCCATCTGCAGACGGCTGTTTCGGGGTTGTTGACCCTCTTCAGTGCAGAGCAGGTAGTTGTCTGGTTAGTAAGAGGCCTATAAACTTGGGTCAAAGGGAGACCAGTACTCCTTATGGAGAGTTTTCATAGTTCATATGCTTTTTTTTTCCCCCCAGAGGAGCAGCAATGACCTTGAAATCTCCACACATCTTTATGACGGACGCTCCTTAAGGAAAGTCACTACCCCTTTGACCCATGTCAGCCTCTCTCTACCCAGCCAACACCCTGCTCTGCATTGATCTCAGCTATCCCTTTCAAGGCTTGGGGGGGGGGTTCAATTAAGCTCCATTTACTTCAATGGAACTGAGTTCCAAACCCCACCCAAACTGGAGACAAGAGGGGGGGAAAAGTAGCCATGTTTATGTAGCACTGGATAACCCCTTTAAGGCTACGAGGGGGTCTTGCTATCCCTTTCTAAGCTGTGGGGGAGAGGTCTCTGACATTCCCTTTAAACCTTCCATTGGTCTTGTAGGTGTACGCCCAGAAGAGACTGGTGTAGACCACTGGAGCGCTGCTGTTACAGCACTGGGGTCTTAGAGGGAACCATTCACCCCGTGGCCCCGGCAGAAACTGACATACAGTGACATAAAGGTCAAGATACTTACCACATCGCTCCAGGTCCCGTCCCGGATCCCGTTGTTGACACAGAGAAATCGCCAATTCTCTTTCTCGCGCCCATTATGGTAATGAGCGCCGCCGGGCCCGAAGTCCAGCCTTCTCCCCGCCTCCGACACTTGATTGACGCCGGGTCTTCTTCCTCCTCCTCGTCTTCTTTCTTCTCACCGGATCCCGCGCAGGCGCCGTGACTGCCGTTTTCGGCGCATGCACAGTTCACAATTGAAGCCGCTCCGCAGCTTCACTGTTTACTGCGCGTGCGCCGATTGTCTCGAACGCGTATCCTGTTTACCGCACAGGCGCAGAAGAGGTGACGAGACCATCGCAATGGCGCCTGCGCGGGAATTCGTCAGAAGACTGAAGACGTCAATCAAGTTCCAGGAGGAGAGGACCTCATGAATAAGTTGGAC
The DNA here is from genome assembly GCF_027789765.1 of Dendropsophus ebraccatus. Classification (NCBI taxonomy): domain Eukaryota; kingdom Metazoa; phylum Chordata; class Amphibia; order Anura; family Hylidae; genus Dendropsophus; species Dendropsophus ebraccatus. The sequence goes on from NC_091467.1 coordinate 47,441,190, forward strand.
TCGTACGTCGTTTCCTATGGACGTTGGACTCATCTCAGCTCATTACCATAATAGGCGCGAGAAGAAGAATCGGCGATTTCTCCGCGTCAACAACGGGATCCAGGACGGGACCGGGAGCGATGTGGTAAGTGGTGACCTTTATGTCACTGTATGTCAGTTTCTGCCGGGGCCACGGGGTGAATGGTTCCCTTTAAATAAGTATTTGCAGTCTTTGTCACATGACCTCTCTGGCCCCTGTATACGTCTATGGAGCCCCCACATATACAACCCTGACCTAAGGAAACCCCCAACCTGTACGTACAACACACGAATAAAGCGTTCAGTTTACGGCTACTACACATGAAATCCTAGCGCACAGCTATGACAGTATAACCGCAGCTACAGTGCTGTGCTTGGCAAGCTGTAGCCATCCAACTGCCTTAAAACTACAACTCCCAGCATGCCCTATCCCACACACCAATGATCAGTCCTCATACAAGTGTATGGAGGCTTAGAAGTAATAAACACGCGTCTGACCGCTACAATCCCGACCTCTCCCGGTATCCGTACCTTCCCTGCTCGCCTCTCCTGCTAAGTCCAGGCCGCGGCGGAAGTGACGTAAGCTAAGGCAATCCCCAGGAGAGCGCTCTGCCCATACTTACGTCATTTCCGGCACAGAGCGGAAGCAGCCGCGGTCCAGACAAGCTGAGGTAGAGGGGGTGTGTATGGTGTCAGGCAGTGTGTGTGCTGTGTCCCTTACTATGTGTATGGTGTGCATCATTACTTACATGTATCCGCCCTCTGTCCCCCTCAGGACTGCCGAGGAACTGTAAGTCACAGCATGTCTATGACTAACAGGTGTTGCCAGGCGCCAGTCTCATATACATATACACAGGACTGGCAGCTAGTAATGTGTAAGCTATCACCGGGCTGTTATGGACATGCTGGGATTTGTGGATCCCCTTCAACACTTGAGGGGTCCTGTATCTGCCTATTTAAAGGGATTTTCTCATCTCAGCTAATGTAGTTATAGGTGCAGGACTTTTTGGAAAACACATTCAATTATCAAACGTGCCTCCTTCTTCTGATACGCTGCTCTTTTCACCCCCTGGTTTACAGCTCGTTGTCTAGGTTACCGACCACCACTCTGCTCTAAAAGCAGTGATCTGGCTGGTGTCTATATAGCTATAGTATACATATTTATATAATATACACTGGATCTTGATACATCTACATTATAGCTAAATATACACAAGCTAGACCACTGCTTTTAGAGCAGAGTGGTGGTCTGTAACCTAGACAACGGTCTGTCAACAATGACAGGGTAAGAGCAGCATATTGGGAGAAGGAGGCAAGTTTGCTAAATGAACTTATTTGTAAAAATATTCAGTCGATGAGTCCTACAAGTATAACAATATTAGCTGAGATTGGGATATCCCGGTAGTCCTGGCCCTAGTGCACCAAATTGCATGATAAGCTTAAAGTGTCACTGTCCTTGAAATTTTTTTTGCAGAAATCAATAGTCCAGGCGATTTTTAAGAAACTTTGTAATTGGGTTTATTAGCCGAAAAATGCATTTTTATAATGAAAAAGCAGTTTGAAGCTCTCCCCCCTGTCTTCATTGTTCTCTAATGGAGAGAGCTAAATAAAAGACCAAAACAGGACAACAAAGAGTTGATTTACAGCTACATCACCGGGTTATCTCCTCTGAAGTCAGAACTGACCTCTCTGACCTCTGAATACCGGCTTTCACACAGGTCCCGCTGTGTAATATTTTGTTCTCTGCTGATGACTAATCTCCCTCGTCCCCTCTCCATAGGTTACACAGGGCTTGACTGATGTAAAAGAGTCGAGATTTCCTGATAATGAGCAGTGAATGAGAGAGGAGGGAAGGAGGGAGGGAGGGGGGGGCTGGGGAAAGGCTTTTTGAATGCAGATAATGGCATATTTACCTAATAAACCCAATTACAAAGTTTCTTAAAGTGACTGTACCACCAGGCCCAGGCTGAAGCACTGGAGGCGGGCCGACCCACCCCCAGTGGGAAGAAACCCCAGCCCCTCCATGACGTGACTCCATTAGAATCAATGGAACCTTATCATATAGGGGCTAGGGTTTCCTCCCACTAAGGGTGGGTCGGCCGCCTCCAGTGCTTCAGCCTGGGCCTGGTGGTACAGTCACTTTAAAATTGCCTGGACTATTGATTTCTGCAAAAAAATAAAACGACATTGACACTGCTAACTACACAGAAACTGTGCAGAGAGCAAAGGTAAGAAACTTACCTTCATCCTCAGTGTCCTGCGCACTATAGGGAGATATCGGCAGGTTAGATACTTCCAACCTGCTGATAGTTTCCCTTTAAGGCAGTGGTCTCCAGCCTGTGACTTTCAGGCCATGTAGGGAGTTGTAGTTTAGCAACAATGGTGCTTCTGCTGCTTCTGATCATCATGTGACCGCTGCAGACCTGGTTTCTAGATACATGTGTAGATAGGTATATAAAGACAGTTATGTGATGTTGTATGTTTCATCTGTTTGCAGGTTTTAGTTTATGGCATCTGAGAAATCATTTAACATAAAGAGGACCCCATGTCTTTTCTTGTGAGTATATCCATGTGCATTGTATGTATGCTCACTGAACAATATGCTATATCCAGGAGAAGAATCCTGTGAAGGGCTACGCAATATCCTAAATAATTGTTTAACCTGTGAGAAGTGTCCATCTTGTGGTGGGGGCTTGACCCTCAGGACACCCACCAGTCAGCACATTAAAGTGGCTGTGGCACTCATAGAGGCTGTGTCTGGTATTGCAGTTTTGTCCCTTACACGTGAATAGGAATAAGCTATAGTAAACTGCAACTCCAGGTACAACCTGTACATAAAGTGCAGAGTGGATAAATAAAGGGGACGCAGGACTCACTGGCTGCCACCCCACCCATCTAATAGTATTGGCCTATGCTGAAGAACCACATACTCCTAAGTAACAAGTTGATGATTTTGGTGGGGCCTACCTGACAGATGAGGTGTAGAAAGCATGGTCAGATATGTTGCGTTCCAACTGGCCAACGTATATTTTCGTAAAACTACGGCCGTTTTTGCCGATTGCAACAAAGGCCGTGATTAATACGAAAATATATGTGACGTTGCCGCTTATGAAATCCCGGCTGAAGTATATACACATAGTATACACGTATATGTCAGTTTTCTGCAACCGCTGGTCATTGAATAGTGGCTGCAGAAACCCTGTCAATGCACACTGTGGAGCGAGCTGCTGCATGCTCTATAGCAGTTCTTCTCAAATCCAGTCCTCGGGCCTCACTAACAGGTCATGTTTTGAGGATTTCCCATACAAAGATCACCTGTGAGAATACCTGACGCAGTGAGTAGAATTATATCACCTGTGAAATACTAAGGAAATCCTCAAAACATGACCTGTTGGTGAGGCCTGAGGACTGGAATTGAGAAGCACTGCTCTATAGTGTGCAGTGGGAAGAACTCTGCGGCACTAAAGATTATCCATCTGGTACTGCAGTATCAGCTAGGATGATCTTTTCTGAGACCGGCCGGGTCACGGCCTATTACAAGGCCTGAACATGGCCATAAGTTGTATGCATGTTTTCCAGGCCTCGCCTTTTCCAGGGAGTTAAATGTCGAGCGTCCAGGTTCAGAGAACATTGCTGAACACAAACAGTTCAGCCTCTCTGCTTAACACTATTCTCCAGTGCAGAGTGTCAGTATGATGTTACCAAGCTCCAAAAGCCTCCTTGCTGCCCATTCCATCCTTATGCTTCATTAACAGTCAGCTAAAAGCAGGGATGGTAAGGGGAGTGAGAAGGTGTTACAACAATTCACAGGCTTGCAAACGCCTCTTTGACATTTTGCACTGAAGAATAAAAGCATTTCTACATCCTGGAAGCACAGACAGATATATGAAAGGTACCATGTGTCTCCTTATTCTAACAGTAATCTAACAGTGTGAATTGCAGCTGACAGATTCTCTATAAGCGCTGGCCACACAGCGACTCATCATGACTTTTTTTATCACTCCCATTTGGACTGCACCAGCCTCGGCTCCTTTTCTTCCATTAACGTCTGATATTCTTTCCTTGATCTCCACAGCGTTGGGTTTCAGACAGGATCCTGGTTGATGGTTTGAGGGAGTTGGAGTTTTTTGGAGGTAAGTCAGCTTTGTCCTTCCTATATGGAGAATGTCCCTATTTCTTGAGTCCCCATACTTCAAGTTAATAGACTATGCTTAGTGTGAGACCAGAGTGGGGGGAGATGCATAACTAACTTCTTTGATGGTGTTTAAATCCTTGTGTCATGCTCCACCTTTTGGGCTCTGCACTAGGTACTAGGTAACATTTTGTAGCTTTCTCTGAAATGTCCCTTCAACCTGTTTAACGGTACTGTGTGTTATTCTGCATGCACTGTAGCCCATTTGAGCAGTTCTACTAAGGAAGCAGGCTTTAAAGGAGAACTCTACTTTTGTTGAATATAAGTGGAATATTTAAACAGATACCTTGCTTCATTTAAAGTGTCCCCTTTATTTGGAAAACTCTTTGACATGTCTAGGTGTCAAAACTAGAGATGAGCGAACCTGGAGCATGCTCGAGTCGATCCGACCCCGAACTTTCGGCATTTGATTAGCGGTGGCTGCTGAACTTGGATAAAGCCCTAAGGCTATGTGGAAAACAGATATAGTCATTGGCTGTATCCATGTTTTCCAGACAACCTTAAAGCTTTATCCAAGTTCAGCAGCCACCGCTAATCAAATACCGAACACTCAGGTTCAGATGGACTCGAACCCAAACCCTGTTCGCTCATCTCTAGTCAAAACCTTTACTTTGGGTCTGAAAGAAGAAGGAAAATGCAAATACCTTGAAATCAGTGAAAGTATAGAAAGTAGTTACAATGCCGCTCGGCTTTCTGTGTAGATTTTCACCATAAGCTGGGAAGTGGAGTTTTCTTTTAAAGCCTGAGTTGTCTCCTGTTCATGTGGCGTTATAAGCTGAGTAGATCCTCCTCTCCCTCCCTCCAGACTCGCATATAGGGGACTCTCGAAGGAAAGTAAGTGAGACGTCCTGATTCTGCACCATGTGTCTGTATGTACTGCATGGAGGCATTGTGATGTGAGGCTCAGCTTCATCCCCAGCACCTTGGTCAGGACTGGACCTTACAAGTGTATCTGCCCTGTACAATGTATGGGCAGTCTGGCAGCAGGTCCTCATAGAGCTTCCGAACAGCTGAAAAGAAAGAGATTTGGGTATTATTGTTGCAATTGGTATTTTCTTGGGCGTCCTTTTGGTGTAAGTTTTTTTCCCTATCGGACGCAAGTGAGGCCAAAGACAAACGTATAAATTATTACAAAATTTTACAAATAGACCCCAGTCCAAAGCAGAGTTACATAGCCATTCTGCTGTCAGCTTTTAAAGAGGCACTTTGGAAACAGTAAAATAATCCGGCAGTAATGCTGCACTGCAGGGGGACAGGTAAGTAGGACTGTGCTATTATGTTCCTCCCCCCCCCCCCCCCCTGAATTTTTCACTGTTGCTCGGAGTACCCTTTTAAAGCGTCATGGTCACTTCAAAAGATTTGACATGTAAAAAGTGGGGTTTTTTTTATCGGTTCATGCACTTCTCTGCCTGTTTGGAGCCTATCTCCTGCCGAAAAGGGAAGAACCTAGCCAAGCGCTTCTTCAGCTTGGTTCTAGTGATCGTTGAAGGCCTGAATACACAGACAAATGTCTCTTTAGTGTTAGGGCCCTATTACAACAGATTATCTGACAGATTTTTTTAAGCCAAAGCCAGGAATGGATTTAAAAAGAGGAGAAATCTCAGTCTTTCCTTTATGACCTGTTCGCTGTTTATAGCCTGTTTCTGGCTTTGGCTAAAGAAAAATCTGTCAGATAATCTGTTGGTGTAAAAGGGCCCTTAGAATAGTCAGGAAATTGTAGAGATAGACCAGCCATCCAAAACACCACAGATGGTAACTTTCCCCCATACTCCCTGCAGTGGCCCCTGCTGGTGGTGCCTGAGATTACATGGTACCTATACAAATAAAAGGAAGACCATGTAATCACACGGTCGCCCTGAATCCTCCAGTTAGAAAGTTGCTCATTGCAGTGACTTTCAATCCCTGGGAATATCAGATTGTCGTAAATAGGAGAGTTGTCTCTATGAAGTCCATATCTGCTATCATTTTAGAGCTTAAAGTGTCACTGTCGTGAATTTTTTTTTTGCAGAAATCAATAGTCCAGGCGATTTTAAGAAACTTTGTAATTGGGTTTATTATCCGAAAAATGCATTTTTATCATGAAAAAGCAGTTTGAAGCTCTCCCCCCTGTCTTCATTGTTCTCCTATGGAGAGAGCTAAAGAAAAGACCAAAACAGGACAACAAAGAGTTAATCTACAAATCCCTCACCCGTTATCTGTTCTGACCATCACCAGTGACCTGTCTGAGCTCGGATTACAGCTGTCACCCAGCTCCATGCCTGTAATCCTCTGTTATCTGCTTTCTGCTGCCGGCTAACTCCCTCCTTCCTCCTCCCCCCTCCCCTCTCCCTAGAGCAGACAGGGGACGTCTCCTGCAACAAGTCACAATTTTCAGATTTTTTGGAGTGGATGAAAAAGAGGAAGGAGGGGGGGACCTGGGAAAAGGCTTTTTACATGCAGATAATGGCAGATTTGGCTAATAAACCCAATTACAAAGTTTCTTAAAATCGCCTGGACTATTGATTTCTGCAAAAAAAAAAAAATACGACAGTGACTCTTTAAGACTCCAGTAGTTAAATCTGCCTTAGACCAAGCTGCTGGGATGAGACTGTGGAGCTTACAGAACGTCTGTCTGTTCTGTACAGTGCCATAACATCTGTCCTTTCATTATCATGTTCACATCAACATCTCAGATCTCTTCGGTATTAACATCATGCTGTCACATGTGGGCAAGGGAGCCACAGGTCTACCAAGATGTACTTGCAGATTTAGGGGCTAGTTTGCATTTTGCAGCCAAAGGTAAACTACCTGACCTCACATTAACATGTCATATCATGTCTCTGCATCCTTTATACCAGGCAGTGTGTGGAAATATGAAGGTAACATACAAGTCGGCAGACAAGTTAGCGGGTATATCTGCACCAGCAAATAGCCCCTGGGTTCTCAGCCCACAGAGGAAGCTTTTAGATGGAGCAAGATACCCTCCTTCCCAGCTTCCTTTTTTCTAGGTTCTGTCTGGCAAAAGATGCCTGAAGGGAGGTGGACACCGCGGAGAGCTGGAGAATGAAGCACTTAGCTGGGTGCTTCTCCCAGCTCTAGCTAATAATCGGTGGGGGCGTCTAAACACCCAGATCCTGACCAGTCAGTACGTGACAGTGACCACTTTATATGAGAATGGTGCTGTACAGTGGAGACTGAAGCCTAGATCGAGGGGTTATCTAGGAAACATCTGTTTGGTTTTGTTATGTTTCTTGAAAAACGTAACAGTTTTTTTCTGATCCTGGATAACTACTTTAAGCATGTTGCAATCCATACCGAAATTCTATAGTATCAGATTAAATCTGTTTTGAATGCAGATAATGACATATTTGCCTAATAAACCCAATTACAAAGTTTCTTTAAATCGCCTGGACTATTGATTTCTGCAAAAAAAAACAAAAAAAACGACACTTTAACGATCTAGCACATGTGGAGTGTTCAGACAAGTGATGAATAGGAGAAATCCTGCCCAGGAGCATTCCTAAAGATGATGAGGGTAGGGAGTAGGGACTGAGGGGTGTCGCAGGCCTAGGACACAGACACTCTAGGCCACGCTAATTTGACACAGGGCTACAAGTTTAAAAATAGTTTTTAGGACAATAACCGCATCACCTGCCGAATGGAACCCAGGACAGATCTTGGATTAAGGGTACAAACACACACACTGTATACGCAGCGTATTTTCTGCTGCGATACACAGCAGATTAGATCTAAATAACTAAACACAGCATCAAATCTGCTGCGTATACGGTGTGTGTTTGTACCCTAAAAGTACAAGCGGTTTGGGGGGAGGGCAGATTGTAGGTACAGAGTCATTTTCATTTCCCTCTCTGGGAATTAGAACCAGAGTCTCCAGCATGAATTATATATTTGTTCTCCTTTTTCCGACACACTTTGCTTTACACTGCAGCGCTGCTTGCACAGATTAGTTATTAAAGGGGTTATCCAGCTCTACAAAAACATGGCCACTTTCTTCCAGAGACAGCCCCACTCTAGTCTTCAGCTTGGGTGGGCTTTTGCTGCTCATTTCCATTGAAGTGAATGGAGCTTAATTGCAAACCGCACCTGAACTGGATACAAGAGTCACGTTGACTCTGAAAGAAAGTGACCATGTTTTTGTAGCACTGGAGAACCCCTTTAAGCTATAAAAGGCCACCAACCCTTGCTGCAAGTACACAGGACATGATCCAGTACCAGCCATAGATGTACAGGTTCAAATCCCATTAGCCGGTGAATGATTGCTGCAGCTGTCAGCCCTAAGAAGGGGTTAATGTATATAAATGGGTATTTAGGGAGGAAGGCCCACTTTATGGTAAACAGCAATCAAAGAGGTAAAGGATCTCATTGGGAGGGTGTTCCAAATCCAGAAAATCACCGGCACTACAGCTCCCAGCATACGTATGTCAGGTGTTTGGATAGACACTTACTTCCCACTTCAAGAGGTGGTGCTCTACTTGCAACAGTTCATTCGTATTATAGTATATAGAAATAATCTTCAGTGGCACTCACCATGAAATATCACCTTTATTGAAGCAAAAACACGCTATACAGGAAGCATGAGGACGCTCATCTTCGGCCTACGACCGTTTCACGCCTTTCCGGCGCTTTCTCAAGGCATGCCGGAAAGGCGTGAAACGGTCGTAGGCCGGGGGTGAGCGTCCTCATGCTTCCTGTATAGCGTGTTTTTGCTTCAATAAAGGTGATATTTCATGGTGAGTGCCACTGAAGATTATTTCTATATACTATCATTGGGAGGGTGACTTGTCCATATACTGGACTCTTAAAGGGGTTGTCCGGCGATAAAAAATTATTCACAGAATAACACACATTACAAAGTTATACAACTTTGTAATGTATGTTATGTCTGTGAATGGCCCCCTTCCCCGTGTTTCCCCCCACCCACGCTAGACCCGGAAGTGTGGTGCATTATACTCACCGCATTTCGTGTCGTCCACGGTCTCCGATCGTCAGCAGTGACGTCTTCTTCGGGAGCTTGGCGGATCTTCCCGAGTGCCGGCCACCCTCTGCAGCGTCATCCGAAGCTCAGCCGCGATTGGCTGAGCATAACTGTGCTCAGCCAATCGCGGCTGAGCGGCTGATGACGCGGCCGCGTCATCAGCTGCTCAGCCGCGATTGGCTGAGCACAGTTATGCTCAGCCAATCGCGGCTGAGCTTCGGATGACGCTGCAGAGGGCGGCCAGCACTCGGGAAGATCCGCTGGCCTCCCGAAGAAGACGTCACTGCTGAGGATCGGAGACCGTGGTCGGCACGTGACAGGTAATGTATAGCGCACCACACTTCCGGGTACACGGGTGGGGGTGGTGGGACACGGGGAAGGGGGCCATTCACAGACATAACATACATTACAAAGTTGTATAACTTTGTAATGTGTGTTATTCTGTGAATAATTTTTTTCGCCGGACAACCCCTTTAAGTATATACTCGACTCAATAATCTGAAGGCGTATGGCTAGGATATTCCATCATATTGGTACAGGGCTGTGTCTCAGTGGCTATTCTCGCATGTCTGGTTGTGAACACTTAGTAGGTGCGGACTATGTTATTTATTGCATGTGGGATGTGGCGTGAAGTGAATGCCCTGGTTCTGCAGTTCACCAACGCTATTACATAATGTGACACATTGGGGCCTCCATACAGGTCCATATGGAAAGAGTAAGCTGTGAAGACATAGTAAAATATATAGGGTCACTAAGGGTATATCCACCTTTAACCTTTAACATCCTATATTATACTCCAGAGCGTCACTCACTATTCTGGAAGCATAGCTGAGCTCCCCGGATGCAGGAAAGCAGCTTTTTTTGTACATATAGTTATTATAAAATGTTTGGTTAGATGAAAGTTCACAGAATATAAATCACATCAACAGTGCACTAAATACTGGGAGATATAAACTCTGAATCTTGCAAAATTATGAGTGCAGCTCTCGAGTATAACACAGGCTGTTAATAATAAAGGCGTCTCATGCATCTTCTAATCTTGTTCATTTCAGTAATCCGGCATCTTTGTTAAACGTTTTATTCTTGTCATGTTGTTCCGGAGCCAATAATATGTGGTGTTCTTGTTTCCATGTTGTTAACGCTGTCCTGTTTCTTCACCCATCTGACACCGTACGTCTCCATCCAGTCTCATTCCACAAGTCTAATGGCCTCATGTTCTGTTCTTTGTGCTCCACCTCCAGACTGATGAAGCAGCCAGCTCTGAGTCTATAGCCTCGTGCCGCAGTCCGGACACCATGGGGATCTACACGCCGGACAGTAATTGCTATGATCTCCTCACTGTTATAGGTAAGAGAGGGAGCATGGGGCAGATGGGTATCACTGTTTTTTTTCAGTAAGTAAACTTTGTGGATGTTTGGAGCTCCCTTTTATATATTTAGGCAACAAACCCACTTGGCGGGTCTGCAGCGAGTCCCCTCGCTGCGTATTTGCAGCGAGACTCGCTGCAGATCCCGGCGCTATACTTTTAATGGCAGACAAACTCGCAGCAGGGATGTACATCCCTGCTGCGAGTTTGTCTGTAGCCCACCCCATTAACCCCCCGGCCGCCAGAGCTGATACTACACCTGATCCTGGCTCCGGCTTGCTTCGGCGGTTCCCGGTGTCTTCAGCAAGCTGGAGCGGGGACCAGGTGAAGTATATGCTCCAGCCAGCCGCCCGCAGCCCCTTAAACACCTCCCGCAGCCCCGGCCGCCCGATCGCTCCCCTGCAGCCCCGATGCAGGGGGGCAATTGGGGCTGTGGGGGAGCAATCGGTGCTGCGGGAGGTGTTGGGAGCGCTGCAGATGTACATCCCTGCTGCGTGTTTGTCTGCCATTGATAGTATAGAGCCGGGATCTGCAGCGAGGGGACTCGCTGCAGATCCACCAAGTGGGTTTGTAGCCTTATTGGATTATTTTTTCCTCTAGGAAGAGGCTTTGAGGACCTGATGACAGTCAACTTAGCGCGTTACAAACCATCTGGAGAGTATGTGTGTATCAGAAGGGTTAATATGGAGTCCTGCACAAATGACATGGTTGCTTTCCTGCAGGTAAGGTCACATGTGTGTGTAGTGTCCTAATGTCTGGAGGGTTCCTAGCAGCAGGAAGGTACATTGGAGCAGTGGGATGAATCTGCAGAAGGGAATGGAAGATGATCACATAGAGATCAGAGTCAGCAAGCAGCAATGTGACACTTATATCTTATATGTTTAGACATTCTAATCCTTTGGTAACTTTCTCATCTCAATAACCTTATCATTTCTCCGCAGACTGAACTCCATGTGTCCAAGCTGTTCAGCCACCCCAACATCCTCCCTTACAGGGCAACATTCATTGCTGACAATGAGCTGTGGGTGGTCACCCCATTTATGGCCTATGGTGAGTAGAATGGCAGAGCAATGAGTTACAGGTCATCTCCCATAATTTATACCCCATCCATTTCACCCATAAGACTAATTCGAAGTCGTGCATTAAGACCCTAGAGCAAGATATTCAGCACTGCTAGGATGGGGGAATGCCCAAATGTTAACTAGTGCAGGAGGGTAAGGGTACAGTGTCTTGCCACACAATGACTATGTCTGTTGTGGTTTTCCTTACAGGATCAGCCAAAGATCTGATCTGCACCCACTTTACAGATGGGATGAGTGAGCTGGCAATCGCTTACATCCTGCTGGGACTGCTGAAGGCCCTGGATTACATCCATCACATGGGATATGTGCACAGGTACACCGCTTACAACCAGATTCTTGAATAGCTAATGTACTAGTCATGTTTCCCTATATAACTAGAGCTGAGTGTCAACACTTACTGGAACTGTAATGACAGCTATGTTGGTTACCATTTTTTGTAAGGACTGGCCTTGGATATGCTGACTGGGTAATGTCTAGTACTTATCAGCTGTGATGTTACCGCCATGTAACCAAATTCCTCATGACCACAGTGGATTACTTGCATGGCAGAATTTGTTGGATCTCTCCTTGCATTGTCTGCTGTTAATAATCATTGTTGAACCTCTTCACCTTAGGAGTGTGAAGGCCAGTCACATCCTGATCTCTGTGGACGGCAAAGTGTATCTGTCTGGCCTGCGAAGCATCCTCAGTATGATAAACCATGGGCAGCGTCTTAAAGTGGTCCACGACTTCCCCAAGCACAGTTCCAGGGTCCTACCGTGGCTCAGCCCAGAGGTCTTGCAGCAGGTAGGAGTCTGGTTCCTTTTATCAGGTGACCTCTTTCCTTTTATTATTGTGAATTATCTTTGGATTTGTATATATATTTTTTTTGTTCTTAGAACCTACAGGGATATGATGCAAAGTCTGACATCTACAGTGTGGGGATTACAGCCTGTGAATTGGCTAATGGTCATGTGCCATTCAAAGACATGCCAGCGACACAGGTAAGGGCTCAGAGATGAGAACCTAAGGATTGGGATGCTGCTTTGTCTCCTCCTCACCCTTCCATCTATTGTTCCCTAGATGCTGCTGGAGAAGCTGAATGGCACAGTGCCCTGCCTGCTTGACACAGCTACTATCCCCGCCTCTGAACTCACTATGATGACATCTCGCTCAGGAACTGACTCTGGCATTGGTGAGGGGACCTCCTGTCGCCCGTCCAATGGGGAACCAAGCATGCACCCATACAATCGTAGCTTCTCTCCTCATTTCCACAACTTAGTGGAATTGTGTCTGCAGAGGAACCCTGAACTCAGGTGAGCAAGGGCAGCCGGGTCATATACCAGTGTTCCCCAACCTGTGGCTTTACTATCACATTACTGCTGATGGTTTGAAAATAGGTCATGTGTTTGATCGCTGGGACCTAGACTAAGGGCCTTATTAGACGGCACGATCACTTTACTAAAGCAGCACCGATCTGCTTGTTTACTGAGCCTCTTACACAGCTTGATCATCATGCAGCAAGGGCTGTGTATATATTGTTAGTGATGTCTATGCAGCCCTTGCTGTATATAGTAAATAAAAAAAACTCTATACATTATCTCTCTACGCTCCCGGTGTCTTCCTGGCTTCTCCACGCTCGCTGCAACTGCCTGTACAATATCAGAGGCATTCTCTAAAGTGACAGGCTGCTCAGCCAATCATTTGATGTGGTGGTCCCATCCCGGCCAGCGATTGGCTGAGCAACCTCTCACTTCAAAGACTGGCTCTGAAGTTGCAACGGCCCCCACTCCAATTGTGTGTAGGGAACTGTGCGAAAAGTCTCAAGCGGGCCACCAATGAGAGTGCACAAATTCTTCTTTGATAATTCTTAGGATCCATAAAATCACAGGAGACAAACTCACATTCTCTGGACGAACACCAATGAGTTTTTGATCCTTATTCATGATGCGAATCATGATTTGTTCATACAGGGTGGTTGGGGCCCAGCAGTCTGTGGATAGGTGATAAATAGTTGAACTCCTTTAATATTTATGACCTATCAACAGCAGATTGTTGACCCCTCTCCTAGGAATTAATTTGACTCCTATTACCTCTAACAGTGGTAAGAGGGAGTTTGCAGCGAGCAGTGGTCAGGCATGTGTGCCTACACTTCATTCAAGCTCTGTTGGGATGACTGAGAAATTATGGGTAGGATCCTGCCATTTTACCAATTAGCAAAGCATCCTAGCACTTGAAACTGGTAAATTGATGATTCCCTTACGTCCCATTGGCATCACAACATATGGGGTAAATTCGCCCCTGCGAGCCCCTGGGACGAAGGAATATTTAATGAAAAAATAACAATTAAATTTTAATCCCCTCCTCCATGAGGTATAAATAGGCTCCACCTCCCCCTAGACCTCAGTCTTTTTTTACTTCGTTGCTGTTAGCCCTAGGGGACTTTGTCCCTCCTCCGTTTTTATGCTTTGTTAACCTGTTGCATTCAGGTTTTCTCTCCAGGTAATGATTGCTGGGATGCCGCTGGAGCCGGTCTCCAGGTAGTATCCTGATATTTGCTTCTGCAGGTCTTAGCTTTTAAGTTTTTCTTACCTAGTGCGTCTTGGAACGCACTCTGCGTGTCACCCGAGCCGCTGGCTTTTCTTCCAGTCGCGTTCGACTGTGGAACGCATCAGCGCTGCATGCGTCTCAGCACTGCGGCGTCGGCGTCATGTCACTTCCGGGGGACGGCAGCGGCGAGCGCTCTCTGCACGCCGGATTAGCTGTGTGTTCAAGGCAGAAGGTAAGCTGTTGCTACCTCTAGATCTGGCTGTCTTCCTCTGGAAGGATTTTCTGTGGCTCATTTGGATCTAATAGAAAACATCTGAGTGCAAAGTGCTGTGATCTCTCTTCTATATACTTAAAAGTAAGTGTTGCTGCCACCTAGTGTCTCTTTCCGATATCACTCTAGCCAGGCTAGTGGTTTATGTGTATTGTAATACATTGATTATTTGCAGATGTCTGAAATGGAGACCAGTCCTGCTGCTGGCAAAAGACCTTCTAAGGAAGCACTTCATGTGCCGAGTGTGAGACTCCACTACCTGATGGCTATGGATACCGTAGGAGGATCATTTTTTCCAGATAAGATTCATCCTTTCTTTCATAAAAATATTTATGAATGCCTAAAAATATTAATAATGCCTAAGTACGCTGTCCTTCATGCAGACCAAAACCTATGAGGAGCCTGATGTTCAGGATGTAGTTGTATGGGTCAAGGACTATGTGCAAAAGACTTTAGCGGCTAATGAGAATCGCCGCCCGTGTCCTAAGTTAAAGACCAAATGGAGTATTTCTCTCTCTACTCCCACCCTTTGAGTATATTACTTTATGGCTGCAGGATTATGGTCATTTTCAGTTTTACTGTGATTGATGAAGTTAAGTCATCATCTTCTTCTGAAACCTCTTCTACTTTTGAAGATGAGAAAGAATTATTCAGGGGGTATTTCACAGCTGATAGAATTCACAAGCTCTGCTAAGCTGTGCAAGCTGAAATACACCCTGAGGAAATAGAAGAGGATAGGATTGGTCCTCCTCAAAAAAGCCTAGGGCTTTTTCTGTGGGTAAGACTTCAGTGTCTATGTTACAGGCGAAATGGAAGGAACCGGAAAAGGCTCCGGGTTTGAGCAAGAGGTTTAAGACCTTATAGGTTCTCAAGGAAGAACAATGTAAGGACTGGATTGAGCCTCCAAAGGTGGACCCGGCCATAGCCAAACTGTTGAAATGTACTGTGCTGCCTGCAGAGGACGGATCCAATCTGAAGGATCCGATGGATAGAAGGGTGGGGGTAGCCCTCAAGAGATCATATACGGCAGCGGCAGCCCAAGGGGCAGTCTCCATTTCTTCTTTGAGGTTTCTAGAAGCCTAAGAAGATGGCTGGCCAAGGTCCAGGAAAATTTGGAAGGTAGAGCTAGCAGGGACAAGGTCCTTCGCTCCTTAAAAAAGGTCATTATGGCC